>NW_028270180.1:29443985-29747266 GCF_037043375.1 Chiloscyllium plagiosum
TAGGGAGTGACAGTGAGGATTCGGGAGTGACAGTGAGGATTACAGGGAGAGTGACAGTGAGCATTAGAGAGACAGTGAGGATTAGGGATTGACAGTGAGGATTAGGGAGTGACAGTGAGGATTAGAGAGAGATTGACACTGAGGATTAGAGAGTGACAGTGAGGATTAGAGAGTGATAGTAAGGATTAGGGAGAGAGTGACTGTGAGGATTAGAGAGAGAGAGTGAGGATTTGAGAGTGACAGTGAGGATTAGAAAGAGAGTGACAGTGAGGATTAGAGAGCGACAGTGAGGATTAGGGAGAGAGTGACATTGAGGATTAGCGAGAGACAGTGAGGAATAGGGAGAGAGTGACAGTGAGGATTAGAGAATGACAGTGAGGATTAGAGAGAGTGACAGTGGGGATTAGGGAAAGTGCGACTGTGAGGATTAGAGAGAGAGTGACAGTGAGGATAAGAGAGAGAGAGACAGTGAGGATTAGAGAGAGAAAGACAGTAAGGATTAGAGAGTGACCGTGAGGATTAGTGAAAGAGTGACAGTGAGGTTTAGGAAGAGAGTGGCAGTGAGTATTAGGGAGTGACAGTGTCGATTAGAGAGTGACAGTGAGGATTAGGGAGAGAGTGACAGTGGGGATTATAGTGTGACAGTGAGGATTAGAGAGAGAGTGACAGTGAGGATTAGGGAGAGACAGTGAGGATTAGAGATTGACAGTGAGGATTAGGGAGAGAGTGACAGTGAGGATTACAGAGAGTGAGTGAGAATTAGAGAGTGACAGTGAGGATTAGAGAGTGACAGTGAGGATTAGAGGGAGAGTGACAGTGAGGATTAGAGAGTGACAGTGAGGATAAGGGAGAGAGTGACATTGAGTATTCATGAGAGGCAGTGAGGATTAGGTATAGAGTGACAGTGAGGATGAGAGAATGACAGTGAGGATTAGAGAGAGTGACAGTGAGGATTAGGGAGAGAGTGACAGTGAGGATTAGAGAGAGAGTGACAGTGAGGATTAGAGAGTGACAGTGAGCATTAGGGAGAGAGTGACAGTGAGGATTAGAGAGAGAGTGACAGTGAGGATTAGGGAGAGAGTGACAGTGAGGATTAGAGAGAGAGTGACAGTGAGGATTAGGGAGAGAGTGACAGTGAGGATTAGAAAGAGAGTGACAGTGAGGGTTAGGGAGAGAGTGATAGAGAGGATTAGAGAGAGAGTGACTGTGAGGATTAGAGAGAGAGTGACAGTGAGGATTAGAGAGAGATTGACACTGAGGGTTAGTGAGTGACAGTGAGGGTTATGGAGAGAGTGACAGTGAGGATTAGGGAGTGACAGTGAGGATTAGGGAGAGAGACAGTGAGGATTAGGGAGTGACAGTGAGGATTAGGGAGTGACAGTGAGGATTAGAAAGAGACAGTGAGGATTAGGGAGTGACAGTGATGCTTAGGGAGAGAGTGACAGTGAGGATTAGAAAGTGACAGTGAGGATTAGGGAGTGACAGTGAGGATTACAGAGAGAGTGACAGTGAGGATTAGAGAGAGAGTGACAGTGAGGATTAGAGAGAGAGTGACAGTGAGGATTAGGGAGTGATTAACAGTGAGGATTAGTGAGTGACAGTGAGGGTTATGGAGAGAGTGACAGTGAGGATTAGGGAGTGACAGTGAGGATTAGGGAGAGAGACAGTGAGGATTAGGGAGTGACAGTGAGGATTAGGGAGTGACAGTGAGGATTAGAAAGTGACAGTGAGGATTAGGGAGTGACAGTGATGCTTAGGGAGAGAGTGACAGTGAGGATTAGACAGTGACAGTGAGGATAAGGGAGTGACAGCGAGGACTAGGGAGAGAGTGACAGTGAGGATTAGGGAGAGAGTGACAGTGAGGATTAGTGAGTGACAGTGAGGGTTAGGGAGAGAGTGACATTGAGGAATAAGGACTGACAGTGAGGATTAGAGAGAGTCATTGAGGATTACAGGGAGAGTGACAGTGAGCATTAGAGAGAGACAGTGAGGATTAGGGAGTGACAGTGAGGATTAGGGAGTGACAGTGAGGATTAGAGAGAGATTGACACTGAGGATTAGAGAGTGACAGTGAGGATTAGAGAGTGATAGTAAGGATTAGGGAGTGAGTGACTGTGAGGATTAGAGAGAGAGAGTGAGGATTTGAGAGTGACAGTGAGGATTAGAAAGAGAGTGACAGTGAGGATTAGAGAGTGACAGTGAGGATTAGGGAGAGAGTGACATTGAGGATTAGCGAGAGACAGTGAGGAATAGGGAGAGAGTGACAGTGAAGATTAGAGAATGACAGTGAGGATTAGAGAGAGTGACAGTGAGGATTATGGAGATTGCGACAGTGAGGATTAGAGAGAGTGTGACAGTGAGGATTAGAGAGAGAGTGACAGTGAGGATTAGAGAGAGAATGACAATAAGGATTAGATAGTGACCGTGAGGATTAGTGAAAGAGTGACAGTGAGGTTTAGGAAGAGATTGGCAGTGAGTATTAGGGAGTGACACTGTCGATTAGGGAGTGACAGTGAGGATTAGAGAGAGAGTGACAGTGAGGATTAGAGAGTGACAGTGAGGATTAGGGAGTGACAGTGAGGATTAGGGAGAGAGTGACAGTGACGATTAGAGAGTGACAGTGAGGAGTAGGGAGTGACAGCAAGGATTAGGGAGAGAGTGACAGTGAGGATTAGGGAGAGAGTGACAGTGAGGATTAGTGAGTGACAGTGAGGGTTATGGAGAGAGTGACATTGAGGATTAAGGACGGACAGTGAAGGATTAGAGAGTCATTGAGGATAACAGGGAGAGTGACAGCGAGCATTAGAGAATGACAGTGAGGATTAGGGAGTGACAGTGAGGATTCGGGAGTGACAGTGAGGGTTATGGAGAGAGTGACATTGAGGATTAAGGACGGACAGTGAAGGATTAGAGAGTCATTGAGGATAACAGGGAGAGTGACAGTGAGCATTAGAGAATGACAGTGAGGATTAGGGAGTGACAGTGAGGATTCGGGAGTGACAGTGAGGATTACAGGGAGAGTGACAGTGAGCATTAGAGAGACAATGAGGATTAGGGAGTGACAGTGAGGATTAGGGAGTGACAGTGAGGATTAGAGAGAGATTGACACTGAGGATTAGAGAGTGACAGTGAGGATTAGAGAGTGATAGTAAGGATTAGGGAGAGAGTGACTGTGAGGATTAGAGAGAGAGAGTGAGGATTTGAGAGTGACAGTGAGGATTAGAAAGAGAGTGACAGTGAGGATTAGAGAGCGACAGTGAGGATTAGGGAGAGAGTGACATTGAGGATTAGCGAGAGACAGTGAGGAATAGGGAGAGAGTGACAGTGAGGATTAGAGAATGACAGTGAGGATTAGAGAGATTGACAGTGGGGATTAGGGAAAGTGCGACTGTGAGGATTAGAGAGAGAGTGACAGTGAGGATTAGAGAGAGAGTGACAGTGAGGATTAGAGAGAGAAAGACAGTAAGGATTAGAGAGTGACCGTGAGGATTAGTGAAAGAGTGACAGTGAGGTTTAGGAAGAGAGTGGCAGTGAGTATTAGGGAGTGACAGTGTCGATTAGAGAGTGACAGTGAGGATTAGGGAGAGAGTGACAGTGGGGATTATAGTGTGACAGTGAGGATTAGAGAGAGAGTGACAGTGAGGATTAGAGAGAGATTGACAGTGAGGCTTAGAGAGTGAGAGACAGTGAGGATTAGAGAGAGAGTGACAGTGAGGATTAGGGAGAGAGTGACAGTGAGGGTTATTGAATGACAGTGAGGATTAGAGAGAGAGACAGTGAGGATTAGGGAGTGACAGTGAGGATTAGGGAGAGAGTGACAGCGAGGATTAGGGAGAGAGTGACAGTGAGGATTAGAGAGTGACAGTGAGGATTAGAGAGAGAGTGACAGTGAGGATTAGAGAGAGAGTGACAGTGAGGATTAGAGAGAGAGAGTGACGCTGAGGATTAGAAAGAGAGTGACAGTGAGGATTAGGGAGACAGTGACAGTGAGAATTAGGGAGAGAGTGACAGTGAGGATTAGAGAGTGACAGTGAGGATTAGAGAGAGAGTGACAGTGAGGATTAGAGAGAGAGAGACAGTGAGAATTAGAGAGAGAGTGACACTGAGGATTAGAAAGAGAGTGACAGTGAGGATTAGGGAGACAGTGACAGTGAGGATTATAGAGAGAGTGACTGTGAGGATTAGAGAGAGAGTGACAGTGAGGATTAGAGAGAGATTGACAGTGAGGGTTATTGAGAGAGTGACTGTGAGGATTAGAGAGAGAGTGACAGTGAGGATTAGGGAGTGAGTGACTGTGAGGATTAGTGAGTGACAGTGAGGGTTATGGAGAGAGTGACAGTGAGGATTAGGGAGTGACAGTCAGGATTAGGGAGAGAGAGACAGTGAGGATTAGGGAGTGACAGTGAGGATGAGGGAGTGACAGTGAGGATTAGAGAGAGAGTGACAGTGAGGATTAGAAAGTGACTGTGAGGATTAGGGAGTGACAGTGAGGATTAGAGAGAGAATGACAGTGAGGATTAGAGAGAGATTGACAGTGAGGGTTAGAGAGAGAGTGACAGTGAGGATTAGAGAGAGAGTGACAGTGAGGATTAGGGAGTGATTGACAGTGAGGATTAGTGAGTGACAGTGAGGGTTATGGAGAGATTGACAGTGAGGATTAGGGAGTGACAGTGAGGATTAGGGAGAGAAAGACAGTGAGGATTCAGGAGTGACAGTGAGGATTAGGGAGAGAGGGACAGCGAGGATTAGGGAGAGAGTGACAGTGAGGATTAGAGAGTGACAGTGAGGATTAGAGAGAGAGTGACAGTGAGGATTAGAGAGCGAGTGACAGTGAGGATTAGAGAGAGAGAGTGACACTGAGGATTAGAAAGAGAGTGACAGTGAGGATTAGGGAGACAGTGACAGTGAGAATTAGGGAGAGAGTGACAGTGAGGATTAGAGAGTGACAGTGAGGATTAGAGAGAGAGTGACAGTGAGGATTAGAGAGAGAGAGACAGTGAGAATTAGAGAGAGAGTGACACTGAGGATTAGAAAGAGAGTGACAGTGAGGATTAGGGAGACAGTGACAGTGAGGATTATAGAGAGAGTGACTGTGAGGATTAGAGAGAGAGTGACAGTGAGGATTAGAGAGAGATTGACAGTGAGGGTTATTGAGAGAGTGACTGTGAGGATTAGAGAGAGAGTGACAGTGAGGATTAGGGAGTGAGTGTCTGTGAGGATTAGTGAGTGACAGTGAGGGTTATGGAGAGAGTGACAGTGAGGATTAGGGAGTGACAGTCACAATTAGGGAGAGAGAGACAGTGAGGATTAGGGCGTGACAGTGAGGATTAGGGAGTGACAGTGAGGATTAGAGAGAGAGTGACAGTGAGGATTAGAAAGTGACTGTGAGGATTAGGGAGTGACAGTGAGGATTAGAGAGAGAGTGACAGTGAGAATTAGAGAGAGATTGACAGTGAGGGTTAGAGAGAGAGTGACAGTGAGGATTAGAGAGAGAGTGACAGTGAGGATTAGGGAGTGAGTGACAGTGAGGATTAGTGAGTGACAGTGAGGGTTATGGAGAGATTGACAGTGAGGATTAGGGAGTGACAGTGAGGATTAGGGAGAGAGAGACAGTGAGGATTAGGGAGTGACAGTGAGGATTAGGGAGTGACAGTGAGGATTAGAGAGAGAGAGTGACAGTGAGGATTAGAAAGTGACAGTGAGGATTAGGGAGTGACAGTGATGCGTAGGGAGAGAGTGACAGTGAGGATTAGACAGTGACAGTAAGGATAAGGGAGTGGCAGCGAGGATTAGGGAGAGATTGAGAGCGAGGGTTAGGGAGTGACAGTGAGGATTAGAGAGAGAGTGACAGTGAGGATTAGGGAGTGACAGTGAGGATTAGAGAGAGAGTGACATTGAGGATTCGAGTGTGACAGTGAGGATTAGAGAGTGACAGTGAGGATTAGAGAGAGAGTGACAGTGAGGATTAGAGAGTGACAGTGAGGATTGGAGAGTGACAGTGAGGATGAGGGAGAGAGTGACATTGAGGATTAGGGAGAGACAGTAAGGATTATGGAGAGTTTGACAGTGAGGATTAGAGAATAACAGTGAGGATTAGAGAGAGTGACAGTGAGGATGAGGGAGAGAGTGACAGTGAGGATTAGGCAGAGAGTGACAGTGAGGATTAGAGAGTGACAGTGAGGATTAGGGAGAGAGTGACAGTGAGGATTAGAGAGAGAGTGACAGTGAGGATTAGAGAGAGAGTGACAGTGAGGATTAGAGAGAGAGTGACACTGAGGATTAGAAAGAGAGTGACAGTGAGGATTAGGGAGACAGTGACAGTGAGGATTAGAGAGAGATTGACAGTGAGGGTAAGAGAGAGAGTGACAGTGAGGATTAGAGACAGAGTGACAGTGAGGATTAGGGAGTGAGTGACAGTGAGGATTAGTGAGTGACAGTGAGGGTTATGGAGAGAGCGACAGTTAGGATTAGGGAGTGACAGTGAGGATTAGGGAGAGAGAGACAGTGAGGATTAGGGAGTGACATTGAGGATTAGGGAGTGACAGTGAGGATTAGAAAGTGACAGTGAGGATTAGGGAGTGACAGTGAGGATTAGAGAGAGAGAGACAGTGAGGATTAGAGTGAGATTGACAGTGAGGGTTAGAGAGAGAGTGACAGTGAGGATTAGAGAGAGAGTGACAGTGAGGATTAGGGAGTGAGTGACAGTGAGGATTTGTGAGTGACAGTGAGGGTTATGGAGAGAGTGCCAGTGAGGATTAGGGAGTGACAGTGAGGATTAGGGAGAGAGAGAGACAGTGAGGATTAGGGAGTGACAGTGAGGATTAGGGAGTGACAGTGAGGATTAGAGAGAGAGTGACAGTGAGGATTAGAAAGTGACAATGAGGATTAGGGAGTGACAGTGAGGCTTAGGGAGAGAATGACAGTGAGGATTAGACAGTGACAGTGAGGATAGGGGAGTGACATGGAGGATTAGGGAGAGAGTGACAGTGAGGATTAGGGAGAGAGTGACAGTGAGGATTAGTGAGTGACAGTGAGGGTTCGGGAGAGAGTGACATTCAGGATTAAGGACTGACAGTGAGGATTAGAGAGAGTCATTGAGGATTACAGGGAGAGTGACAGTGAGCATTAGAGAGTGACAGTGAGGATTAGGGAGTGACAGTGAGGATTAGGGAGTGACAGTGAGGATTAGAGAGAGATTGACACTGAGGATTAGAGAGTGACAGTGAGGATTAGAGAGTGATAGTAAGGATTAGGGAGAGAGTGACTGTGAGGATTAGAGAGAGAGAGTGAGGATTTGAGAGTGACAGTGAGGATTAGAAAGAGAGTGACAGTGAGGAATAGTGAGTGACATTGAGGATTAGGGAGAGAGTGACATTGAGGATTAGCGAGAGACAGTGAGGAATAGGGAGAGAGTGACAGTGAGGATTAGAGAGAGTGACAGTGAGGATTAGGGAGAGTGCGACAGTGAGGATTAGAGAGAGAGTGACAGTGAGGAATAGAGAGAGAGTGACAGTGAGGATTAGAGAGTGACAGTGAGGATTAGGGAGAGAGTGACATTGAGGATTAGCGAGAGACAGTGATAATTAGGTAAAGAGTGACAGTGAGGATTAGAGAGTGACCGTGAGGATTAGAGAGAGTGACAGTGAGGATTAGGGAGAGAGTGACAGTGAGGATTAGAGAGAGAGTGATAGTGAGGATTAGAGAGTGACAGTGAGGATTAGAGAGAGAGTGACATTGAGGATTAGGGAGAGACAGTGAGGATTAGAGAGTGACAGTGAGGATTAGAGAGAGAGTGACAGTGAGGATTAGAGAGTGACAGTGAGGATTAGGTAGAGAGTCACAGTGAGGATTAGAGAATGACAGTGAGGATTAGAGAGAGTGACAGTGAGGATTAGGGAGAGAGTGACAGTGAGGATTAGAGAGTGAGTGACAGTGAGGATTAGAGAGTGACAGTGAGGATTAGTGAGAGAGTGACAGTGAGGATTAGGGAGAGAGTGACAGTGAGGATTAAAGAGATAGTGACAGTGAGGATTAGGGAGAGAGTGACAGTGAGGGTTAGAGAATGACAGTGAGGATTAGAGAGAGTGACAGTGAGGATTAGGGAGACAGTGACAGTGAGGATTAGAGAGAGAGTGACAGTGCGGATTAGAGAGCTAGTGACAGTGAGGATTAGAGAGAGATTGACAGTGAGGGTTAGCGAGAGAGTGACAGTGAGGATTAGAGAGAGAGTGACAGTGAGGATTAGGGAGTGACAGTGAGGATTAGAGAGAGAGTGACATTGAGGATTCGAGTGTGACAGTGAGGATTAGAGAGTGACAGTGAGGATTAGAGAGAGAGTGACAGTGAGGATTAGAGAATGACAGTGAGGATTAGAGAGAGTGACAGTGAGGATGAGGGAGAGAGTGACAGTGAGGATGAGGGAGAGAGTGACAGTGAGGATTAGAGAGTGACAGTGAGGATTAGGGAGAGAGTGACAGTGAGGATTAGAGAGAGAGTGACAATGAGGATTAGAGAGAGAGTGACAGTGAGGATTAGAGAGAGAGAGTGACACTGAGGATTAGAAAGAGAGTGACAGTGAGGATTAGGGAGACAGTGACAGAGAGGATTAGAGAGAGAGTGACTGTGAGGATTAGAGAGAGAGTGACAGTGAGGATTAGAGAGAGATGGACAGTGAGGGTTAGTGAGTGACAGTGAGGGTTATGGAGAGAGTGACAGTGAGGATTAGGGAGTGACAGTGAGGATTAGGGAGTGACATTGAGGATTAGGGAGTGACAGTGAGGATTAGAAAGTGACAGTGAGGATTAGGGAGTGACAGTGAGGATTAGAGAGAGAGAGACAGTGAGGATTAGAGTGAGATTGACAGTGAGGGTTAGAGAGAGAGTGACAGTGAGGATTAGAGAGAGAGTGACAGTGAGGATTAGGGAGTGAGTGACAGTGAGGATTTGTGAGTGACAGTGAGGGTTATGGAGAGAGTGCCAGTGAGGATTAGGGAGTGACAGTGAGGATTAGGGAGAGAGAGAGACAGTGAGGATTAGGGAGTGACAGTGAGGATTAGGGAGTGACAGTGAGGATTAGAGAGAGAGTGACAGTGAGGATTAGAAAGTGACAATGAGGATTAGGGAGTGACAGTGAGGCTTAGGGAGAGAATGACAGTGAGGATTAGACAGTGACAGTGAGGATAGGGGAGTGACTGCGAGGATTAGGGAGAGAGTGACAGTGAGGATTAGGGAGAGAGTGACAGTGAGGATTAGTGAGTGACAGTGAGGGTTCGGGAGAGAGTGACATTCAGGATTAAGGACTGACAGTGAGGATTAGAGAGAGTCATTGAGGATTACAGGGAGAGTGACAGTGAGCATTAGAGAGTGACAGTGAGGATTAGGGAGTGACAGTGAGGATTAGGGAGTGACAGTGAGGATTAGAGAGAGATTGACACTGAGGATTAGAGAGTGACAGTGAGGATTAGAGAGTGATAGTAAGGATTAGGGAGAGAGTGACTGTGAGGATTAGAGAGAGAGAGTGAGGATTTGAGAGTGACAGTGAGGATTAGAAAGAGAGTGACAGTGAGGAATAGTGAGTGACATTGAGGATTAGGGAGAGAGTGACATTGAGGATTAGCGAGAGACAGTGAGGAATAGGGAGAGAGTGACAGTGAGGATTAGAGAGAGTGACAGTGAGGATTAGGGAGAGTGCGACAGTGAGGATTAGAGAGAGAGTGACAGTGAGGAATAGAGAGAGAGTGACAGTGAGGATTAGAGAGTGACAGTGAGGATTAGGGAGAGAGTGACATTGAGGATTAGCGAGAGACAGTGATAATTAGGTAAAGAGTGACAGTGAGGATTAGAGAGTGACCGTGAGGATTAGAGAGAGTGACAGTGAGGATTAGGGAGAGAGTGACAGTGAGGATTAGAGAGAGAGTGATAGTGAGGATTAGAGAGTGACAGTGAGGATTAGAGAGAGAGTGACATTGAGGATTAGGGAGAGACAGTGAGGATTAGAGAGTGACAGTGAGGATTAGAGAGAGAGTGACAGTGAGGATTAGAGAGTGACAGTGAGGATTAGGTAGAGAGTCACAGTGAGGATTAGAGAATGACAGTGAGGATTAGAGAGAGTGACAGTGAGGATTAGGGAGAGAGTGACAGTGAGGATTAGAGAGTGAGTGACAGTGAGGATTAGAGAGTGACAGTGAGGATTAGTGAGAGAGTGACAGTGAGGATTAGGGAGAGAGTGACAGTGAGGATTAAAGAGATAGTGACAGTGAGGATTAGGGAGAGAGTGACAGTGAGGGTTAGAGAATGACAGTGAGGATTAGAGAGAGTGACAGTGAGGATTAGGGAGACAGTGACAGTGAGGATTAGAGAGAGAGTGACAGTGCGGATTAGAGAGCTAGTGACAGTGAGGATTAGAGAGAGATTGACAGTGAGGGTTAGCGAGAGAGTGACAGTGAGGATTAGAGAGAGAGTGACAGTGAGGATTAGGGAGTGACAGTGAGGATTAGAGAGAGAGTGACATTGAGGATTCGAGTGTGACAGTGAGGATTAGAGAGTGACAGTGAGGATTAGAGAGAGAGTGACAGTGAGGATTAGAGAATGACAGTGAGGATTAGAGAGAGTGACAGTGAGGATGAGGGAGAGAGTGACAGTGAGGATGAGGGAGAGAGTGACAGTGAGGATTAGAGAGTGACAGTGAGGATTAGGGAGAGAGTGACAGTGAGGATTAGAGAGAGAGTGACAGTGAGGATTAGAGAGAGAGTGACAGTGAGGATTAGAGAGAGAGAGTGACACTGAGGATTAGAAAGAGAGTGACAGTGAGGATTAGGGAGACAGTGACAGAGAGGATTAGAGAGAGAGTGACTGTGAGGATTAGAGAGAGAGTGACAGTGAGGATTAGAGAGAGATGGACAGTGAGGGTTAGTGAGTGACAGTGAGGGTTATGGAGAGAGTGACAGTGAGGATTAGGGAGTGACAGTGAGGATTAGGGAGAGAGACAGTGAGGATTAGGGAGTGACAGTGAGGATTAGGGAGTGACAGTGAGGATTAGAAAGTGACAGTGCGGATTAGGGAGTGACAGTGATGCTTAGGGAGAGAGTGACAGTGAGGATTAGAAAGTGACAGTGAGGATTAGGGAGTGACAGTGAGGATTAGAGAGAGAGTGACAGTGAGGATTAGAGAGAGAGTGACAGTGAGGATTAGAGAGAGAGTGACAGTGAGGATTAGGGAGTGAGTGACAGTGAGGATTAGTGAGTGACAGTGAGGTTTATGGAGAGAGTGACAGTGAGGATTAGGGAGTGACAGTGAGGATTAGGGAGAGAGACAGTGAGGATTAGGGAGTGACAGTGAGGATTAGGGAGTGACAGTGAGGATTAGAAAGTGACAGTGAGGATTAGGGAGTGACAGTGATGCTTAGGGAGAGAGTGACAGTGAGGATTAGACAGTGACAGTGAGGATAAGGGAGTGACAGCGAGGACTAGGGAGAGAGTGACAGTGAGGATTAGGGAGAGAGTGACAGTGAGGATTAGTGAGTGACAGTGAGGGTTAGGGAGAGAGTGACATTGAGGATTAAGGACTGACAGTGAGGATTAGAGAGAGTCATTGAGGATTACAGGGAGAGTGACAGTGAGCATTAGAGAGAGACAGTGAGGATTAGGGAGTGACAGTGAGGATTAGGGAGTGACAGTGAGGATTAGAGAGAGATTGACACTGAGGATTAGAGAGTGACAGTGAGGATTAGAGAGTGATAGTAAGGATTAGGGAGTGAGTGACTGTGAGGATTAGAGAGAGAGAGTGAGGATTTGAGAGTGACAGTGATGATTAGAAAGAGAGTGACAGTGAGGATTAGATAGTGACAGTGAGGATTAGGGAGAGAGTGACATTGAGGATTAGCGAGAGACAGTGAGGAATAGGGAGAGAGTGACAGTGAAGATTAGAGAATGACAGTGAGGATTAGAGAGAGTGACAATGAGGATTAGGGAGAGTGCGACAGTGAGGATTAGAGAGAGTGTGACAGTGAGGATTAGAGAGAGAGTGACAGTGAGGATTAGAGAGAGAATGACAGTAAGGATTAGATAGTGACCGTGAGGATTAGTGAAAGAGTGACAGTGAGGTTTAGGAAGAGATTGGCAGTGAGTATTAGGGAGTGACAGTGTCGATTAGAGAGTGACAGTGAGGATTAGGGAAAGAGTGACAGTGGGGATTAGAGTGTGACAGTGAGGATTAGAGAGAGAGTGACAGTGAGGATTAGGGAGAGACAGTGAGGATTAGAGATTGACAGTGAGGATTAGGGAGAGAGTGACAGTGAGGATTAGAGAGAGAGTGAGTGAGAGTTAAAGAGTGACAGTGAGGATGAGAGAGTGACAGTGAGGATTAGAGGGAGAGTGACAGTGAGGATTAGAGAGTGACAGTGAGGATTAGGGAGAGAGTGACATTGAGGATTAGCGAGAGGCAGTGAGGATTAGGTATAGAGTGACAGTGAGGATTAGAGAATGACAGTGAGGATTAGAGAGAGTGACAGTGAGGATTAGGGAGAGAGTGACAGTGAGGATTAGAGAGAGAGAGTGACAGTGAGGATTAGGGAGAGAGTGACAGTGAGGGTTATTGAATGACAGTGAGGATTAGAGAGAGTGACAGTGAGGATTATGGAGAGAGTGACAGTGAGGATTAGAGAGAGAGTGACAGTGAGGTTTAGGGAGAGAGTGACAGTGAGGATTAGAGAGAGAGTGACAGTGAGGATTAGGGAGAGAGTGACAGTGAGGGTTATTGAATGACAGTGAGGATTAGAGAGAGTGACAGTGAGGATTAGAGAGAGAGTGATAGTGAGGATTAGAGAGAGATTGACAGTGAGGGTTAGATAGAGAGTGACAGTGAGGATTAGAGAGAGATTGACAGTGAGGGTTAGATAGAGAGTGACAGTGAGGATTAGAAAGAGAGTGACAGTGAGGATTAGGGAGACAGTGACAGTGAGGATTAGAGAGAGAATGACAGTGAGGATTAGAGAGAGAGTGACAGTGAGGATTAGAGAGAGATTGACAGTGAGGGTTAGAGAGAGAGTGACAGTGTGGATTAGAGAGAGAGTGACAGTGATGATTAGGGAGTGAGTGACAGTGAGGATTAGAGAGTGAGTGACAGTGAGGATTAGTGAGTGACAGTGAGGGTTAGGGAGAGAGTGACAGTGAGGATTAGGCAGGGACAATGAGAATTAGGGAGAGAGAGACAGTGAGGATTTGGGAGTGACAGTGAGGATTAGGGAGTGACAGTGAGGATTAGAGAGAGAGTGACAGTGAGGATTAGAGAGTGACAGTGAGGATTAGGGAGTGACAGTGAGGATTAGGGAGAGAGTGACAGTGACGATTAGAGAGTGACAGTGAGGAGTAGGGAGTGACAGCAAGGATTAGGGAGAGAGTGACAGTGAGGATTAGGGAGAGAGTGACAGTGAGGATTAGTGAGTGACAGTGAGGTTTATGTTGAGAGTGACATTGAGGATTAAGGACGGACAGTGAAGGATTACAGAGTCATTGAGGATAACAGGGAGAGTGACAGTGAGCATTAGAGAATGACAGTGAGGATTAGGGAGTGACAGTGAGGATTCGGGAGTGACAGTGAGGATTACAGGGAGAGTGACAGTGAGCATTAGAGAGACAGTGAGGATTAGGGATTGACAGTGAGGATTAGGGAGTGACAGTGAGGATTAGAGAGAGATTGACACTGAGGATTAGAGAGTGACAGTGAGGATTAGAGAGTGATAGTAAGGATTAGGGAGAGAGTGACTGTGAGGATTAGAGAGAGAGAGTGAGGATTTGAGAGTGACAGTGAGGATTAGAAAGAGAGTGACAGTGAGGATTAGAGAATGACAGTGAGGATTAGAGAGAGTGACAGTGGGGATTAGGGAAAGTGCGACTGTGAGGATTAGAGAGAGAGTGACAGTGAGGATAAGAGAGAGAGATACAGTGAGGATTAGAGAGAGAAAGACAGTAAGGATTAGAGAGTGACCGTGAGGATTAGTGAAAGAGTGACAGTGAGGTTTAGGAAGAGAGTGGCAGTGAGTATTAGGGAGTGACAGTGTCGATTAGAGAGTGACAGTGAGGATTAGGGAGAGAGTGACAGTGGGGATTATAGTGTGACAGTGAGGATTAGAGAGAGAGTGACAGTGAGGATTAGGGAGAGACAGTGAGGATTAGAGATTGACAGTGAGGATTAGGGAGAGAGTCACAGTGAGGATTACAGAGAGTGAGTGAGAATTAGAGAGTGACAGTGAGGATTAGAGAGTGACAGTGAGGATTAGAGGGAGAGTGACAGTGAGGATTAGAGAGTGACAGTGAGGATTAGGGAGAGAGTGACATTGAGTATTCATGAGAGGCAGTGAGGATCAGGTATAGAGTGACAGTGAGGATGAGAGAATGACAGTGAGGATTAGAGAGAGTGACAGTGAGGATTAGGGAGAGAGTGACAGTGAGGATTAGAGAGAGAGTGACAGTGAGGATTAGAGAGTGACAGTGAGCATTAGGGAGAGAGTGACAGTGAGGATTAGAGAGAGAGTGACAGTGAGGATTAGGGAGAGAGTGACAGTGAGGATTAGAGAGAGAGTGACAGTGAGGATTAGGGAGAGAGTGACAGTGAGGATTAGAAAGAGAGTGACAGTGAGGATTAGGGAGACAGTGATAGAGAGGATTAGAGAGAGAGTGACTGTGAGGATTAGAGAGAGAGTGAGAGTGAGGATTAGAGAGAGATTGACAGTGAGGGTTAGTGAGTGACAGTGAGGGTTATGGAGAGAGTGACAGTGAGGATTAGGGAGTGACAGTGAGGATTAGGGAGAGAGACAGTGAGGATTAGGGAGTGACAGTGAGGATTAGGGAGTGACAGTGAGGATTAGAAAGAGACAGTGAGGATTAGGGAGTGACAGTGATGCTTAGGGAGAGAGTGACAGTGAGGATTAGAAAGTGACAGTGAGGATTAGGGAGTGACAGTGAGGATTACAGAGAGAGTGACAGTGAGGATTAGAGAGAGAGTGACAGTGAGGATTAGAGAGAGAGTGACAGTGAGGATTAGGGAGTGATTAACAGTGAGGATTAGTGAGTGACAGTGAGGGTTATGGAGAGAGTGACAGTGAGGATTAGGGAGTGACAGTGAGGATTAGGGAGAGAGACAGTGAGGATTAGGGAGTGACAGTGAGGATTAGGGAGTGACAGTGAGGATTAGAAAGTGACAGTGAGGATTAGGGAGTGACAGTGATGCTTAGGGAGAGAGTGACAGTGAGGATTAGACAGTGACAGTGAGGATAAGGGAGTGACAGCGAGGACTAGGGAGAGAGTGACAGTGAGGATTAGGGAGAGAGTGACAGTGAGGATTAGTGAGTGACAGTGAGGGTTAGGGAGAGAGTGACATTGAGGAATAAGGACTGACAGTGAGGATTAGAGAGAGTCATTGAGGATTACAGGGAGAGTGACAGTGAGCATTAGAGAGAGACAGTGAGGATTAGGGAGTGACAGTGAGGATTAGGGAGTGACAGTGAGGATTAGAGAGAGATTGACACTGAGGATTAGAGAGTGACAGTGAGGATTAGAGAGTGATAGTAAGGATTAGGGAGTGAGTGACTGTGAGGATTAGAGAGAGAGAGTGAGGATTTGAGAGTGACAGTGAGGATTAGAAAGAGAGTGACAGTGAGGATTAGAGAGTGACAGTGAGGATTAGGGAGAGAGTGACATTGAGGATTAGCGAGAGACAGTGAGGAATAGGGAGAGAGTGACAGTGAAGATTAGAGAATGACAGTGAGGATTAGAGAGAGTGACAGTGAGGATTATGGAGATTGCGACAGTGAGGATTAGAGAGAGTGTGACAGTGAGGATTAGAGAGAGAGTGACAGTGAGGATTAGAGAGAGAATGACAATAAGGATTAGATAGTGACCGTGAGGATTAGTGAAAGAGTGACAGTGAGGTTTAGGAAGAGATTGGCAGTGAGTATTAGGGAGTGACAGTGTCGATTAGGGAGTGACAGTGAGGATTAGAGAGAGAGTGACAGTGAGGATTAGAGAGTGACAGTGAGGATTAGGGAGTGACAGTGAGGATTAGGGAGAGAGTGACAGTGACGATTAGAGAGTGACAGTGAGGAGTAGGGAGTGACAGCAAGGATTAGGGAGAGAGTGACAGTGAGGATTAGGGAGAGAGTGACAGTGAGGATTAGTGAGTGACAGTGAGGGTTATGGAGAGAGTGACATTGAGGATTAAGGACGGACAGTGAAGGATTAGAGAGTCATTGAGGATAACAGGGAGAGTGACAGCGAGCATTAGAGAATGACAGTGAGGATTAGGGAGTGACAGTGAGGATTCGGGAGTGACAGTGAGGGTTATGGAGAGAGTGACATTGAGGATTAAGGACGGACAGTGAAGGATTAGAGAGTCATTGAGGATAACAGGGAGAGTGACAGTGAGCATTAGAGAATGACAGTGAGGATTAGGGAGTGACAGTGAGGATTCGGGAGTGACAGTGAGGATTACAGGGAGAGTGACAGTGAGCATTAGAGAGACAATGAGGATTAGGGAGTGACAGTGAGGATTAGGGAGTGACAGTGAGGATTAGAGAGAGATTGACACTGAGGATTAGAGAGTGACAGTGAGGATTAGAGAGTGATAGTAAGGATTAGGGAGAGAGTGACTGTGAGGATTAGAGAGAGAGAGTGAGGATTTGAGAGTGACAGTGAGGATTAGAAAGAGAGTGACAGTGAGGATTAGAGAGCGACAGTGAGGATTAGGGAGAGAGTGACATTGAGGATTAGCGAGAGACAGTGAGGAATAGGGAGAGAGTGACAGTGAGGATTAGAGAATGACAGTGAGGATTAGAGAGAGTGACAGTGGGGATTAGGGAAAGTGCGACTGTGAGGATTAGAGAGAGAGTGACAGTGAGGATTAGAGAGAGAGTGACAGTGAGGATTAGAGAGAGAAAGACAGTAAGGATTAGAGAGTGACCGTGAGGATTAGTGAAAGAGTGACAGTGAGGTTTAGGAAGAGAGTGGCAGTGAGTATTAGGGAGTGACAGTGTCGATTAGAGAGTGACAGTGAGGATTAGGGAGAGAGTGACAGTGGGGATTATAGTGTGACAGTGAGGATTAGAGAGAGAGTGACAGTGAGGATTAGGGAGAGACAGTGAGGATTAGAGATTGACAGTGAGGATTAGGGTGAGAGTGACAGTGAGGATTACAGAGAGTGAGTGAGAATTAGAGAGTGACAGTGAGGATTAGAGAGTGACAGTGAGGATTAGAGGGAGAGTGACAGTGAGGATTAGAGAGTGACAGTGAGAATTAGGGAGAGAGTGACATTGAGTATACATGAGAGGCAGTGAGGATTAGGTATAGAGTGACAGTGAGGATGAGAGAATGACAGTGAGGATTAGAGAGAGTGACAGTGAGGATTAGGGAGAGAGTGACAGTGAGGATTAGAGAGAGAGTGACAGTGAGGATTAGAGAGTGACAGTAAGTATTAGGGAGAGAGTGACAGTGAGGATTAGAGAGAGAGTGACAGTGAGGATTAGGGAGAGAGTGACAGTGAGGATTAGAGAGAGAGTGACAGTGAGGATTAGGGAGAGAGTGACAGTGAGGATTAGAAAGAGAGTGACAGTGAGGATTAGGGAGACAGTGATAGAGAGGATTAGAGAGAGAGTGACTGTGAGGATTAGAGAGAGAGTGACAGTGAGGATTAGAGAGAGATTGACAGTGAGGGTTAGTGAGTGACAGTGAGGGTTAGAGAGTGATAGTAAGGATTAGGGAGTGAGTGACTGTGAGGATTAGAGAGAGAGAGTGAGGATTTGAGAGTGACAGTGAGGATTAGAAAGAGAGTGACAGTGAGGATTAGAGAGTGACAGTGAGGATTAGGGAGAGAGTGACATTGAGGATTAGCGAGAGACAGTGAGGAATAGGGAGAGAGTGACAGTGAAGATTAGAGAATGACAGTGAGGATTAGAGAGAGTGACAGTGAGGATTATGGAGATTGCGACAGTGAGGATTAGAGAGAGTGTGACAGTGAGGATTAGAGAGAGAGTGACAGTGAGGATTAGAGAGAGAATGACAATAAGGATTAGATAGTGACCGTGAGGATTAGTGAAAGAGTGACAGTGAGGTTTAGGAAGAGATTGGCAGTGAGTATTAGGGAGTGACAGTGTCGATTAGGGAGTGACAGTGAGGATTAGAGAGAGAGTGACAGTGAGGATTAGAGAGTGACAGTGAGGATTAGGGAGTGACAGTGAGGATTAGGGAGAGAGTGACAGTGACGATTAGAGAGTGACAGTGAGGAGTAGGGAGTGACAGCAAGGATTAGGGAGAGAGTGACAGTGAGGATTAGGGAGAGAGTGACAGTGAGGATTAGTGAGTGACAGTGAGGGTTATGGAGAGAGTGACATTGAGGATTAAGGACGGACAGTGAAGGATTAGAGAGTCATTGAGGATAACAGGGAGAGTGACAGTGAGCATTAGAGAATGACAGTGAGGATTAGGGAGTGACAGTGAGGATTCGGGAGTGACAGTGAGGATTACAGGGAGAGTGACAGTGAGCATTAGAGAGACAATGAGGATTAGGGAGTGACAGTGAGGATTAGGGAGTGACAGTGAGGATTAGAGAGAGATTGACACTGAGGATTAGAGAGTGACAGTGAGGATTAGAGAGTGATAGTAAGGATTAGGGAGAGAGTGACTGTGAGGATTAGAGAGAGAGAGTGAGGATTTGAGAGTGACAGTGAGGATTAGAAAGAGAGTGACAGTGAGGATTGGAGAGCGACAGTGAGGATTAGGGAGAGAGTGACATTGAGGATTAGCGAGAGACAGTGAGGAATAGGGAGAGAGTGACAGTGAGGATTAGAGAATGACAGTGAGGATTAGAGAGAGTGACAGTGGGGATTAGGGAAAGTGCGACTGTGAGGATTAGAGAGAGAGTGACAGTGAGGATTAGAGAGAGAGTGACAGTGAGGATTAGAGAGAGAAAGACAGTAAGGATTAGAGAGTGACCGTGAGGATTAGTGAAAGAGTGACAGTGAGGTTTAGGAAGAGAGTGGCAGTGAGTATTAGGGAGTGACAGTGTCGATTAGAGAGTGACAGTGAGGATTAGGGAGAGAGTGACAGTGGGGATTATAGTGTGACAGTGAGGATTAGAGAGAGAGTGACAGTGAGGATTAGGGAGAGACAGTGAGGATTAGAGATTGACAGTGAGGATTAGGGTGAGAGTGACAGTGAGGATTACAGAGAGTGAGTGAGAATTAGAGAGTGACAGTGAGGATTAGAGAGTGACAGTGAGGATTAGAGGGAGAGTGACAGTGAGGATTAGAGAGTGACAGTGAGAATTAGGGAGAGAGTGACATTGAGTATTCATGAGAGGCAGTGAGGATTAGGTATAGAGTGACAGTGAGGATGAGAGAATGACAGTGAGGATTAGAGAGAGTGACAGTGAGGATTAGGGAGAGAGTGACAGTGAGGATTAGAGAGAGAGTGACAGTGAGGATTAGAGAGTGACAGTAAGTATTAGGGAGAGAGTGACAGTGAGGATTAGAGAGAGAGTGACAGTGAGGATTAGGGAGAGAGTGACAGTGAGGATTAGAGAGAGAGTGACAGTGAGGATTAGGGAGAGAGTGACAGTGAGGATTAGAAAGAGAGTGACAGTGAGGATTAGGGAGACAGTGATAGAGAGGATTAGAGAGAGAGTGACTGTGAGGATTAGAGAGAGAGTGACAGTGAGGATTAGAGAGAGATTGACAGTGAGGGTTAGTGAGTGACAGTGAGGGTTATGGAGAGAGTGACAGTGAGGATTAGGGAGTGACAGTGAGGATTAGGGAGAGGGACAGTGAGGATTAGGGAGTGACAGTGAGGATTAGGGAGTGACAGTGAGGATTAGAAAGAGACAGTGAGGATTAGGGAGTGACAGTGATGCTTAGGGAGAGAGTGACAGTGAGGATTAGAAAGTGACAGTGAGGATTAGGGAGTGACAGTGAGGATTACAGAGAGAGTGACAGTGAGGATTAGAGAGAGAGTGACAGTGAGGATTAGGGAGTGATTTACAGTGAGGATTAGTGAGTGACAGTGAGGGTTATGGAGAGAGTGACAGTGAGGATTAGGGAGTGACAGTGAGGATTAGGGAGAGTGACAGTGAGGATTAGGGAGTGACAGTGAGGATTAGGGAGTGACAGTGAGGATTAGAAAGTGACAGTGAGGATTAGGGAGTGACAGTGATGCTTAGGGAGAGAGTGACAGTGAGGATTAGACAGTGACAGTGAGGATAAGGGAGTGACAGCGAGGACTAGGGAGAGAGTGACAGTGAGGATTAGGGAGAGAGTGACAGTGAGGATTAGTGAGTGACAGTGAGGGTTAGGGAGAGAGTGACATTGAGGAATAAGGACTGACAGTGAGGATTAGAGAGAGTCATTGAGGATTACAGGGAGAGTGACAGTGAGCATTAGAGAGAGACAGTGAGGATTAGGGAGTGACAGTGAGGATTAGGGAGTGACAGTGAGGATTAGAGAGAGATTGACACTGAGGATTAGAGAGTGACAGTGAGGATTAGAGAGTGATAGTAAGGATTAGGGAGTGAGTGACTGTGAGGATTAGAGAGAGAGAGTGAGGATTTGAGAGTGACAGTGAGGATTAGAAAGAGAGTGACAGTGAGGATTAGAGAGTGACAGTGAGGATTAGGGAGAGAGTGACATTGAGGATTAGCGAGAGACAGTGAGGAATAGGGAGAGAGTGACAGTGAAGATTAGAGAATGACAGTGAGGATTAGAGAGAGTGACAGTGAGGATTATGGAGAGTGCGACAGTGAGGATTAGAGAGAGTGTGACAGTGAGGATTAGAGAGAGAGTGACAGTGAGGATTAGAGAGAGAATGACAATAAGGATTAGATAGTGACCGTGAGGATTAGTGAAAGAGTGACAGTGAGGTTTAGGAAGAGATTGGCAGTGAGTATTAGGGAGTGACAGTGTCGATTAGAGAGTGACAGTGAGGATTAGGGAAAGAGTGACAGTGGGGATTAGAGTGTGACAGTGAGGATTAGAGAGAGAGTGACAGTGAGGATTAGGGAGAGACAGTGAGGATTAGAGATTGACAGTGAGGATTAGGGAGAGAGTGACAGTGAGGATTAGAGAGAGAGTGAGTGAGAGTTAAAGAGTGACAGTGAGGATTAGAGAGTGACAGTGAGGATTAGAGGGAGAGTGACAGTGAGGATTAGAGAGTGACAGTGAGGATTAGGGAGAGAGTGAAATTGAGGATTAGCGAGAGGCAGTGAGGATTAGGTATAGAGTGACAGTGAGGATTAGAGAATGACAGTGAGGATTAGAGAGAGTGACAGTGAGGATTAGGGAGAGAGTGACAGTGAGGATTAGAGAGAGAGTGACAGTGAGGATTAGGGAGAGAGTGACAGTGAGGGTTATTGAATGACAGTGAGGATTAGAGAGAGTGACAGTGAGGATTATGGAGAGAGTGACAGTGAGGATTAGAGAGAGAGTGACATTGAGGATTAGGGAGAGAGTGACAGTGAGGATTAGAGAGAGAGTGACAGTGAGGATTAGGGAGAGACTGACAGTGAGGGTTATTGAATGACAGTGAGGATTAGAGAGAGTGACAGTGAGGATTAGAGAGAGAGTGATAGTGAGGATTAGAGAGAGATTGACAGTGAGGGTTAGATAGAGAGTGACAGTGAGGATTAGAGAGAGAGTGAATTGAGGATTAGGGTAAGAGAGTGACACTGAGGATTAGAAAGAGAGTGACAGTGAGGATTAGGGAGACAGTGACAGTGAGGATTAGACAGAGAATGACAGTGAGGATTAGAGAGAGAGTGACAGTGAGGATTAGAGAGAGATTGACAGTGAGGGTTAGAGAGAGAGTGACAGTGTGGATTAGAGAGAGAGTGACAGTGATGATTAGGGAGTGAGTGACAGTGAGGATTAGAGAGCGAGTGACAGTGAGGATTAGTGAGTGACAGTGAGGGTTAGGGAGAGAGTGACAGTGAGGATTAGGCAGGGACAATGAGAATTAGGGAGAGAGAGACAGTGAGGATTTGGGAGTGACAGTGAGGATTAGGGAGTGACAGTGAGGATTAGAGAGAGAGTGACAGTGAGGATTAGAGAGTGACAGTGAGGATTAGGGAGTGACAGTGAGGATTAGGGAGAGAGTGACAGTGACGATTAGAGAGTGACAGTGAGGAGTAGGGAGTGACAGCAAGGATTAGGGAGAGAGTGACAGTGAGGATTAGGGAGAGAGTGACAGTGAGGATTAGTGAGTGACAGTGAGGGTTATGGAGAGAGTGACATTGAGGATTAAGGACGGACAGTGAAGGATTAGAGAGTCATTGAGGATAACAGGGAGAGTGACAGTGAGCATTAGAGAATGACAGTGAGGATTAGGGAGTGACAGTGAGGATTCGGGAGTGACAGTGAGGGTTATGGAGAGAGTGACATTGAGGATTAAGGACGGACAGTGAAGGATTAGAGAGTCATTGAGGATAACAGGGAGAGTGACAGTGAGCATTAGAGAATGACAGTGAGGATTAGGGAGTGACAGTGAGGATTCGGGAGTGACAGTGAGGATTACAGGGAGAGTGACAGTGAGCATTAGAGAGACAATGAGGATTAGGGAGTGACAGTGAGGATTAGGGAGTGACAGTGAGGATTAGAGAGAGATTGACACTGAGGATTAGAAAGTGACAGTGAGGATTAGAGAGTGATAGTAAGGATTAGGGAGAGAGTGACTGTGAGGATTAGAGAGAGAGAGTGAGGATTTGAGAGTGACAGTGAGGATTAGAAAGAGAGTGACAGTGAGGATTAGAGAGCGACAGTGAGGATTAGGGAGAGAGTGACATTGAGGATTAGCGAGAGACAGTGAGGAATAGGGAGAGAGTGACAGTGAGGATTAGAGAATGACAGTGAGGATTAGAGAGAGTGACAGTGGGGATTAGGGAAAGTGCGACTGTGAGGATTAGAGAGAGAGTGACAGTGAGGATTAGAGAGAGAGTGACAGTGAGGATTAGAAAGAGAAAGACAGTAAGGATTAGAGAGTGACCGTGAGGATTAGTGAAAGAGTGACAGTGAGGTTTAGGAAGAGAGTGGCAGTGAGTATTAGGGAGTGACAGTGTCAATTAGAGAGTGACAGTGAGGATTAGGGAGAGAGTGACAGTGGGGATTATAGTGTGACAGTGAGGATTAGAGAGAGAGTTACAGTGAGGATTAGGGAGAGACAGTGAGGATTAGAGATTGACAGTGAGGATTAGGGAGAGAGTGACAGTGAGGATTACAGAGAGTGAGTGAGAATTAGAGAGTGACAGTGAGGATTAGAGAGTGACAGTGAGGATTAGAGGGAGAGTGACAGTGAGGATTAGAGAGTGACAGTGAGGATTAGGGAGAGAGTGACATTGAGTATTCATGAGAGGCAGTGAGGATTAGGTATAGAGTGACAGTGAGGATTAGAGAATGACAGTGAAGATTAGAGAGAGTGACAGTGAGGATTAGGGAGAGAGTGACAGTGAGGATTAGAGAGAGAGTGACAGTGAGGATTAGAGAGTGACAGTGAGTATTAGGGAGAGAGTGACAGTGAGGATTAGAGAGAGAGTGACAGTGAGGATTAGGGAGAGAGTGACAGTGAGGATTAGAGAGAGAGTGACAGTGAGGATTAGGGAGAGAGTGACAGTGTGGGTTAGAGAATGACAGTGAGAATTAGAGAGAGTGACAGTGAGGATTAGAGAGAGAGTGACAGTGAGGATGAGAGAGAGAGCGACAGTGAGGATTAGAGAGAGAATGATAGTGAGGATTAGAGGGAGATTGACAGTGAGGGTTAGATAGAGAGTGACAGTGAGGATTAGAGAGAGAGTGAAGTGAGGATTAGGGTAAGAGAGTGACACTGTGGATTAGAAAGAGAGTGACAGTGAGGATTAGGGAGACAGTGACAGTGAGGATTAGAGAGAGAGTGACAGTGATGATTAGAGAGAGAGTGACAGTGAGGATTAGAGAGAGATTGACAGTGAGGGTTAGAGAGAGAGTGACAGTCAGGATTAGAGAGAGAGTGACAGTGATGATTAGGGAGTGAGTGACAGTGAGGATTAGAGAGTGAGTGACAGTGAGGATTAGTGAGTGACAGTGAGGGTTAGGGGGAGAGTGACAGTGAGGATTAGGGAGTGACAATGAGGATTAGGGAGAGAGAGACAGTGAGTATTTGGGAGTGACAGTGAGGATTAGGGAGTGACAGTGAGGATTAGAGAGCGACAGTGAAGATTAGGGAGAGAGTGACATTGAGGATTACCGAGAGACAGTGAGGAATAGGGAGAGAGTGACAGTGAGGATTAGAGAATGACAGTGAGGATTAGAGAGAGTGACAGTGGGGATTAGGGAAAGTGCGACTGTGAGGATTAGAGAGAGAGTGACAGTGAGGATTAGAGAGAGAGTGACAGTGAGGATTAGAGAGAGAAAGACAGTAAGGATTAGAGAGTGACCGTGAGGATTAGTGAAAGAGTGACAGTGAGGTTTAGGAAGAGAGTGGCAGTGAGTATTAGGGAGTGACAGTGTCAATTAGAGAGTGACAGTGAGGATTAGGGAGAGAGTGACAGTGGGGATTATAGTGTGACAGTGAGGATTAGAGAGAGAGTTACAGTGAGGATTAGGGAGAGACAGTGAGGATTAGAGATTGACAGTGAGGATTAGGGAGAGAGTGACAGTGAGGATTACAGAGAGTGAGTGAGAATTAGAGAGTGACAGTGAGGATTAGAGAGTGACAGTGAGGATTAGAGGGAGAGTGACAGTGAGGATTAGAGAGTGACAGTGAGGATTAGGGAGAGAGTGACATTGAGTATTCATGAGAGGCAGTGAGGATTAGGTATAGAGTGACAGTGAGGATTAGAGAATGACAGTGAAGATTAGAGAGAGTGACAGTGAGGATTAGGGAGAGAGTGACAGTGAGGATTAGAGAGAGAGTGACAGTGAGGATTAGAGAGTGACAGTGAGTATTAGGGAGAGAGTGACAGTGAGGATTAGAGAGAGAGTGACAGTGAGGATTAGGGAGAGAGTGACAGTGAGGATTAGAGAGAGAGTGACAGTGAGGATTAGGGAGAGAGTGACAGTGTGGGTTAGAGAATGACAGTGAGAATTAGAGAGAGTGACAGTGAGGATTAGAGAGAGATTGACAGTGAGGATTAGAGAGAGAGCGACAGTGAGGATTAGAGAGAGAATGATAGTGAGGATTAGAGAGAGATTGACAGTGAGGGTTAGATAGAGAGTGACAGTGAGGATTAGAGAGAGAGTGAAGTGAGGATTAGGGTAAGAGAGTGACACTGTGGATTAGAAAGAGAGTGACAGTGAGGATTAGGGAGACAGTGACAGTGAGGATTAGAGAGAGAGTGACAGTGATGATTAGAGAGAGAGTGACAGTGAGGATTACAGAGAGATTGACAGTGAGGGTTAGAGAGAGAGTGACAGTCAGGATTAGAGAGAGAGTGACAGTGATGATTAGGGAGTGAGTGACAGTGAGGATTAGAGAGTGAGTGACAGTGAGGATTAGTGAGTGACAGTGAGGGTTAGGGGGAGAGTGACAGTGAGGATTAGGGAGTGACAATGAGGATTAGGGAGAGAGAGACAGTGAGTATTTGGGAGTGACAGTGAGGATAAGGGAGTGACAGTGAGGATTAGAGAGAGAGTGACAGTGAGGATTGGAGAGTGACAGTGAGGATTAGGGAGTGACAGTGAGGAATAGGGAGTGACAGCAAGGATTAGGGAGAGAGTGACACTGAGGATTAGGGAGAGAGTGACAGTGAGGATTAAGGACGGACAGTGAGGATTAGAGAGAGTCATTGAGGATAACAGGTAGAGTGTCAGTGAGCATTCGAGAGAGACAGTGAGGATTAGGGAGTGACAGTGAGGATTAGGGAGTGACAGTGAGGATTAGAGAGAGAGTGACAGTGAGGATTAGAGAGTGATAGTGAGGATTAGGGAGTGACAGTGAGGATTAGGGAGAGAGTGACAGTGAGGATTAGAGAGTGACAGTGTGGATTAGAGAGTGACAGTGAGGATTAGTGAGTGACAGCAAGGATTAGGGAGAGAGTGACAGTGAGGATTAGGGAGAGAGTGACAGTGAGGATTAAGGACGGACAGTGAGGATTAGAGAGAGTCATTGAGGATAACAGGGAGAGTGACAGTGAGCATTAGAGAGACAGTGAGGATTAGGGAGTGAAAGTGAGTATTAGGGAGTGACAGAGAGGATTAGAGAGAGATTGACACTGAGGATTAGAGAGTGACAGTGAGGATTAGAGAGTGATAGTAAGGATTAGGGAGAGAGTGACAGTGAGGATTAGAGAGAGAGAGAGCGAGGATTTGAGAGTGACAGTGAGGATTAGAGAGAGTGACAGTGAGGATTAGGGAGAGAGTGACAGTGAGGATTAGAGAGTGACAGTGAGGATTAGAGAGTGACAGTGAGGATTAGGGAGAGAGTGACATTGAGGATTAGGGAGAGACAGTGAGGATTAGGCCGAGTTTGTACAGTGAGGATTATAGAATGACAGTGAGGATTAGAGAGAGTGACAGTGAGGATGAGGGAGAGAGTGACAGTGAGGATTAGGGAGAGAGTGAAGTGAGGATTAGGGTAAGACAGTGACACTGTGGCTTAGAAAGAGAGTGAAAGTGAGGATTAGGGAGACAGTGACAGTGAGGATTAGAGAGAGAGTGACAGTGAGGATTAGGGAGAGAGTGACAGTGAGGATTAGAGAGAGATTGACAGTGAGGGTTAGAGAGAGAGTGACAGTGAGGATTAGAGATAGAGTGACAGTGTTGATTAGGGAGTGAGTGACAGTGAGGATTAGAGAGTGAGTGACAGTGAGGATTAGTGAGTGACAGTGAGGGTTAGGGAGTGACAATGAGGATTAGGGAGAGAGAGACAGTGAGGATTTGGGAGTGACAGTGAGGATTAGGGAGTGACAGTGAGGATTAGAGAGAGAGAGACAGTGAGGATTAGAGAGTGACAGTGAGGATTAGGGAGTGACAGTGAGGATTAGGGAGAGAGTGACAGTGAGTATTAGAGAGTGACAGTGAGGAGTAGGGAGTGACAGCAAGGATTAGGGAGAGAGTGACAGTGAGGATTAGGGAGAGAGTGACAGTGCGGATTAGTGAGTGACAGTGAGGGTTAGGGAGAGAGTGACATTGAGGATTAAGGACGGACAGTGAGGATTAGAGAGAGTCATTGAGGATAACAGGGAGAGTGACAGTGAGCATTAGAGAGAGACAGTGAGGATTAGGGAGTGACAGTGAGCATTAGGGAGTGACAGTGAGGATTAGAGAGAGAGTGACAGTGAGGATTAGAGAGTGACAGTGAGGATTAGGGAGTGACAGTGAGGATTAGGGAGAGAGTGACAGTGAGGATTAGAGAGTGACAGTGAGGATTAGAGAGTGACAGTGAGGATTAGGGAGAGAGTGACAGTGAGGATTAGGGAGAGAGTGACAGTGAGGATTAAGTACGGACAGTGAGGATTAGAGAGAGTCATTGAGGATAACAGGGAGAATGACAGTGAGCATTAGAGAGACAGTGAGGATTAGGGAGTGACAGTGAGGATTAGGGAGTGACAGAGAGGATTAGAGAGAGATTGACACTGAGGATTAGAGAGTGACAGTGAGGATTAGAGAGTGATAGTAAGGATTAGGGAGAGAGTGACAGTGAGGATTAGAGAGAGATTGACAGTGAGGGTTAGAGAGAGAGTGACAGTCAGGATTAGAGAGAGAGTGACAGTGATGATTAGAGAGAGAGTGACAGTGAGGATTACAGAGAGATTGACAGTGAGGGTTAGAGAGAGAGTGACAGTCAGGATTAGAGAGAGAGTGACAGTGATGATTAGGGAGTGAGTGACAGTGAGGATTAGAGAGTGAGTGACAGTGAGGATTAGTGAGTGACAGTGAGGGTTAGGGGGAGAGTGACAGTGAGGATTAGGGAGTGACAATGAGGATTAGGGAGAGAGAGACAGTGAGTATTTGGGAGTGACAGTGAGGATAAGGGAGTGACAGTGAGGATTAGAGAGAGAGTGACAGTGAGGATTGGAGAGTGACAGTGAGGATTAGGGAGTGACAGTGAGGAATAGGGAGTGACAGCAAGGATTAGGGAGAGAGTGACACTGAGGATTAGGGAGAGAGTGACAGTGAGGATTAAGGACGGACAGTGAGGATTAGAGAGAGTCATTGAGGATAACAGGTAGAGTGTCAGTGAGCATTCGAGAGAGACAGTGAGGATTAGGGAGTGACAGTGAGGATTAGGGAGTGACAGTGAGGATTAGAGAGAGAGTGACAGTGAGGATTAGAGAGTGATAGTGAGGATTAGGGAGTGACAGTGAGGATTAGGGAGAGAGTGACAGTGAGGATTAGAGAGTGACAGTGTGGATTAGAGAGTGACAGTGAGGATTAGTGAGTGACAGCAAGGATTAGGGAGAGAGTGACAGTGAGGATTAGGGAGAGAGTGACAGTGAGGATTAAGGACGGACAGTGAGGATTAGAGAGAGTCATTGAGGATAACAGGGAGAGTGACAGTGAGCATTAGAGAGACAGTGAGGATTAGGGAGTGAAAGTGAGTATTAGGGAGTGACAGAGAGGATTAGAGAGAGATTGACACTGAGGATTAGAGAGTGACAGTGAGGATTAGAGAGTGATAGTAAGGATTAGGGAGAGAGTGACAGTGAGGATTAGAGAGAGAGAGAGCGAGGATTTGAGAGTGACAGTGAGGATTAGAGAGAGTGACAGTGAGGATTAGGGAGAGAGTGACAGTGAGGATTAGAGAGTGACAGTGAGGATTAGAGAGTGACAGTGAGGATTAGGGAGAGAGTGACATTGAGGATTAGGGAGAGACAGTGAGGATTAGGCCGAGTTTGTACAGTGAGGATTATAGAATGACAGTGAGGATTAGAGAGAGTGACAGTGAGGATGAGGGAGAGAGTGACAGTGAGGATTAGGGAGAGAGTGAAGTGAGGATTAGGGTAAGACAGTGACACTGTGGCTTAGAAAGAGAGTGAAAGTGAGGATTAGGGAGACAGTGACAGTGAGGATTAGAGAGAGAGTGACAGTGAGGATTAGGGAGAGAGTGACAGTGAGGATTAGAGAGAGATTGACAGTGAGGGTTAGAGAGAGAGTGACAGTGAGGATTAGAGATAGAGTGACAGTGTTGATTAGGGAGTGAGTGACAGTGAGGATTAGAGAGTGAGTGACAGTGAGGATTAGTGAGTGACAGTGAGGGTTAGGGAGTGACAATGAGGATTAGGGAGAGAGAGACAGTGAGGATTTGGGAGTGACAGTGAGGATTAGGGAGTGACAGTGAGGATTAGAGAGAGAGAGACAGTGAGGATTAGAGAGTGACAGTGAGGATTAGGGAGTGACAGTGAGGATTAGGGAGAGAGTGACAGTGAGTATTAGAGAGTGACAGTGAGGAGTAGGGAGTGACAGCAAGGATTAGGGAGAGAGTGACAGTGAGGATTAGGGAGAGAGTGACAGTGCGGATTAGTGAGTGACAGTGAGGGTTAGGGAGAGAGTGACATTGAGGATTAAGGACGGACAGTGAGGATTAGAGAGAGTCATTGAGGATAACAGGGAGAGTGACAGTGAGCATTAGAGAGAGACAGTGAGGATTAGGGAGTGACAGTGAGCATTAGGGAGTGACAGTGAGGATTAGAGAGAGAGTGACAGTGAGGATTAGAGAGTGACAGTGAGGATTAGGGAGTGACAGTGAGGATTAGGGAGAGAGTGACAGTGAGGATTAGAGAGTGACAGTGAGGATTAGAGAGTGACAGTGAGGATTAGGGAGAGAGTGACAGTGAGGATTAGGGAGAGAGTGACAGTGAGGATTAAGTACGGACAGTGAGGATTAGAGAGAGTCATTGAGGATAACAGGGAGAATGACAGTGAGCATTAGAGAGACAGTGAGGATTAGGGAGTGACAGTGAGGATTAGGGAGTGACAGAGAGGATTAGAGAGAGATTGACACTGAGGATTAGAGAGTGACAGTGAGGATTAGAGAGTGATAGTAAGGATTAGGGAGAGAGTGACAGTGAGGATTAGAGAGAGATTGACAGTGAGGGTTAGAGAGAGAGTGACAGTCAGGATTAGAGAGAGAGTGACAGTGATGATTAGAGAGAGAGTGACAGTGAGGATTACAGAGAGATTGACAGTGAGGGTTAGAGAGAGAGTGACAGTCAGGATTAGAGAGAGAGTGACAGTGATGATTAGGGAGTGAGTGACAGTGAGGATTAGAGAGTGAGTGACAGTGAGGATTAGTGAGTGACAGTGAGGGTTAGGGGGAGAGTGACAGTGAGGATTAGGGAGTGACAATGAGGATTAGGGAGAGTTTGACAGTGAGGATTAGAGAATGACAGTGAGGATTAGAGAGAGTGACAGTGAGGATGAGGGAGTGAGTGACAGTGAGGATTAGGGAGAGAGTGACAGTGAGGATTAGAGAGTGACAGAGAGGATTAGAGGAGAGAGTGACAGTGAGGATTAGGGAGAGAATGACAGTGCGGATTAGAGAGAGAGACTGACACTGAGGATTAGAAAGAGAGTGACAGTGAGGATTAGGGAGACAGTGACAGTGAGAATTACAGAGAGAGTGACAGTGAGGATTAGAGAGAGAGAGACAGTGAGGATTAGAGAGAGAGTGACATTGAGGATTCGAGTGTGACAGTGAGGATTAGAGAGTGACAGTGAGGATTAGAGAGAGAGTGACAGTGAGGATTAGAGAGTGACAGTGAGGATTAGAGAGTGACAGTGAGGATTAGGGAGAGAGTGACATTGAGTATTAGGGAGAGACAGTGACGATTAGGGAGAGTTTGACAGTCAGGATTAGCGAATGACAGTGAGGATTAGAGAGAGTGACAGTGAGGATGAGGGAGAGAGTGACAGTGAGGATTAGGGAGAGAGTGACAGTGAGGATTAGAGAGTGACAGTGAGGATTAGGGAGAGAGTGACAGTGAGGATTAGAGAGAGAGTGACAGTGAGGATTACAGAGAGAGAGTGACAGTGAGGATTAGAGAGAGAGAGTGACACTGAGGATTAGAAAGAGAGTGACAGTGAGGATTAGGGAGACAGTGACAGTGAGGATTAGAGCGAGAGTGACAGTGAGGATTAGAGAGTGAGTGACAGTGAGGATTAGAGAGAGATTGACAGTGTGGGTTAGAGAGAGAGTGACAGTGAGGATTAGGGAGAGAGTGACAGTGAGGATTAGAGAGAGAGTAACTGTGAGGATTAGGGAGTGACAGTGACGATTAGAGAGAGAGTGACACTGAGGATTAGAGAGTGACAGTGAGGATTAGAGAGTGACAGTGAGGATTAGAGAGAGAGTGACATTGAGGATTAGCGAGAGACAGTGAGGATTAGGTAGACAGTGACAGTGAGGATTAGAGAATGACAGTGAGGATTAGAGAGAGTGACAGTGAGGATTAGGGAGAGAGTGACAGTGACGATTAGAGAGTGACAGTGAGGATTAGAGAGAGAGTGGCATTGAGGATTCGAGTGTGACAGTGAGGATTAGAGAGTGACAGTGAGGATTAGGGAGAGAGTGAAATTGAGGATTAGCGAGAGTCAGTGAGGATTAGGTAGACAGTGACAGTGAGGATTAGAGAATGACAGTGAGGATTAGAGAGAGTGACAGTGAGGATTAGGGAGAGAGTGACAGTGACGATTAGAGAGTGACAGTGAGGATTAGAGAGAGAGTGGGATTGAGGATTCGAGTGTTACAGTGAGGATTAGAGAGTGACAGTGAGGATTATAGGGAGAGTGACAGTGAGGATGAGAGAGTGACAGTGAGGATTAGGTAGAGAGTGGCAGTGAGGATTAGAGAATGACAGAGAGGATTAGAGAGAGTGACAGTGAGGATTAGGGAGAGAGTGACAGTGAGAATGAGAGAGAGAGTGACAGTGAGGATTAGAGAGTGACAGTGAGGATTAGTGAGAGAGTGACAGTGAGGACTTGGGTGAGAGTGACAGTAAGGATTAGAGAGATAGTGACAGTGAGGATTAGGGACAGAGTGACAGTGAGGGTTAGAGAATGACAGTGAGGATTAGAGAGAGTGACAGTGAGGATTAGGGAGACAGTGACAGTGAGGATTAGAGAGCTAGTGACAGTGAGGATTAGAGAGAGATTGACAGTGAGGGTTAGCGAGAGAGTGACAGTGACGATTAGAGAGAGGGTGACAGTGAGGATTAGGGAGTGAGTGACAGTGAGGATTATAGAGAGACAGTGAGGATTAGAGAGTGACAGTGAGGATTAGAGAGAGAGTGACAGTGAGGATTAGAGAGTGACAGTGAGGATTAGAGAGTGAAAGTGAGGATGAGGGAGAGAGTGACATTGAGGATTAGGGAGAGACAGTGAGGATTAGGGAGAGTTTGACAGTGAGGATTAGAGAATGACAGTGAGGATTAGAGAGAGTGACAGTGAGGATGAGGGAGAGAGTGACAGTGAGGATTTGGGAGAGAGTGACAGTCAGGATTAGAGAGTGACAGTGAGGATTCGGGAGAGAGTGACAGTGAGGATTAGAGAGAGAGTGACAGTGAGGATTAGAAAGGCAGTGACAGTGAGGATTAGAGAGAGAGTGGCATTGAGGATTCGAGTGTGACAGTGAGGGTTAGAGAATGACAGTGAGGATTAGAGAGAGTGACAGTGAGGATTAGGGAGACAGTGACAGTGAGGATTAGAGAGAGATTGACAGTGAGGATTAGAGAGTGACAGTGAGGATTAGAGAGAGAGTGACATTGAGGATTCGAGTGTGACAGTGAGGATTAGAGAGTGACAGTGAGGATTAGAGAGAGAGTGACAGTGAGGATTAGAGAGTGACAGTGAGGATTAGAGAGTGACAGTGAGGATTAGGGAGAGAGTGACATTGAGGATTAGGGAGAGACAGTGAGGATTAGGGAGAGTTTGACAGTGAGGATTAGAGAATGACAGTGAGGATTAGAGAGAGTGACAGTGAGGATGAGGGAGAGAGTGACAGTGAGGATTAGGGAGAGAGTGACAGTGAGGATTAGAGAGTGACAGTGAGGATTAGGGATATAGTGACAGTGAGGATTAGAGAGAGAGTGACAGTGAGGATTACAGAGAGAGAGTGACAGTGAGGATTAGAGAGAGAGAGTGACACTGAGGATTAGAGAGAGAGTGACAGTGAGGATTAGGGTGACAGTGACAGTGAGGATTAGAGCGAGAGTGACAGTGAGGATTAGAGAGTGAGTGACAGTGAGGATTAGAGAGAGATTGACAGTGAGGGTTATAGAGAGAGTGACAGTGAGGATTAGAGAGAGAGTGACAGTGATGATTAGGGAGTGAGTGACAGTGAGGATTAGGGAGTGACAGTGAGGATTAGGGAGAGAGAGACAGTGAGGATTAGGGAGTGACAGTGAGGATTAGGGAGTGACAGTGACGATTGGAGAGAGAGTGACAGTGAGGATTAGAGAGTGACAGTGAGGATTAGAGAGAGAGTGACAGTGAGGATTAGAGAGTGACAGTGAGGATTAGAGAGTGACAGTGAGGATGAGGGAGAGAGTGACATTGAGGATTAGGGAGAGACAGTGAGGATTAGGGAGAGTTTGACAGTGAGGATTAGAGAATGACAGTGAGGATTAGAGAGTGTGACAGTGAGGATGAGGGAGAGAGTGACAGTGAGGATTTGGGAGAGAGTGACAGTGAGGATTAGAGAGTGACAGTGAGGATTAGAGAGAGAGTGACATTGAGGATTCGAGTGTGACAGTGAGGATTAGAGAGTGACAGTGAGGATTAGAGAGAGAGTGACAGTGAGGATTAGAGAGTGACAGTGAGGATTAGAGAGTGACAGTGAGGATTAGGGAGAGAGTGACATTGAGGATTAGGGAGAGACAGTGAGGATTAGGGACAGTTTGACAGTCAGGATTAGAGAATGACAGTGAGGATTAGAGAGAGTGACAGTGAGGATGAGGGAGAGAGTGACAGTGAGGATTAGGGAGAGAGTGACAGTGAGGATTAGAGAGTGACAGTGAGGATTAGGGATATAGTGACAGTGAGGATTAGAGAGAGAGTGACAGTGAGGATTACAGAGAGAGAGTGACAGTGAGGATTAGAGAGAGAGAGTGACACTGAGGATTAGAGAGAGAGTGACAGTGAGGATTAGGGTGACAGTGACAGTGAGGATTAGAGCGAGAGTGACAGTGAGGATTAGAGAGTGAGTGACAGTGAGGATTAGAGAGAGATTGACAGTGAGGGTTAGAGAGAGAGTGACAGTGAGGATTAGAGAGAGAGTGACAGTGATGATTAGGGAGTGAGTGACAGTGAGGATTAGGGAGTGACAGTGAGGATTAGGGAGAGAGAGACAGTGAGGATTAGGGAGTGACAGTGAGGATTAGAGAGAGAGTGACAGTGAGGATTAGAGAGTGACAGTGAGGATTAGAGAGTGACAGTGAGGATGAGGGAGAGAGTGACATTGAGGATTAGGGAGAGACAGTGAGGATTAGGGAGAGTTTGACAGTGAGGATTAGAGAATGACAGTGAGGATTAGAGAGAGTGACAGTGAGGATGAGGGAGAGAGTGACAGTGAGGATTTGGGAGAGAGTGACAGTCAGGATTAGAGAGTGACAGTGAGGATTCGGGAGAGAGTGACAATGAGGATTAGAGAGAGAGTGACAGTGAGGATTAGAAAGGCAGTGACAGTGAGGATTAGAGAGAGAGAGTGACACTGAGGATGACAAAGAGAGTGACAGTGAGGATTAGGGAGACAGTGACAGTGAGGATTAGAGAGAGATTGACAGTGAGGATTAGAGAGTGACAGTGAGGATTAGAGAGAGAGTGACATTGAGGATTCGAGTGTGACAGTGAGGATTAGAGAGTGACAGTGAGGATTAGAGAGAGAGTGACAGTGAGGATTAGAGAGTGACAGTGAGGATTAGGGAGAGAGTGACATTGAGGATTAGGGAGAGACAGTGAGGATTAGGGAGAGTTTGACAGTCAGGATTAGAGAATGACAGTGAGGATTAGAGAGAGTGACAGTGAGGATGAGGGAGAGAGTGACAGTGAGGATTAGGGAGAGAGTGACAGTGAGGATTAGAGAGTGACAGTGAGGATTAGGGATATAGTGACAGTGAGGATTAGAGAGAGAGTGACAGTGAGGATTACAGAGAGAGAGTGACAGTGAGGATTAGAGAGAGAGAGTGACACTGAGGATTAGAGAGAGAGTGACAGTGAGGATTAGGGTGACAGTGACAGTGAGGATTAGAGCGAGAGTGACAGTGAGGATTAGAGAGTGAGTGACAGTGAGGATTAGAGAGAGATTGACAGTGAGGGTTATAGAGAGAGTGACAGTGAGGATTAGAGAGAGAGTGACAGTGATGATTAGGGAGTGAGTGACAGTGAGGATTAGGGAGTGACAGTGAGGATTAGGGAGAGAGAGACAGTGAGGATTAGGGAGTGACAGTGAGGATTAGGGAGTGACAGTGACGATTGGAGAGAGAGTGACAGTGAGGATTAGAGAGTGACAGTGATGATTAGGGAGTGACAGTGAGGATTAGGGAGGGAGTGACAGTGAGGATTAGAGAGAGAGTAACAGTGAGGATTAGGGAGTGACAGTGACGATTAGAGAGAGAGTGACACTGAGGATTAGAGAGTGACAGTGAGGATTAGATATTGACAGTGAGGATTAGAGAGAGAGTGACAGTGAGGATTAGAGAGTGACTGTGAGGATTAGGGAGAGAGTGACAGTGAGGATTAGCGAGAGACAGTGAGGATTAGAGAGAGAGTGAGAGTGAGGATTAGAGAATGACAGTGAGGATTAGAGAGAGTGACAGTGAGGATTAGGGAGAGAGTGACAGTGACGATTAGAGAGTGACAGTGAAGATTAGAGAGAGTGTGGCATTGAGGATTCGAGTGTGACAGTGAGGATTAGAGAGTGACAGTGAGGATTAGAGGGAGAGTGACAGTGAGGATTAGAGAGCGACAGTGAGGATTAGGTAGAGAGTGGCAGTGAGGATTAGAGAATGACAGTGAGGATTAGAGAGAGTGACAGTGAGGATTAGGGAGAGAGTGACAGTGAGGATGAGAGAGAGAGTGACAGTGAGGATTAGAGAGTGACAGTGAGGATTAGTAAGAGAGTGACAGTGAGGATTAGGGTGAGAGTGACAGTAAGGATGAGAGAGATAGTGACAGTGAGGATTAGGGACAGAGTGACAGTGAGGGTTAGAGAATGACAGTGAGGAGAAGAGAGAGTGACAGTGAGGATTAGGGAGACAGTGACAGTGAGGATTAGAGAGAGAGTGACAGTGAGGATTAGAGAGCTAGTGACAGTGAGGATTAGAGCGAGATTGACAGTGAGGGTTAGCGAGAGAGTGACAGTGAGGATTAGAGAGAGAGTGACAGTGAGGATTAGGAGTGTGTGACAGTGAGTATTAGAGAGTGAGTGTCTGTGAGGATTATAGAGAGACAGTGAGGATTAGAGAGTGACAGTGAGGATTAGAGTGAGAATGACATTGAGGATTCGAGTGTGACAGTGAGGATTAGAGAGTGACAGTGAGGATTAGAGAGAGAGTGACAGTGAGGATTAGAGAGGGACAGTGAGGATTACAGAGTGACAGTGAGGATGAGGGAGAGAGTGACATTGAGGATTAGGGAGAGACAGTGAGGATTAGGGAGAGTTTGACAGTGAGGATTAGAGAATGACAGTGAGGATTAGAGAGAGTGACAGTGAGGATGAGGGAGAGAGTGACAGTGAGGATTAGGGAGAGAGTGACAGTGAGGATCAGAGAGAGACAGTGAGGATTAGGGTGAGAGTGACTGTGAGGATTAGAGAGAGAGTGACAGTGAGGATTAGAGAGGAAGTGACAGTGAGGATTAGAGAGAGAGAGTGACACTGAGGATGACAAAGAGAGTGACAGTGAGTGTTAGGGAGAGAGTGACATTGAGGATTAAGGACGGACAGTGAGGATTAGATAGAGTCATTGAGGATAACAGGGAGAGTGACAGTGAGCATTAGAGAGAGACAGCGAGGATTAGGGAGTGACAGTGAGAATTAGGGAGAGAGAGACAGTGAGGATTTGGGAGTGACTGTGAGGATTAGGGAGTGACAGTGAGGATTAGAGAGAGAGTGACAGTGAGGATTAGAGAGTGACAGTGAGGATTAGAGGGAGAGTGACAGTGAGGATTAGAGAGTGACAGTGAGGATTAGGTAGAGAGTGGCAGTGAGGATTAGAGAATGACAGTGAGGATTAGAGAGAGTGACAGTGAGGATTAGGGAGAGAGTGACAGTGAGGATGAGAGAGAGAGTGACAGTGAGGATTAGAGAGTGACAGTGAGGATTAGTGAGAGAGTCACAGTGAGAATTAGGGTGAGAGTGACAGTAAGGATTAGAGAGATAGTGACAGTGAGGATTAGGGACAGAGTGACAGTGAGGGTTAGAGAATGACAGTGAGGATTAGAGAGAGTGACAGTGAGGATTAGGGAGACAGTGACAGTGAGGATTAGAGAGAGAGTGACAGTGAGGATTAGAGAGCTAGTGACAGTGAGGATTAGAGAGAGATTGACAGTGAGGGTTAGCGAGAGAGTGACAGTGAGGATTAGAGAGAGAGTGACAGTGAGGATTAGGGAGTGAGTGACAGTGAGTATTAGAGAGTGAGTGTCTGTGAGGATTATAGAGAGACAGTGAGGATTAGAGATTGACAGTGAGGATTAGAGTGAGAATGACATTGAGGATTTGAGTGTGACAGTGAGGATTAGAGAGTGACAGTGAGGATTAGAGAGAGAGTGACAGTGAGGATTAGAGAGTGACAGTGAGGATTAGAGAGTGACAGTGAGGATGAGGGAGAGAGTGACATTGAGGATTAGGGAGAGACAGTGAGGATTAGGGAGAGTTTGACAGTGAGGATTAGAGAATGACAGTGAGGATTAGAGAGAGTGACAGTGAGGATGAGGGAGAGAGCGACAGTGAGGATCAGAGAGAGACAGTGAGGATTAGGGAGAGAGTGACAGTGAGGATTAGAGAGAGAGTGACAGTGAGGATTAGAGAGGGAGTGACAGTGAGGATTAGAGAGAGAGAGTGACACTGAGGATGACAAAGAGAGTGACAGTGAGTGTGAGGGAGAGAGTGACATTGAGGATTAAGGACGGACAGTGAGGATTAGATAGAGTCATTGAGGATAACAGGGAGAGTGACAGTGAGCATTAGAGAGAGACAGCGAGGATTAGGGAGTGACAGTGAGGATTAGGGAGAGAGAGACAGTGAGGATTTGGGAGTGACTGTGAGGATTAGGGAGTGACAGTGAGGATTAGAGAGAGAGTGACAGTGAGGATTAGAGAGTGACAGTGAGGATTAGGGAGTGACAGTGAGGATTAGGGAGAGAGTGACAGTGAGGATTAGAGAGTGACAGTGAGAATTAGAGAGTGACAGTGAGGATTAGGGAGTGGCAGCAAGCATTAGGGAGACAGTGACAGTGAGGATTAGGGAGAGAGTGACAGTGAGGATTAAGGACGGACAGTGAGGATTAGTGAGAGTCATTGAGGATAACAGGGAGAGTGACAGTGAGCATTAGAGAGAGACAGTGAGGATTAGGGAGTGACAGTGAGGATTAGGGAGTGACAGAGCGGATTAGAGAGAGATTGACACTGCGGAGTGGAGAGTGACAGTGAGGATTAGAGAGTGATAGTAAGGATGAGGGAGAGAGTGACAGTGAGAACTTGAGATAGAGTGACAGTGAGGATTAGAGAGAGAGAGTGACAGTGAGGATTAGAGTGTGAGTGACAGTGAGGATTAGTGAGTGACAGTGAGGGTTATGGAGAGAGTGACAGTGAGGATTAGAAAGTGACAGTGAGGATTAGGGAGTGACAGTGAGGATTAGGGAGTGACAGTGAGGATTAGTGAGAGAGTGACAGTGAGGATTAGAAAGTGACAGTGAGGATTAGGGAGTGACAGTGAGGCTTAGGGAGAGAGTGACAGTGAGGATTAGACAGTGACAGTGAGGATAAGGGAGTGACAGCGAGGATTAGGGAGAGAGTGACAGTGAGGATTAGGGAGAGAGTGACAGTGAGGATTAGTGAGTGACAGTGAGGGTTATGGAGAGAGTGACAGTGAGGATTAGGGAGTGACAGTGAGGATTAGGGAGAGAGAGACAGTGAGGATTAGGGAGTGACAGTGAGGATTAGGGAGTGACAGTGAGGATTAGAGAGAGAGTGACAGTGAGGATTAGAAAGTGACAGTGAGGATTAGGGAGTGACAGTGAGGCTTAGGGAGAGAGTGACAGTGAGGATTAGACAGTGACAGTGAGGATAAGGTAGTGACAGCGAGGATTAGGGAGAGAGTGACAGTGAGGATTAGGGAGAGAGTGACAGTGAGGATTAGTGAGTGACAGTGAGGGTTAGGGAGAGAGTGACATTGAGGATTAAGGACGGACAGTGAGGATTAGATAGAGTCATTGAGGATAACAGGGAGAGTGACAGTGAGCATTAGAGAGAGACAGCGAGGATTAGGGAGGGACAGTGAGGATTAAGGAGAGAGTGACAGTGAGGATTACAAAGTGACAGTGAGGATTAGGGAGTGACAGTGAGGATTAGAGAGAGAGTGACAGTGAGGATTAGAAAGTGACAGTGAGGATTAGGGAGTGACAGTGAGGCTTAGGGAGAGAGTGACAGTGAGGATTAGACAGTGACAGTGAGGATAAGGGAGTGACAGCGACGATTAGGGAGAGAGTGACAGTGAGGATTAGGGAGAGAGTGACAGTGAGGATTAGTGAGTGACAGTGAGGGTTAGGGAGAGAGTGACATTGAGGATTAAGGACGGACAGTGAGGATTAGATAGAGTCATTGAGGATAACAGGGAGAGTGACAGTGAGCATTAGAGCGAGACAGCGAGGATTAGGGAGTGACAGTGAGGATTAGGGAGAGAGAGACAGTGAGGATTTGGGAGTGACAGTGAGGATTAGGGAGTGACAGTGAGGATTAGAGAGAGAGTGACAGTGAGGATTAGAGAGTGACAGTGAGGATTAGGGATTGACAGTGAGGATTAGGGAGAGAGTGACAGTGAGGATTAGAGAGTGACAGTGAGGATTAGAGAGTGACAGTGAGGATTAGGGAGTGACAGCAAGGATTAGGGAGAGAGTGACAGTGAGGCATAGGGAGAGAGTGACAGTGAGGATTAGACAGTGACAGTGAGGATAAGGGAGTGACAGCGAGGATTAGGGAGAAAGTGACAGTGAGGATTAGGGAGAGAGTGACAGTGAGGATTAGTGAGTGACAGTGAGGGTTATGGAGAGAGTGACAGTGAGGATTAGGGAGTGACAGTGAGGATTAGGGAGAGAGAGACAGTGAGGATTAGGGAGTGACAGTGAGGATTAGGGAGTGACAGTGAGAATTAGAGAGAGAGTGACAGTGAGGATTAGAAAGTGACAGTGAGGATTAGGGAGTGACAGTGAGACTTAGGGAGAGAGTGACAGTGAGGATTAGACAGTGACAGTGAGGATAAGGTAGTGACAGCGAGGATTAGGGAGAGAGTGACAGTGAGGATTAGGGAGAGAGTGACAGTGAGGATTAGTGAGTGACAGTGAGGGTTAGGGAGAGAGTGACATTGAGGATTAAGGACGGACAGTGAGGATTAGATAGAGTCATTGAGGATAACAGGGAGAGTGACAGTGAGCATTAGAGAGAGACAGCGAGGATTAGGGAGGGACAGTGAGGATTAAGGAGAGAGTGACAGTGAGGATTAGAAAGTGACAGTGAGGATTAGGGAGTGACAGTGAGGATTAGAGAGAGAGTGACAGTGAGGATTAGAAAGTGACAGTAAGGATTAGGGAGTGACAGTGAGGCTTAGGGAGAGAGTGACAGTGAGGATTAGACAGTGACAGTGAGGATAAGGGAGTGACAGCGACGATTAGGGAGAGAGTGACAGTGAGGATTAGGGAGAGAGTGACAGTGAGGATTAGTGAGTGACAGTGAGGGTTAGGGAGAGAGTGACATTGAGGATTAAGGACGGACAGTGAGGATTAGATAGAGTCATTGAGGATAACAGGGAGAGTGACAGTGAGCATTAGAGCGAAACAGCGAGGATTAGGGAGTGACAGTGAGGATTAGGGAGAGAGAGACAGTGAGGATTTGGGAGTGACAGTGAGGATTAGGGAGTGACAGTGAGGATTAGAGAGAGAGTGACAGTGAGGATTAGAGAGTGACAGTGAGGATTAGGGATTGACAGTGAGGATTAGGGAGAGAGTGACAGTGAGGATTAGAGAGTGACAGTGAGGATTAGAGAGTGACAGTGAGGATTAGGGAGTGACAGCAAGGATTAGGGAGAGAGTGACAGTGAGGATTAGGGAGAGAGTGACAGTGAGGATTAAGGACGGACAGTGAGGATTAGTGAGAGTCATTGAGGATAACACGGAGAGTGACAGTGAGCAATTGAGAGAGACAGTGAGGATTAGGGAGTGACAGTGAGGATTAGGGAGTGACAGAGAGGATTAGAGAGAGATTGACACTGAGGAGTAGAGAGTGACAGTGAGGATTAGAGAGTGACAGTGAGGATGAGAGAGTGGCAGCAAGGATTTGGGAGAGAGTGACAGTGAGGATTAGGGAGAGAGTGACAGTGAGGATTAAGGACGGACAATGAGGATTAGTGAGAGTCATTGAGGATAACAGGGAGAGTGACAGTGAGCATTAGAGAGTGACAGTGAGGATTAGGGAGTGACAGTGAGGATTAGGGAGTGACAGAGAGGATTAGAGAGAGATTGACACTGAGGAGTCGAGAGTGACAGTGAGGATTACAGAGTGATAGCAAGGATTAGGGAGAGAGTGACAGTGAGGATTAGAGAGAGAGTGACAGTGAGGATTAGGGAGTGAGTGACAGTGAGGATTAGTGAGTGACAGTGAGGGTTATGGAGAGAGTGACAGTGAGGATTAGGGAGTGACAGTGAGGATTAGGGAGAGAGAGACAGTGAGGGTTAGGGAGTGACAGTGAGGATTAGGGAGTGACAGTGAGGATTAGAGAGAGAGTGACAGTGAGGATTCAAAAGTGACATTGAGGATTAGGGAGTGACAGCGAGGATTAGGGAGAGAGTGACAGTGAGGATTAGGGAGAGAGTGACAGTGAGGATTAGTGAGTGACAGTGAGGGTTAGGGAGAGAGTGACATTGAGGATTAAGGACGGACAGTGAGGATTAGATAGAGTCATTGAGGATAACAGGGAGAGTGACAGTGAGCATGAGAGAGAGACAGCGAGGATGAGGGAGTGACAGTGAGGATTAGGGAGAGAGAGACAGTGAGGATTTGGGAGTGACAGTGAGGATTAGGGAGTGACAGTGAGGATTAGAGAGAGAGTGACAGTGAGGATTAGAGAGTGACAGTGAGGATTAGGGAGTGACAGTGAGGATTAGGGAGGGAGTGACAGTGAGGATTAGAGAGTGACAGTGAGGATTAGAGAGTGACAGTGAGGATTAGGGAGTGACAGCAAGGATTAGGGAGAGAGTGACAGTGAGGATTAGGGAGAGAGTGACAGTGAGGATTAAGGACGGACAGTGAGGATTAGTGAGAGTCATTGAGGATAACAGGGAGAGTGACAGTGAGCAATTGAGAGAGACAGTGAGGATTAGGGAGTGACAGTGAGGATTAGGGAGTGACAGAGAGGATTAGAGAGAGATTGACACTGAGGAGGAGAGAGTGACAGTGAGGATTAGAGAGTGATAGTAAGGATTAGGGAGAGAGTGACAGAGAGGATTAGAGAGAGAGAGCGAGGATTTGAGAGTGACAGTGAGGATTAGAGAGAGTGACAGTGAGGATTAGGGAGAGAGCGACAGTGAGGATTAGTGAGAGAGTAACAGTGAGGTTTAGAGAGAGAGTGACACTGAGGATTACAGAGTGACAGTGAGGATTAGGGAGTGACAGTGAAGATTGGAGAGAGAGTGACAGTTAGGATTAGAGAGAGAGTGACAGTGAGGATTAGGGAGAGAGTGACAGTGAGGATTAGAGAGGGAGTGACACTGAGGATTAGAGAGTGACAGTGAGGATTAGGGAGTGACAGTGAGGATTGGAGGGAGAGTGACAGTTAGGATTAGAGAGAGAGTGACAGTGAGGATTAGAGAGAGTGACAGTGAGGATTAGGGAGAGAGTGACAGTGAGGATTAGAGAATGACATTGAGGATTAGAGAGAGTGACAGTGAGCAATAGGGAGAGAGTGACAGTGAGGATTAGAGAGAGAGTGACAGTGAGGATTAGAGAGAGAGTGACAGTGAGGATTAGAGAGAGAATGACAGTGAGGATTAGAGAGTGACCGTGAGGATTAATGAGAGAGTGACAGTGAGGATTAGGGAGAGAGTGGCAGTGAGGATCAGGGAGTGACAGTGTGGATTAGAGATTGACAGTGAGGATTAGGGAGAGAGTGACAGTGAGGATTTGAGAGTGACAGTGAGGATTAGAGAGAGAGTGACAGTGAGAATTAGAGAGTGACAGTGAGGATTAGAGAGTGACAGTGAGGATTAGAGAGAGAGTAACAGTGAGGATTAGAGAGTGACAGTGAGGATTAGAGAGTGACAGTGAGGATGAGGGAGAGAGTGACATTGAGGATTAGGGAGAGACAGTGAAGATTATGGAGAGTTTGACAGTGAGGATTAGAGAATGACAGTGAGGATTAGAGAGAGTGACAGTGAGGATGAGGGAGAGAGTGACAGTGAGGATTAGGGAGAGAGTGACAGTGAGGATCAGAGAGTGACAGTGAGGATTAGGGAGAGAGTGACAGTGAGGATTAGAGAGAGAGTGACAGTGAGGATTAGAGAGGGAGTGACAGTGAGGATTAGAGAGAGAGAGTGACACTGAGGATGACAAATAGAGTGACAGTGAGGATTAGGGAGACAGTGACAGTGAGGATTAGAGAGAGAGTGACTGTGAGGATTAGAGAGTGAGTGACAGTGAGGATTAGAGAGAGAGTGACAGTGAGGATTAGAGAGAGATTGACAGTGAGGATTAGGGAGAGAGTGACAGTGAGGATTAGAGAGGGAGTGACACTGAGGATTAGAGAGAGAGTGACACTGAGGATTAGAGAGTGACAGTGAGGATTAGGGAGTGACAGTGAGGATTGGAGGGAGAGTGACAGTTAGGATTAGAGAGAGAGTGACAGTGAGGATTAGAGAGAGTGACAGTGAGGATTAGGGAGAGAGTGACAGTGAGGATTAGAGAATGACATTGAGGATTAGAGAGAGTGACAGTGAGCAATAGGGAGAGAGTGACAGTGAGGATTAGAGAGAGAGTGACAGTGAGGATTAGAGAGAGAGTGACAGTGAGGATTAGAGAGAGAATGACAGTGAGGATTAGAGAGTGACCGTGAGGATTAATGAGAGAGTGACAGTGAGGATTAGGGAGAGAGTGGCAGTGAGGATCAGGGAGTGACAGTGTGGATTAGAGATTGACAGTGAGGATTAGGGAGAGAGTGACAGTGAGGATTTGAGAGTGACAGTGAGGATTAGAAAGAGAGTGACAGTGAGGATTCGGGAGAGACAGTGAGGATTAGAGATTGACAGTGAAGATTAGGGAGAGAGTGACAGTGAGGATTAGAGAGAGAGTGACAGTGAGAATTAGAGAGTGACAGTGAGGATTAGAGAGTGACAGTGAGGATTAGAGAGAGAGTAACAGTGAGGATTAGAGAGTGACAGTGAGGATTAGAGAGTGACAGTGAGGATGAGGGAGAGAGTGACATTGAGGATTAGGGAGAGACAGTGAAGATTAGGGAGAGTTTGACAGTGAGGATTAGAGAATGACAGTGAGGATTAGAGAGAGTGACAGTGAGGATGAGGGAGAGAGTGACAGTGAGGATTAGGGAGAGAGTGACAGTGAGGATCAGAGAGTGACAGTGAGGATTAGGGAGAGAGTGACAGTGAGGATTAGAGAGAGAGTGACAGTGAGGATTAGAGAGGGAGTGACAGTGAGGATTAGAGAGAGAGAGTGACACTGAGGATGACAAAGAGAGTGACAGTGAGGATTAGGGAGACAGTGACAGTGAGGATTAGAGAGAGAGTGACTGTGAGGATTAGAGAGTGAGTGACAGTGAGGATTAGAGAGAGAGTGACAGTGAGGATTAGAGAGAGATTGACAGTGAGGGTTAGAGAGAGAGTGACAGTGATGATTAGAGAGAGAGTGACAGTGATGATTAGGGAGTGAGTGATAGTGAGGATTAGAGAGTGACAGTGAGGATTAGGGAGAGAGAGACAATGAGGATTAAGGAGTGACAGTGAGGATTAGGGAGTGACAGTGACGATTAGAGAGAGAGTGACAGTGAGGATTAGAGAGTGACAGTGAGGATTAGGGAGAGAGTGACCGTGAGGATTAGAGAGAGAGTAACAGTGATGATTAGAGAGAGAGTGACACTGAGGATTAGAGAGTGACAGTGAGTATTAGAGAGTGACACTGAGGATTAGAGAGAGAGTGACAGTGAGGATTAGGGAGAGAGTGACATTGAGGATTAGCGAGAGACAGTGAGGATTAGGTAGAGAGTGACAGTGAGGATTAGAGAGTGACAGTGAGGATTAGAGAGAGTGACAGTGAGGATTAGGGAGAGAGTGACAATGAGGATTAGAGAGAAAGTGACAGTGAGTATTAGAGAGTGACAGTGAGGATTAGAGAGAGAGTGACATTGAGGATTCGAGTGTGACAGTGAGGATTAGAGAGTTAGAGTGAGGATTAGAGAGAGAGTGACAGTGAGGATTAGAGAGTGACAGTGAGGATTAGGTAGAGAGTGAGAGTGAGGATTTGAGAATGACAGTGAGGATTAGAGAGAGTGACAGTGAGGATTAGGGAGAGAGTGACAGTGAGGATTAGAGAGAGAGTGACAGTGAGGATTAGAGAGTGACAGTGAGGATTAGTGAGAGAGTGACAGTGAGGATTAGGGAGAGAGTGACAGTAAGGATTAAAGAGATAGTGACAGTGAGGATAAGGGAGAGAGTGACAGTGAGGGTTAGAGAACGACAGTGAGGATTAGAGAGAGTGACAGTGAGGATTAGGGAGACAGTGACAGTGAGAATTAGAGAGAGAGTGACAGTGAGGATTAGAGAGCTAGTGACAGTGAGGACTAGAGAGAGATTGACAGTGAGGGTTAGCGAGAGAGTGACAGTGAGGATTAGAGAGAGAGTGACAGTGAGGATTAGGGAGTGACAGTGAGGATTAGAGAGAGAGTGACAGTGAGGATTCGAGTGTGACAGTGAGGATTAGAGAGTGACAGTGAGGATTAGAGAGAGAGTGACTGTGAGGATTAGAGAGAGATATTGAGGATTAGGAAGATAGTGACAGTGAGGATTAGAGAGAGAGTGACAATGAGGATTAGAGAGAGAGTGACAGTGAGTATTAGGGAGTGACAGTGAGGATTAGAGAGAGAGTGACAGTGAGGATTAGAAAGTGACAGTGAGGATTAGGGAGTGACAGTGAGGCTTAGGGAGAGAGTGACAGTGAGGATTAGGGAGAGAGTGACAGTGAGGATTAGTGAGTGACAGTGAGGGTTAGGGAGAGAGTGACATTGAGGATTAAGGACGGACAGTGAGGATTAGATAGAGTCATTGAGGATAACAGGGAGAGTGACAGTGAGCATTAGAGAGAGACAGCGAGGATTAGGGAGTGACAGTGAGGAATAGGGAGAGAGAGACAGTGAAGATTTGGGAGTGACAGTGAGGATTAGGGAGTGACAGTGAGGATTAGAGAGAGAGTGACAGTGAGGATTAGAGAGTGACAGTGAGGATTAGGGATTGACAGTGAGGATTAGGGAGAGAGTGACAGTGAGGATTAGAGAGTGACAGTGAGGATTAGAGAGTGACAGTGAGGATTAGGGAGTGACAGCAAGGATTAGGGAGAGAGTGACAGTGAGGATTAGGGAGAGAGTGACAGTGAGGATTAAGGACGGACAGTGAGGATTAGTGAGAGTCATTGAGGATAACAGGGAGAGTGACAGTGAGCAATTGAGAGAGACAGTGAGGATTAGGGAGTGACAGTGAGGATTAGGGAGTGACAGAGAGGATTAGAGAGTGATTGACACTGAGGAGTATAGAGTGACAGTGAGGATTAGAGAGTGACAGTGAGGATTAGGGAGTGGCAGCAAGGATTAGAGAGAGAGTGACAGTGAGGATTAGGGAGAGAGTGACAGTGAGGATTAAGGACGGACAGTGAGGATTAGTGAGAGTCATTGAGGATAACAGGGAGAGTGACAGTGAGCTTTAGAGAGAGACAGTGAGGATTAGGGAGTGACAGTGAGGATTAGGGAGTGACAGAGAGGATTAGAGAGAGATTGACAGTGAGGATTAGAAAGTGACAGTGAGGATTAGGGAGTGACAGCAAGGATTAGGGAGAGAGTGACAGTGAGGATTAGGGAGAGAGTGACAGTGAGGATTAAGGACGGACAGTGAGGATTAGTGAGAGTCATTGAGGATAACAGGGAGAGTGACAGTGAGCAATTGAGAGAGACAGTGAGGATTAGGGAGTGACAGTGAGGATTAGGGAGTGACAGAGAGGATTAGAGAGTGATTGACACTGAGGAGTAGAGAGTGACAGTGAGGATTAGAGAGTGACAGTGAGGATTAGGGAGTGGCAGCAAGGATTAGGGAGAGAGTGACAGTGAGGTATAGGGAGAGAGTGACAGTGAGGATTAAGGACGGACAGTGAGGATTAGTGAGAGTCATTGAGGATAACAGGGAGAGTGACAGTGAGCATTAGAGAGAGACAGTGAGGATTAGGGAGTGACAGTGAGGATTAGGGAGTGACAGAGAGGATTAGAGAGAGATTGACACTGAGGAGTAGAGAGTGACAGTGAGGATTACAGAGTGATAGTAAGGATTAGGGAGAGAGTGACAGTGAGGATTAGAGAGAGAGTGACAGTGAGGATTAGAGAGAGAGTGACAGTGAGGAATAGGGAGTGAGTGACAGTGAGGATTAGTGAGTGACAGTGAGGGTTATGGAGAGAGTGACAGTGAGGATTAGGGAGTGACAGTGAGGATTAGGGAGAGAGAGACAGTGAGGATTAGGGAGTGACAGTGAGGATTAGGGAGTGACTGTGAGGATTAGAGAGAGAGTGACAGTGAGGATTAGAAAGTGACAGTGAGGATTAGGGAGTGACAGTGAGGCTTAGGGAGAGAGTGACAGTGAGGATTAGACAGTGACAGTGAGGATAAGGGAGTGAAAGTGAGGATTAGGGAGAGAGTGACAGTGAGGATTAGGGAGAGAGTGACAGTGAGGATTAGTGAGTGACAGTGAGGGTTAGGGAGAGAGTGACATTGAGGATTAAGGACGGACAGTGAGGATTAGATAGAGTCATTGAGGATAACAGGGAGAGTGACAGTGAGCATTAGAGAGAGACAGCGAGGATTAGGGAGTGACAGTGAGGATTAGGGAGAGAGAGACAGTGAGGATTTGGGAGTGACAGTGAGGATTAGGGAGTGACAGTGAGGATTAGAGAGAGAGTGACAGTGAGGATTAGAGAGTGACAGTGAGGATTAGGGAGTGACAGTGAGGATTAGGGAGAGAGTGACAGTGAGGATTAGAGAATGACAGTGAGGATTAGAGAGTGACAGTGAGGATTAGGGAGTGACAGCAAGGATTAGGGAGAGAGTGACAGTGAGGATTAGGGAGAGAGTGACAGTGAGGATTAAGGACGGACAGTGAGGATTAGTGAGAGTCATTGAGGATTACAGGGAGAGTGACAGTGAGCAATTGAGAGAGACAGTGAGGATTAGGGAGTGACAGTGAGGATTAGGGAGTGACAGAGAGGATTAGAGAGAGCTTGACACTGAGGAGTAGAGAGTGACAGTGAGGATGAGAGAGTGATAGTAAGGATTAGGGAGAGAGTGACAGTGAGGATTAGAGAGAGAGAGCGAGGATTTCAGAGTGACAGTGAGGATTAGAGAGAGTGACAGTGAGGATTAGGGAGAGAGCGACAGTGAGGATTAATGAGAGAGTAAGAGTGAGGTTTAGAGAGAGAGTGACACTGAGGATTAGAGAATGACAGTGAGGATTAGGGAGTGACAGTGAGGATTGGAGAGAGAGTGACAGTTAGGATTAGAGAGAGAGTGACAGTGAGGATTAGGGAGAGAGTGACAGTGAGGATTAGAGAGTGACAGTGAGGATTAGAGAGTGACAGTGAGGATTAGGGAGTGACAGCAAGGATTAGGGAGAGAGTGACAGTGAGGATTAGGGAGAGAGTGACAGTGAGGATTAAGGACGGACAGTGAGGATTAGTGAGAGTCATTGAGGATTACAGGGAGAGTGACAGTGAGCAATTGAGAGAGACAGTGAGGATTAGGGAGTGACAGTGAGGATTAGGGAGTGACAGAGAGGATTAGAGAGAGCTTGACACTGAGGAGTAGAGAGTGACAGTGAGGATGAGAGAGTGATAGTAAGGATTAGGGAGAGAGTGACAGTGAGGATTAGAGAGAGAGAGCGAGGATTTCAGAGTGACAGTGAGGATTAGAGAGAGTGACAGTGAGGATTAGGGAGAGAGCGACAGTGAGGATTAATGAGAGAGTAAGAGTGAGGTTTAGAGAGAGAGTGACACTGAGGATTAGAGAATGACAGTGAGGATTAGGGAGTGACAGTGAGGATTGGAGAGAGAGTGACAGTTAGGATTAGAGAGAGAGTGACAGTGAGGATTAGGGAGAGAGTGACAGTGAGGATTAGAGAGGTAGTGACACTGAGGATTCGAGAGAGAGTGACACTGAGGATTAGAGAGTGACAGTGAGGATTAGGGAGTGACAGTGAGGATTGGAGAGAGAGTGATAGTTAGGATTAGAGAGAGAGTGACAGTGAGGATTAGAGAGAGTGACAGTGAGGATTAGGGAGAGAGTGACAGTGAGGATTAGAGAATGACATTGAGGATTAGAGAGAGTGACAGTGAGCAATAGGGAGAGAGTGACAGTGAGGATTAGAGAGAGAGTGACAGTGAGGATTAGAGAGAGAATGACAGTGATGATTAGAGAGTGACCGTGAGGATTAGTGAGAGAGTGACAGTGAGGATTAGGGAGAGAGTGGCAGTGAGGATCAGGGAGTTACAGTGTGGATTAGAGATTGACAGTGAGGATTAGGGAGAGAGTGACAGTGAGGATTTGAGAGTGACAGTGAGGATTAGAAAGAGAGTGACAGTGAGGATTTGGGGGTAGACAGTGAGGATTAGAGATTGACAGTGAAGATTAGGGAGAGAGTGACAGTGAGGATTAGAGAGAGAGTGACAGTGAGAATTAGAAAGTGACAGTGAGGATTAGAGAGTGACAGTGAGGATTAGAGAGAGAGTGACAGTGAGGATTAGAGAGTGACAGTGATGATTAGAGAGTGACAGTGAGGATGAGGGAGAGAGTGACATTGAGGATTTGGGAGAGACAGTGAGGATTAGGGAGAGTTTGACAGTGAGGATTAGAGAATGACAGTGAGGATTAGAGAGAGTGACAGTGAGGATGAGGGAGAGAGTGACAGTGAGGATTAGGGAGAGAGTGACAGTGAGGATCAGAGAGTGACAGTGAGGATTAGGGAGAGAGTGACAGTGAGGATTAGAGAGAGAGTGACAGTGAGGATTAGAGAGGGAGTGACAGTGAGGATTAGAGAGAGAGAGTGACACTGAGGATGAAAAGAGAGTGACAGTGAGGATTAGGGAGACAGTGACAGTGAGGATTAGAGAAAGAGTGACTGTGAGGATTAGAGAGAGAGTGACAGTGAGAATTAGCGAGAGATTGACAGTGAGGGTTAGAGAGAGAGTGACATTGAGGATGAGAGAGAGAGTTACAGTGAGGATTAGGGAGTGAGCGACAGTGAGGATGAGAGAGTGAGTGACAGTGAGGATTAGGGAGACAGTGACAGTGAGGATTAGAGCGAGAGTGACAGTGAGGATTAGAGAGAGAGTGACAGTGAGAATTAGAGAGAGATTGACAGTGAGGGTTAGAGAGAGAGTGACAGTGATGATTAGAGAGAGAGTGACAGTGATGATTAGGGAGTGAGTGATAGTGAGGATTAGGGAGTGACAGTGAGGATTAGGGAGTGACAGTGACGATTAGAGAGAGAGTGACAGTGAGGATTAGAGAGTGACAGTGAGGATTAGGGAGTGACAGTGAGGATTAGGGAGAGAATGACCGTGAGGATTAGAGAGAGAGTAACAGTGAGGATTAGAGAAAGAGTGACACTGAGGATTAGAGAGTGACAGTGAGGAGAAGAGAGTGACACTGAGGATTAGAGAGAGAGTGACAGTGAGGATTAGAGAGTGACACTGAGGATTAGGGAGAGAGTGACATTGAGGATTAGCGAGAGACAGTGAGGATTAGGTAGAGAGTGACAGTGAGGATTAGAGAGAGATTGACTGTGAGGGTTAGCGAGAGAGTGACAGTGATGATTAGAGAGAGAGTGACAGTGATGATTAGGGAGTGAGTGATAGTGAGGATTAGGGAGTGACAGTGAGGATTAGGGAGAGAGTGACGGTGAGGATTAGAGAGAGAGTAACAGTGAGGATTAGATAGAGAGTGACACTGAGGATTAGAGAGTGACAGTGAGGATTAGAGAGTGACACTGAGGATTAGAGAGAGAGTGACAGTGAGGATTAGAGAGTGACAGTGAGGATTAGGGAGAGAGTGACATTGAGGATTAGCGAGAGACAGTGAGGATTAGGTAGAGAGTGACAGTGAGGATTAGAGAGTGACAGTGAGGATTAGAGAGTGACACTGAGGATTAGAGAGAGAGTGACAGTGAGGATTAGAGAGTGACAGTGAGGATTAGGGAGAGAGTGACATTGAGGATTAGCGAGAGACAGTGAGGATTAGGTAGAGAGTGACAGTGAGGATTAGAGAGAGATTGACAGTGAGGGTTAGCGAGAGAGTGACAGTGATGATTAGAGAGAGAGTGACAGTGATGATTAGGGAGTGAGTGATAGTGAGGATTAGGGAGTGACAGTGAGGATTAGGGAGTGACAGTGACGATTAGAGAGAGAGTGACAGTGAGGATTAGAGAGTGACAGTGAGGATTAGGGAGTGACAGTGAGGATTAGGGAGAGAGTGACCGTGAGGATTAGAGAGAGAGTGACACTGAGGATTAGAGAGTGACAGTGAGGATTAGAGAGTGACACTGAGGATTAGAGAGAGAGTGACAGTGAGGATTAGAGAGTGACAGTGAGGATTAGGGAGAGAGTGACATTGAGGATTAGCGAGAGACAGTGAGGATTAGGTAGAGAGTGACAGTGAGGATTAGAGAGTGACAGTGAGGATTAGAGAGAGTGACAGTGAGGATTAGGGAGAGAGTGACAGTGAGGATTAGAGAGAGAGTGACAGTGAGTATTAGAGAGTGACAGTGAGGATTAGAGCGAGAGTGACATTGAGGATTCGAGTGTGTCAGTGAGGATTAGAGAGTGAGAGTGAGGATTAGAGAGAGAGTGACAGTGAGGATTAGAGAGTGACAGTGAGGATTAGGTACAGAGTGACAGTGAGGATTTGAGAATGACAGTGAGGATTAGAAAGAGTGACAGTGAGGATAAGGGAGAGAGTGACAGTGAGGATTAGAGAGAGAGTGACAGTGAGGATTAGAGAGTGACAGTGAGGATTAGTGAGAGAGTGACAGCGAGGATTAGGGAGAGAGTGACAGTAAGGATTAAAGAGATAGTGACAGTGAGGATTAGGGAGAGAGTGACAGTGAGGGTTAGAGAATGACAGTGAGGATTAGTGAGAGAGTGACAGCGAGGATTAGGGAGAGAGTGACAGTAAGGATTAAAGAGATAGTGACAGTGAGGATTAGAGAGAGAGTGACAGTGAGGATTAGAGAGCTAGTGACAGTGAGGATTAGAGAGAGATTGACAGTGAGGGTTAGAGAGAGAGTGACAGTGATGATTAGAGAGAGAGTGACAGTGATGATTAGGGAGTGAGTGATAGTGAGGATTACGGAGTGACAGTGAGGATTAGGGAGTGACAGTGACGATTAGAGAGAGAGTGACAGTGAGGATTAGAGAGTGACAGTGAGGATTAGGGAGTGACAGTGAGGATTAGGGAGAGAGTGACCGTGAGGATTTGAGAGAGAGTAACAGTGAGGATTAGAGAGAGAGTGACACTGAGGATTAGAGAGTGACAGTGAGGATTAGAGAGTGACACTGAGGATTAGAGAGAGAGTGACAGTGAGGATTAGAGAGTGACAGTGAGGATTAGGTAGAGAGTGACAGTGAGGATTAGAGAGTGACAGTGAGGATTAGAGAGAGTGACAGTGAGGATTAGGGAGAGAGTGACAGTGAGGATTAGAGAGAGAGTGACAGTGAGTATTAGAGAGTGACAGTGAGGATTAGAGCGAGAGTGACATTGAGGATTCGAGTGTGTCAGTGAGGATTAGAGAGTGAGAGTGAGGATTAGAGAGAGAGTGACAGTGAGGATTAGAGAGTGACAGTGAGGATTAGGTAGAGAGTGACAGTGAGGATTTGAGAATGACAGTGAGGATTAGAGAGAGTGACAGTGAGGATTAGGGAGAGAGTGACAGTGAGGATTAGAGAGAGAGTGACAGTGAGGACTAGAGAGTGACAGTAAGGATTAAAGAGATAGTGACAGTGAGGATTAGGGAGAGAGTGACAGTGAGCAATAGGGAGAGAGTGACAGTTAGGATTAGAGAGAGAGTGACAGTGAGGATTAGAGAGAGAATGACAGTGATGATTAGAGAGTGACCGTGAGGATTAGTGAGAGAGTGACAGTGAGGATTAGGGAGAGAGTGGCAGTGAGGATCAGGGAGTTACAGTGTGGATTAGAGATTGACAGTGAGGATTAGGGAGAGAGTGACAGTGAGGATTTGAGAGTGACAGTGAGGATTAGAAAGAGAGTGACAGTGAGGATTTGGGGGTAGACAGTGAGGATTAGAGATTGACAGTGAAGATTAGGGAGAGAGTGACAGTGAGGATTAGAGAGAGAGTGACAGTGAGAATTAGAAAGTGACAGTGAGGATTAGAGAGTGACAGTGAGGATTAGAGAGAGAGTGACAGTGAGGATTAGAGAGTGACAGTGATGATTAGAGAGTGACAGTGAGGATGAGGGAGAGAGTGACATTGAGGATTTGGGAGAGACAGTGAGGATTAGGGAGAGTTTGACAGTGAGGATTAGAGAATGACAGTGAGGATTAGAGAGAGTGACAGTGAGGATGAGGGAGAGAGTGACAGTGAGGATTAGGGAGAGAGTGACAGTGAGGATCAGAGAGTGACAGTGAGGATTAGGGAGAGAGTGACAGTGAGGATTAGAGAGAGAGTGACAGTGAGGATTATAGAGGGATTGACAGTGAGGATTAGAGAGAGAGAGTGACACTGAGGATGAAAAGAGAGTGACAGTGAGGATTAGGGAGACAGTGACAGTGAGGATTAGAGAAAGAGTGACTGTGAGGATTAGAGAGAGAGTGACAGTGAGAATTAGCGAGAGATTGACAGTGAGGGTTAGAGAGAGAGTGACATTGAGGATGAGAGAGAGAGTGACAGTGAGGATTAGGGAGTGAGCGACAGTGAGGATGAGAGAGTGAGTGACAGTGAGGATTAGGGAGACAGTGACAGTGAGGATTAGAGCGAGAGTGACAGTGAGGATTAGAGAGAGAGTGACAGTGAGAATTAGAGAGAGATTGACAGTGAGGGTTAGAGAGAGAGTGACAGTGATGATTAGAGAGAGAGTGACAGTGATGATTAGGGAGTGAGTGATAGTGAGGATTAGGGAGTGACAGTGAGGATTAGGGAGTGACAGTGACGATTAGAGAGAGAGTGACAGTGAGGATTAGAGAGTGACAGTGAGGATTAGGGAGTGACAGTGAGGATTAGGGAGAGAATGACCGTGAGGATTAGAGAGAGAGTAACAGTGAGGATTAGAGAAAGAGTGACACTGAGGATTAGAGAGTGACAGTGAGGAGAAGAGAGTGACACTGAGGATTAGAGAGAGAGTGACAGTGAGGATTAGAGAGTGACACTGAGGATTAGGGAGAGAGTGACATTGAGGATTAGCGAGAGACAGTGAGGATTAGGTAGAGAGTGACAGTGAGGATTAGAGAGAGATTGACTGTGAGGGTTAGCGAGAGAGTGACAGTGATGATTAGAGAGAGAGTGACAGTGATGATTAGGGAGTGAGTGATAGTGAGGATTAGGGAGTGACAGTGAGGATTAGGGAGAGAGTGACGGTGAGGATTAGAGAGAGAGTAACAGTGAGGATTAGATAGAGAGTGACACTGAGGATTAGAGAGTGACAGTGAGGATTAGAGAGTGACACTGAGGATTAGAGAGAGAGTGACAGTGAGGATTAGAGAGTGACAGTGAGGATTAGGGAGAGAGTGACATTGAGGATTAGCGAGAGACAGTGAGGATTAGGTAGAGAGTGACAGTGAGGATTAGAGAGTGACAGTGAGGATTAGAGAGTGACACTGAGGATTAGAGAGAGAGTGACAGTGAGGATTAGAGAGTGACAGTGAGGATTAGCGAGAGAGTGACATTGAGGATTAGCGAGAGACAGTGAGGATTAGGTAGAGAGTGACAGTGAGGATTAGAGAGAGATTGACAGTGAGGGTTAGCGAGAGAGTGACAGTGATGATTAGAGAGAGAGTGACAGTGATGATTAGGGAGTGAGTGATAGTGAGGATTAGGGAGTGACAGTGAGGATTAGGGAGTGACAGTGACGATTAGAGAGAGAGTGACAGTGAGGATTAGAGAGTGACAGTGAGGATTAGGGAGTGACAGTGAGGATTAGGGAGAGAGTGACGGTGAGGATTAGAGAGAGAGTGACACTGAGGATTAGAGAGTGACAGTGAGGATTAGAGAGTGACACTGAGGATTAGAGAGAGAGTGACAGTGAGGATTAGAGAGTGACAGTGAGGATTAGGGAGAGAGTGACATTGAGGATTAGCGAGAGACAGTGAGGATTAGGTAGAGAGTGACAGTGAGGATTAGAGAGTGACAGTGAGGATTAGAGAGAGTGACAGTGAGGATTAGGGAGAGAGTGACAGTGAGGATTAGAGAGAGAGTGACAGTGAGTATTAGAGAGTGACAGTGAGGATTAGAGCGAGAGTGACATTGAGGATTCGAGTGTGTCAGTGAGGATTAGAGAGTGAGAGTGAGGATTAGAGAGAGAGTGACAGTGAGGATTAGAGAGTGACAGTGAGGATTAGGTACAGAGTGACAGTGAGGATTTGAGAATGACAGTGAGGATTAGAGAGAGTGACAGTGAGGATTAGGGAGAGAGTGACAGTGAGGATTAGAGAGAGAGTGACAGTGAGGATTAGAGAGTGACAGTGAGGATTAGTGAGAGAGTGACAGCGAGGATTAGGGAGAGAGTGACAGTAAGGATTAAAGAGATAGTGACAGTGAGGATTAGGGAGAGAGTGACAGTGAGGGTTAGAGAATGACAGTGAGGATTAGTGAGAGAGTGACAGCGAGGATTAGGGAGAGAGTGACAGTAAGGATTAAAGAGATAGTGACAGTGAGGATTAGAGAGAGAGTGACAGTGAGGATTAGAGAGCTAGTGACAGTGAGGATTAGAGAGAGATTGACAGTGAGGGTTAGAGAGAGAGTGACAGTGATGATTAGAGAGAGAGTGACAGTGATGATTAGGGAGTGAGTGATAGTGAGGATTACGGAGTGACAGTGAGGATTAGGGAGTGACAGTGACGATTAGAGAGAGAGTGACAGTGAGGATTAGAGAGTGACAGTGAGGATTAGGGAGTGACAGTGAGGATTAGGGAGAGAATATACGTGAGGATTAGAGAGAGAGTAACAGTGAGGATTAGAGAGAGAGTGACACTGAGGATTAGAGAGTGACAGTGAGGATTAGAGAGTGACACTGAGGATTAGAGAGAGAGTGACAGTGAGGATTAGAGAGTGACAGTGAGGATTAGGGAGAGAGTGACATTGAGGATTAGCGAGAGACAGTGAGGATTAGGTAGAGAGTGACAGTGAGGATTAGAGAGAGATTGACAGTGAGGGTTAGAGAGAGAGTGACAGTGATGATTAGAGAGAGAGTGACAGTGATGATTAGGGAGTGAGTGATAGTGAGGATTAGGGAGTGAAGTGAGGATTAGGGAGTGACAGTGACGATTAGAGAGAGAGTGACAGTGAGGATTAGAGAGTGACAGTGAGGATTAGGGAGTGACAGTGAGGATTAGGGAGAGAGTGACCGTGAGGATTTGAGAGAGAGTAACAGTGAGGATTAGAGAGAGAGTGACACTGAGGATTAGAGAGTGACAGTGAGGATTAGAGAGTGACACTGAGGATTAGAGAGAGAGTGACAGTGAGGATTAGAGAGTGACAGTGAGGATTAGGTAGAGAGTGACAGTGAGGATTAGAGAGTGACAGTGAGGATTAGAGAGAGTGACAGTGAGGATTAGGGAGAGAGTGACAGTGAGGATTAGAGAGAGAGTGACAGTGAGTATTAGAGAGTGACAGTGAGGATTAGAGCGAGAGTGACATTGAGGATTCGAGTGTGTCAGTGAGGATTAGAGAGTGAGAGTGAGGATTAGAGAGAGAGTGACAGTGAGGATTAGAGAGTGACAGTGAGGATTAGGTAGAGAGTGACAGTGAGGATTTGAGAATGACAGTGAGGATTAGAGAGAGTGACAGTGAGGATTAGGGAGAGAGTGACAGTGAGGATTAGAGAGAGAGTGACAGTGAGGACTAGAGAGTGACAGTGAGGATTAGTGAGAGAGTGACAGTGAGGATTAGGGAGAGAGTGACAGTAAGGATTAAAGAGATAGTGACAGTGAGGATTAGGGAGAGAGTGACAGTGAGGGTTAGAGAATGACAGTGAGGATTAGAGAGAGTGACAGTGAGGATTAGAGAGACAGTGACAGTGAGGATTAGAGAGAGAGTGACAGTGAGGATTAGAGAGCTAGTGACAGTGAGGATTAGAGAGAGATTGACAGTGAGGGTTAGCGAGAGAGTGACAGTGAGGATTAGAGAGAGAGTGACAGTGAGGATTAGGGAGTGAGAGTGAGGATTAGAGAGAGAGTGACTTTGAGGATTCGAGTGTGACAGTGAGGATTAGAGAGTGGCAGTGAGGATTAGAGAGAGAGAGTGACAGTGAGGATTAGAGAGTGGCAGTGAGGATTAGAGAGTGACAGTGAGGATGAGGGAGAGAGTGACATTGAGGATTCGGGAGTGAAAGTGAGGATTAGGGAGAGTTTGACAGTGAGGATAAGAGAATAACAGTGATGATTAGAGAGAGAGTGACAGTGATGATTAGGGAGTGAGTGATAGTGAGGATTAGGGAGTGACAGTGAGGATTAGGGAGTGACAGTGACGATTAGAGAGAGACTGACAGTGAGGATTAGAGAGTGACAGTGAGGATTAGGGAGTGACAGTGAGGATTAGGGAGAGAATGACCGTGAGGATTAGAGAGAGAGTAACAGTGAGGATTAGAGAAAGAGTGACACTGAGGATTAGAGAGTGACAGTGAGGATTAGAGAGTGACACTGAGGATTAGAGAGAGAGTGACAGTGAGGATTAGAGAGTGACAGTGAGGATTAGGGAGAGAGTGACATTGAGGATTAGCGAGAGACAGTGAGGATTAGGTAGAGAGTGACAGTGAGGATTAGAGAGAGATTGACAGTGAGGGTTAGCGAGAGAGTGACAGTGATGATTAGAGAGAGAGTGACAGTGATGATTAGGGAGTTAGTGATAGTGAGGATTAGGGAGTGACAGTGAGGATTAGGGAGAGAGTGACGGTGAGGATTAGAGAGAGAGTAACAGTGAGGATTAGATAGAGAGTGACACTGAGGATTAGAGAGTGACAGTGAGGATTAGAGAGTGACACTGAGGATTAGAGAGAGAGTGACAGTGAGGATTAGAGAGTGACAGTGAGGATTAGGGAGAGAGTGACATTGAGGATTAGCGAGAGACAGTGAGGATTAGGTAGAGAGTGACAGTGAGGATTAGAGAGTGACAGTGAGGATTAGAGAGTGACACTGAGGATTAGAGAGAGAGTGACAGTGAGGATTAGAGAGTGACAGTGAGGATTAGGGAGAGAGTGACATTGAGGATTAGCGAGAGACAGTGAGGATTAGGTAGAGAGTGACAGTGAGGATTAGAGAGAGATTGACAGTGAGGGTTAGCGAGAGAGTGACAGTGATGATTAGAGAGAGAGTGACAGTGATGATTAGGGAGTGAGTGATAGTGAGGATTAGGGAGTGACAGTGAGGATTAGGGAGTGACAGTGACGATTAGAGAGAGAGTGACAGTGAGGATTAGAGAGTGACAGTGAGGATTAGGGAGTGACAGTGAGGATTAGGGAGAGAGTGACGGTGAGGATTAGAGAGAGAGTGACACTGAGGATTAGAGAGTGACAGTGAGGATTAGAGAGTGACACTGAGGATTAGAGAGAGAGTGACAGTGAGGATTAGAGAGTGACAGTGAGGATTAGGGAGAGAGTGACATTGAGGATTAGCGAGAGACAGTGAGGATTAGGTAGAGAGTGACAGTGAGGATTAGAGAGTGACAGTGAGGATTAGAGAGAGTGACAGTGAGGATTAGGGAGAGAGTGACAGTGAGGATTAGAGAGAGAGTGACAGTGAGTATTAGAGAGTGACAGTGAGGATTAGAGCGAGAGTGACATTGAGGATTCGAGTGTGTCAGTGAGGATTAGAGAGTGAGAGTGAGGATTAGAGAGAGAGTGACAGTGAGGATTAGAGAGTGACAGTGAGGATTAGGTACAGAGTGACAGTGAGGATTTGAGAATGACAGTGAGGATTAGAGAGAGTGACAGTGAGGATTAGGGAGAGAGTGACAGTGAGGATTAGAGAGAGAGTGACAGTGAGGATTAGAGAGTGACAGTGAGGATTAGTGAGAGAGTGACAGCGAGGATTAGGGAGAGAGTGACAGTAAGGATTAAAGAGATAGTGACAGTGAGGATTAGGGAGAGAGTGACAGTGAGGGTTAGAGAATTTCAGTGAGGATTAGTGAGAGAGTGACAGCGAGGATTAGGGAGAGAGTGACAGTAAGCATTAAAGAGATAGTGACAGTGAGGATTAGAGAGAGAGTGACAGTGAGGATTAGAGAGCTAGTGACAGTGAGGAGTAGAGAGAGATTGACTGTGAGGGTTAGAGAGAGAGTGACAGTGATGATTAGAGAGAGCGTGACAGTGATGATTAGGGAGTGAGTGATAGTGAGGATTAGGGAGTGACAGTGAGGATTAGGGAGTGACAGTGACGATTAGAGAGAGAGTGACAGTGAGGATTAGAGAGTGACAGTGAGGATTAGGGAGTGACAGTGAGGATTAGGGAGAGAATATACGTGAGGATTAGAGAGAGAGTAACAGTGAGGATTAGAGAGAGAGTGACACTGAGGATTAGAGAGTGACAGTGAGGATTAGAGAGTGACACTGAGGATTAGAGAGAGAGTGACAGTGAGGATTAGAGAGTGACAGTGAGGATTAGGGAGAGAGTGACATTGAGGATTAGCGAGAGACAGTGAGGATTAGGTAGAGAGTGACAGTGAGGATTAGAGAGAGATTGACAGTGAGGGTTAGAGAGAGAGTGACAGTGATGATGAGAGAGAGAGTGACAGTGATGATTAGGGAGTGAGTGATAGTGAGGATTAGGGAGTGACAGTGAGGATTAGGGAGTGACAGTGACGATTAGAGAGAGAGTGACAGTGAGGATTAGAGAGTGACAGTGAGGATTAGGGAGTGACAGTGAGGATTAGGGAGAGAGTGACCGTGAGGATTAGAGAGAGAGTAACAGTGAGGATTAGAGAGAGAGTGACACTGAGGATTAGAGAGTGACAGTGAGGATTAGAGAGTGACACTGAGGATTAGAGAGAGAGTGACAGTGAGGATTAGAGAGTGACAGTGAGGATTAGGGAGAGAGTGACATTGAGGATTAGCGAGAGACAGTGAGGATTAGGTAGAGAGTGACAGTGAGGATTAGAGAGTGACAGTGAGGATTAGAGAGAGTGACAGTGAGGATTAGGGAGAGAGTGACAGTGAGGATTAGAGAGAGAGTGACAGTGAGTATTAGAGAGTGACAGTGAGGATTAGAGCGAGAGTGACATTGAGGATTCGAGTGTGTCAGTGAGGATTAGAGAGTGAGAGTGAGGATTAGAGAGAGAGTGACAGTGAGGATTAGAGAGTGACAGTGAGGATTAGGTAGAGAGTGACAGTGAGGATTTGAGAATGACAGTGAGGATTAGAGAGAGTGACAGTGAGGATTAGGGAGAGAGTGACAGTGAGGATTAGAGAGAGAGTGACAGTGAGGACTAGAGAGTGACAGTGAGGATTAGTGAGAGAGTGACAGTGAGGATTAGGGAGAGACTGACAGTAAGGATTAAAGAGATAGTGACAGTGAGGATTAGGGAGAGAGTGACAGTGAGGGTTAGAGAATGACAGTGAGGATTAGAGAGAGTGACAGTGAGGATTAGAGAGACAGTGACAGTGAGGATTAGAGAGAGAGTGACAGTGAGGATTAGAGAGCTAGTGACAGTGAGGATTAGAGAGAGATTGACAGTGAGGGTTAGCGAGAGAGTGACAGTGAGGATTAGAGAGAGAGTGACAGTGAGGATTAGGGAGTGACAGTGAGGATTAGAGAGAGAGTGACTTTGAGGATTCGAGTGTGACAGTGAGGATTAGAGAGTGGCAGTGTGGATTAGAGAGAGCGAGTGACAGTGAGGATTAGAGAGTGGCAGTGAGGATTAGAGAGTGACAGTGAGGATGAGGGAGAGAGTGACATTGAGGATTCGGGAGTGAAAGTGAGGATTAGGGAGAGTTTGACAGTGAGGATAAGAGAATAACAGTGAGGATTAGAGAGAGTGACAGTGAGGATGAGGGAGAGAGTGACAGTGAGGATTAGGGAGAGAATGACAGTGAGGATTAGAGAGTGACAGTGAGGATTAGGGAGAGAGTGACAGTGAGGATTAGAGAGAGAGTGACAGTGAGGATTAGAGAGAGAGAGTGACACTGAGGATTAGAAAGAGAGTGACAGTGAGGATTAGGGAGACAGTGACAGTGAGGATTAGAGAGAGAGTGACTGTGAGGATTAGAGAGAGAGTGACAGTGAGGATTAGAGAGAGATTGACAGTGAGGGTTAGAGAGAGAGTGACAGTGAGGATTAGAGAGAGAGTGACAGTGAGGATTAGGGAGTGAGTGACAGTGAGGATTAGTGAGTGACAGTGAGGGTTATGGAGAGAGTGACAGTGAGGATCAGGGAGTGACAGTGAGGATTAGAGAGAGAGTGACAGTGAGGATTAGAAAGTGACAGTGAGGATTAGGGAGTGACAGTGAGGATTAGAGAGAGAGTGACAGTGAGGATTAGAGAGAGGTTGACAGTGAGGCTTAGAGAGAGAGAGACAGTGAGGATTAGAGATAGAGTGACAGTGAGGATTAGGGAGAGACAGTGAGGATTAGGGAGAGAATGACCGTGAGGATTAGAGACAGAGTAACAGTGAGGATTAGAGAGAGAGTGACACTGAGGATTAGAGAGTGACAGTGAGGATTAGAGAGTGACACTGAGGATTAGAGAGGGAGTGACAGTGAGGATGAGGGAGAGAGTGACATTGAGGATTCGGGAGTGAAAGTGAGGATTAGGGAGAGTTTGACAGTGAGGATTAGAGAATAACAGTGAGGATTAGAGAGAGTGACAGTGAGGATGAGGGAGAGAGTGTCAGTGAGGAGTAGGGAGAGAATGACAGTGAGGATTAGAGAGTGACAGTGAGGATTAGGGAGAGAGTGACAGTGAGGATTAGAGAGAGAGTGACAGTGAGGATTAGAGAGAGAGAGTGACACTGAGGATTAGAAAGAGAGTGACAGTGAGGATTAGGGAGACAGTGACAGTGAGGATTAGAGAGAGAGTGACTGTGAGGATTAGAGAGAGAGTGACAGTGAGGATTAGAGAGAGATTGACAGTGAGGGTTAGAGAGAGAGTGACAGTGAGGATTAGAGAGAGAGTGACAGTGAGGATTAGGGAGTGAGTGACAGTGAGGATTAGTGAGTGACAGTGAGGGTTATGGAGAGAGTGACAGTGAGGATCAGGGAGTGACAGTGAGGATTAGAGAGAGAGTGACAGTGAGGATTAGAAAGTGACAGTGAGGATTAGGGAGTGACAGTGAGGATTAGAGAGAGAGTGACAGTGAGGATTAGAGAGAGATAGACAGTGAGGCTTAGAGAGAGAGAGACAGTGAGGATTAGAGAGAGAGTGACAGTGAGGATTAGGGAGAGACAGTGAGGATTAGGGAGAGAATGACCGTGAGGATTAGAGACAGAGTAACAGTGAGGATTAGAGAGAGAGTGACACTGAGGATTAGAGAGTGACAGTGAGGATTAGAGAGTGACACTGAGGATTAGAGAGAGAGTGACAGTGAGGATTAGAGAGTGACAGTGAGGATTAGGGAGAGAGTGACATTGAGGATTAGCGAGAGACAGTGAGGATTAAGTAGAGAGTGACAGTGAAGATTAGAGAGAGATTGACAGTGAGGGTTAGAGAGAGAGTGACAGTGATGATTAGAGAGAGAGTGACAGTGATGATTAGGGAGTGAGTGATAGTGAGGATTAGGGAGTGACAGTGAGGATTAGGGAGTGACAGTGACGATTAGAGAGAGAGTGACAGTGAGGTTTAGAGAGTGACAGTGAGGATTAGGGAGTGACAGTGAGGATTAGGGAGAGAGTGACCGTGAGGATTAGAGAGAGAGTAACAGTGAGGATTAGAGAGAGAGTGACACTGAGGATTAGAGAGTGACAGTGAGGATTAGAGAGAGAGTGACACTGAGGATTAGAGAGAGAGTGACAGTGAGGATTAGAGAGTGACAGTGAGGATTAGGGAGAGAGTGACATTGAGGATTAGCGAGAGACAGTGAGGATTAAGTAGAGAGTGACAGTGAAGATTAGAGAGAGATTGACAGTGAGGGTTAGAGAGAGAGTGACAGTGATGATTAGAGAGAGAGTGACAGTGATGATTAGGGAGTGAGTGATAGTGAGGATTAGGGAGTGACAGTGAGGATTAGGGAGTGACAGTGACGATTAGAGAGAGAGTGACAGTGAGGATTAGAGAGTGACAGTGAGGATTAGGGAGTGACAGTGAGGATTAGGGAGAGAGTGACCGTGAGGATTAGAGAGAGAGTAACAGTGAGGATTAGAGAGAGAGTGACACTGAGGATTAGAGAGTGACAGTGAGGATTAGAGAGTGACACTGAGGATTAGAGAGAGAGTGACAGTGAGGATTAGAGAGTGACAGTGAGGATTAGGGAGAGAGTGACATTGAGGATTAGCGACAGACAGTGAGGATTAGGTAGAGAGTGACAGTGAGGATTAGAGAGTGACAGTGAGGATTAGAGAGAGTGACAGTGAGGATTAGGGAGAGAGTGACAGTGAGGATTAGAGAGAGAGTGACAGTGAGTATTAGAGAGTGACAGTGAGGATTAGAGCGAGAGTGACATTGAGGATTCGAGTGTGTCAGTGAGGATTAGAGAGTGAGAGTGAGGATTAGAGAGAGAGTGACAGTGAGGATTAGAGAGTGACAGTGAGGATTAGGTAGAGAGTGACAGTGAGGATTTGAGAATGACAGTGAGGATTAGAGAGAGTGACAGTGAGGATTAGGGAGAGAGTGACAGTGAGGATTCGAGAGAGAGTGACAGTGAGGATTAGAGAGTGACAGTGAGGATTAATGAGAGAGTGACAGTGAGGATTAGGGAGAGAGTGACAGTAAGGATTAAAGAGATAGTGACAGTGAGGAGTAGGGAGAGAGTGTCAGTGAGGGTTAGAGAATGACAGTGAGGATTAGAGAGAGTGACAGTGAGGATTAGGGAGACAGTGACAGTGAGGATTAGAGAGAGAGTGACAGTGAGGATTAGAGAGCTAGTGACAGTGAGGATTAGAGAGAGATTGACAGTGAGGGTTAGCGAGAGAGTGACAGTGAGGATTAGAGAGAGAGTGACAGTGAGGAATAGGGAGTGACAGTGAGGATTAGAGAGAGAGTGACTTTGAGGATTCGAGTGTGACAGTGAGGATTAGAGAGTGGCAGTGAGGATTAGAGAGAGAGAGTGACAGTGAGGATTAGAGAGTGACAGTGAGGATTAGAGAGTGACAGTGAGGATGAGGGAGAGAGTGACATTGAGGATTCGGGAGTGACAGTGAGGATTAGGGAGAGTTTGACAGTGAGGATTAGAGAATAACAGTGAGGATTAGAGAGAGTGACAGTGAGGATGAGGGAGAGAGTGACAGTGAGGATTAGGGAGAGAATGACAGTGAGGATTAGAGAGTGACAGTGAGGATTAGGGAGAGATTGACAGTGAGGATTAGAGAGAGAGTGACAGTGAGGATTAGAGAGAGAGAGTGACACTGAGGATTAGAAAGAGAGTGACAGTGAGGATTAGGGAGACAGTGACAGTGAGGATTAGAGAGAGTGTGACTGTGAGGACTAGAGAGAGAGTGACAGTGAGGATTAGAGAGAGATTGACAGTGAGGGTTAGAGAGAGAGTGACAGTGAGGATTAGAGAGAGAGTGACAGTGAGGATTAGGGAGTGAGTGACAGTGAGGATTAGTGAGTGACAGTGAGGGTTATGGAGAGAGTGACAGTGAGGATCAGGGAGTGACAGTTAGGATTAGAGAGAGAGTGACAGTGAGGATTAGAAAGTGACAGTGAGGATTCGGTAGTGACAGTGAGGATTAGAGAGAGAGTGACAGTGAGGATTAGAGAGAGATTGACAGTGAGGCTTAGAGAGTGAGAGACAGTGAGGATTAGAGAGAGAGTGACAGTGAGGATTAGGGAGTGAGTGACAGTGAGGATTAGTGAGTGACAGTGAGGGTTATGGAGAGAGTGACAGTGAGGATTAGGGAGTGACAGTGAGGATTTGGGAGAGAGAGACAGTGAGGATTAGGGAGTGACAGTGAGGATTAGGGAGTGACAGTGAGGATTAGAGAGAGAGTGACAGTGAGTATTAGAAAGTGACAGTGAGGATTAGGGAGTGACAGTGAGGCTTAGGGAGAGAGTGACAGTGAGGATTAGACAGTGACAGTGAGGAGAAGGGAGTGTCAGCGAGGATTAGGGAGAGAGAGACAGTGAGGATTAGGGAGAGAGTGACAGTGAGGATTAGTGAGTGACAGTGAGGGTTAGGGAGAGAGTGACATTGAGGATTAAGTACGGACAGTGAGGATTAGATAGGGTCATTGAGGATAACAGGGAGAGTGACAGTGAGCATTAGGGAGAGACAGCGAGGCTTAGGGAGTGACAGTGAGGATTAGGGCGAGAGAGACAGTGAGGGTCTGGGAGTGACAGTGAGGATTAGGGAGTGACAGTGAGGATTAGAGAGAGATTGACAGTGAGGGTTAGAGAGAGAGTGACAGTGATGATTAGAGAGAGAGTGACAGTGATGATTAGGGAGTGAGTGATAGTGAGGATTAGGGAGTGACAGTGAGGATTAGGGAGTGACAGTGACGATTAGAGAGAGAGTGACAGTGAGGATTAGAGAGTGACAGTGAGGATTAGGGAGTGACAGTGAGGATTAGGGAGAGAGTGACCGTGAGGATTAGAGAGAGAGTAACAGTGAGGATTAGAGAGAGAGTGACACTGAGGATTAGAGAGTGACAGTGAGGATTAGAGAGTGACACTGAGGATTAGAGAGAGAGTGACAGTGAGGATTAGAGAGTGACAGTGAGGATTAGGGAGAGAGTGACATTGAGGATTAGCGAGAGACAGTGAGGATTAGGTAGAGAGTGACAGTGAGGATTAGAGAGTGACAGTGAGGATTAGAGAGAGTGACAGTGAGGATTAGGGAGAGAGTGACAGTGAGGATTAGAGAGAGAGTGACAGTGAGTATTAGAGAGTGACAGTGAGGATTAGAGCGAGAGTGACATTGAGGATTCGAGTGTGTCAGTGAGGATTAGAGAGTGAGAGTGAGGATTAGAGAGAGAGTGACAGTGAGGATTAGAGAGTGACAGTGAGGATTAGAGAGAGAGTGACAGTGAGGATTAGGGAGTGACAGTGAGGATTAGAGAGAGAGTGACTTTGAGGATTCGAGTGTGACAGTGAGGATTAGAGAGTGGCAGTGAGGATTAGAGAGAGAGAGTGACAGTGAGGATTAGAGAGTGGCAGTGAGGATTAGAGAGTGACAGTGAGGATGAGGGAGAGAGTGACATTGAGGATTCGGGAGTGAAAGTGAGGATTAGGGAGAGTTTGACAGTGAGGATAAGAGAATAACAGTGAGGATTAGAGAGAGTGACAGTGAGGATGAGGGAGAGAGTGACAGTGAGGATTAGGGAGAGAATGACAGTGAGGATTAGAGAGTGACAGTGAGGATTAGGGAGAGAGTGACAGTGAGGATTAGAGAGAGAGTGACAGTGAGGATTAGAGAGAGAGAGTGACACTGAGGATTAGAAAGAGAGTGACAGTGAGGATTAGGGAGACAGTGACAGTGAGGATTAGAGAGAGAGTGACTGTGGGGATTAGAGAGAGAGTGACAGTGAGGATTAGAGAGAGATTGACAGTGAGGGTTAGAGAGAGAGTGACAGTGAGGATTAGAGAGAGAGTGACAGTGAGGATTAGGGAGTGAGTGACAGTGAGGATTAGTGAGTGACAGTGAGGGTTATGGAGAGAGTGACAGTGAGGATCAGGGAGTGACAGTGAGGATTAGAGAGAGAGTGACAGTGAGGATTAGAAAGTGACAGTGAGGATTAGGGAGTGACAGTGAGGATTAGAGAGAGAGTGACAGTGAGGATTAGAGAGAGATTGACAGTGAGGCTTAGAGAGAGAGAGACAGTGAGGATTAGAGAGAGAGTGACAGTGAGGATTAGGGAGAGACAGTGAGGATTAGGGAGAGAATGACCATGAGGATTAGAGACAGAGTAACAGTGAGGATTAGAGAGAGAGTGACACTGAGGATTAGAGAGTGACAGTGAGGATTAGAGAGTGACACTGAGGATTAGAGAGAGAGTGACAGTGAGGATGAGGGAGAGAGTGACATTGTGGATTCGGGAGTGAAAGTGAGGATTAGGGAGAGTTTGACAGTGAGGATTAGAGAATAACAGTGAGGATTAGAGAGAGTGACAGTGAGGATGAGGGAGAGAGTGTCAGTGAGGAGTAGGGAGAGAATGACAGTGAGGATTAGAGAGTGACAGTGAGGATTAGGGAGAGAGTGACAGTGAGGATTAGAGAGAGAGTGACAGTGAGGATTAGAGAGAGAGAGTGACACTGAGGATTAGAAAGAGAGTGACAGTGAGGATTAGGGAGACAGTGACAGTGAGGATTAGAGAGAGAGTGACTGTGAGGATTAGAGAGAGAGTGACAGTGAGGATTAGAGAGAGATTGACAGTGAGGGTTAGAGAGAGAGTGACAGTGAGGATTAGAGAGAGAGTGACAGTGAGGATTAGGGAGTGAGTGACAGTGAGGATTAGTGAGTGACAGTGAGGGTTATGGAGAGAGTGACAGTGAGGATCAGGGAGTGACAGTGAGGATTAGAGAGAGAGTGACAGTGAGGATTAGAAAGTGACAGTGAGGATTAGGGAGTGACAGTGAGGATTAGAGAGAGAGTGACACTGAGGATTAGAGAGAGATAGACAGTGAGGCTTAGAGAGAGAGAGACAGTGAGGATTAGAGAGAGAGTGACAGTGAGGATTAGGGAGAGACAGTGAGGATTAGGGAGAGAATGACCGTGAGGATTAGAGACAGAGTAACAGTGAGGATTAGAGAGAGAGTGACACTGAGGATTAGAGAGTGACAGTGAGGATTAGAGAGTGACACTGAGGATTAGAGAGAGAGTGACAGTGAGGATTAGAGAGTGACAGTGAGGATTAGGGAGAGAGTGACATTGAGGATTAGCGAGAGACAGTGAGGATTAAGTAGAGAGTGACAGTGAAGATTAGAGAGAGATTGACAGTGAGGGTTAGAGAGAGAGTGACAGTGATGATTAGAGAGAGAGTGACAGTGATGATTAGGGAGTGAGTGATAGTGAGGATTAGGGAGTGACAGTGAGGATTAGGGAGTGACAGTGACGATTAGAGAGAGAGTGACAGTGAGGTTTAGAGAGTGACAGTGAGGATTAGGGAGTGACAGTGAGGATTAGGGAGAGAGTGACCGTGAGGATTAGAGAGAGAGTAACAGTGAGGATTAGAGAGAGAGTGACACTGAGGATTAGAGAGTGACAGTGAGGATTAGAGAGAGAGTGACACTGAGGATTAGAGAGAGAGTGACAGTGAGGATTAGAGAGTGACAGTGAGGATTAGGGAGAGAGTGACATTGAGGATTAGCGAGAGACAGTGAGGATTAGGTAGAGAGTGACAGTGAGGATTAGAGAGTGACAGTGAGGATTAGAGAGAGTGACAGTGAGGATTAGGGAGAGAGTGACAGTGAGGATTAGAGAGAGAGTGACAGTGAGTATTAGAGAGTGACAGTGAGGATTAGAGCGAGAGTGACATTGAGGATTCGAGTGTGTCAGTGAGGATTAGAGAGTGAGAGTGAGGATTAGAGAGAGAGTGACAGTGAGGATTAGAGAGTGACAGTGAGGATTAGAGAGAGAGTGACAGTGAGGATTAGGGAGTGACAGTGAGGATTAGAGAGAGAGTGACTTTGAGGATTCGAGTGTGACAGTGAGGATTAGAGAGTGGCAGTGAGGATTAGAGAGAGAGAGTGACAGTGAGGATTAGAGAGTGGCAGTGAGGATTAGAGAGTGACAGTGAGGATGAGGGAGAGAGTGACATTGAGGATTCGGGAGTGAAAGTGAGGATTAGGGAGAGTTTGACAGTGAGGATAAGAGAATAACAGTGAGGATTAGAGAGAGTGACAGTGAGGATGAGGGAGAGAGTGACAGTGAGGATTAGGGAGAGAATGACAGTGAGGATTAGAGAGTGACAGTGAGGATTAGGGAGAGAGTGACAGTGAGGATTAGAGAGAGAGTGACAGTGAGGATTAGAGAGAGAGAGTGACACTGAGGATTAGAAAGAGAGTGACAGTGAGGATTAGGGAGACAGTGACAGTGAGGATTAGAGAGAGAGTGACTGTGAGGATTAGAGAGAGAGTGACAGTGAGGATTAGAGAGAGATTGACAGTGAGGGTTAGAGAGAGAGTGACAGTGAGGATTAGAGAGAGAGTGACAGTGAGGATTAGGGAGTGAGTGACAGTGAGGATTAGTGAGTGACAGTGAGGGTTATGGAGAGAGTGACAGTGAGGATCAGGGAGTGACAGTGAGGATTAGAGAGAGAGTGACAGTGAGGATTAGAAAGTGACAGTGAGGATTAGGGAGTGACAGTGAGGATTAGAGAGAGAGTGACAGTGAGGATTAGAGAGAGATTGACAGTGAGGCTTAGAGAGAGAGAGACAGTGAGGATTAGAGAGAGAGTGACAGTGAGGATTAGGGAGAGACAGTGAGGATTAGGGAGAGAATGACCATGAGGATTAGAGACAGAGTAACAGTGAGGATTAGAGAGAGAGTGACACTGAGGATTAGAGAGTGACAGTGAGGATTAGAGAGTGACACTGAGGATTAGAGAGAGAGTGACAGTGAGGATGAGGGAGAGAGTGACATTGTGGATTCGGGAGTGAAAGTGAGGATTAGGGAGAGTTTGACAGTGAGGATTAGAGAATAACAGTGAGGATTAGAGAGAGTGACAGTGAGGATGAGGGAGAGAGTGTCAGTGAGGAGTAGGGAGAGAATGACAGTGAGGATTAGAGAGTGACAGTGAGGATTAGGGAGAGAGTGACAGTGAGGATTAGAGAGAGAGTGACAGTGAGGATTAGAGAGAGAGAGTGACACTGAGGATTAGAAAGAGAGTGACAGTGAGGATTAGGGAGACAGTGACAGTGAGGATTAGAGAGAGAGTGACTGTGAGGATTAGAGAGAGAGTGACAGTGAGGATTAGAGAGAGATTGACAGTGAGGGTTAGAGAGAGAGTGACAGTGAGGATTAGAGAGAGAGTGACAGTGAGGATTAGGGAGTGAGTGACAGTGAGGATTAGTGAGTGACAGTGAGGGTTATGGAGAGAGTGACAGTGAGGATCAGGGAGTGACAGTGAGGATTAGAGAGAGAGTGACAGTGAGGATTAGAAAGTGACAGTGAGGATTAGGGAGTGACAGTGAGGATTAGAGAGAGAGTGACAGTGAGGATTAGAGAGAGATAGACAGTGAGGCTTAGAGAGAGAGAGACAGTGAGGATTAGAGAGAGAGTGACAGTGAGGATTAGGGAGAGACAGTGAGGATTAGGGAGAGAATGACCGTGAGGATTAGAGACAGAGTAACAGTGAGGATTAGAGAGAGAGTGACACTGAGGATTAGAGAGTGACAGTGAGGATTAGAGAGTGACACTGAGGATTAGAGAGAGAGTGACAGTGAGGATTAGAGAGTGACAGTGAGGATTAGGGAGAGAGTGACATTGAGGATTAGCGAGAGACAGTGAGGATTAAGTAGAGAGTGACAGTGAAGATTAGAGAGAGATTGACAGTGAGGGTTAGAGAGAGAGTGACAGTGATGATTAGAGAGAGAGTGACAGTGATGATTAGGGAGTGAGTGATAGTGAGGATTAGGGAGTGACAGTGAGGATTAGGGAGTGACAGTGACGATTAGAGAGAGAGTGACAGTGAGGATTAGAGAGTGACAGTGAGGATTAGGGAGTGACAGTGAGGATTAGGGAGAGAGTGACCGTGAGGATTAGAGAGAGAGTAACAGTGAGGATTAGAGAGAGAGTGACACTGAGGATTAGAGAGTGACAGTGAGGATTAGAGAGTGACACTGAGGATTAGAGAGAGAGTGACAGTGAGGATTAGAGAGTGACAGTGAGGATTAGGGAGAGAGTGACATTGAGGATTAGCGACAGACAGTGAGGATTAGGTAGAGAGTGACAGTGAGGATTAGAGAGTGACAGTGAGGATTAGAGAGAGTGACAGTGAGGATTAGGGAGAGAGTGACAGTGAGGATTAGAGAGAGAGTGACAGTGAGTATTAGAGAGTGACAGTGAGGATTAGAGCGAGAGTGACATTGAGGATTCGAGTGTGTCAGTGAGGATTAGAGAGTGAGAGTGAGGATTAGAGAGAGAGTGACAGTGAGGATTAGAGAGTGACAGTGAGGATTAGGTAGAGAGTGACAGTGAGGATTTGAGAATGACAGTGAGGATTAGAGAGAGTGACAGTGAGGATTAGGGAGAGAGTGACAGTGAGGATTCGAGAGAGAGTGACAGTGAGGATTAGAGAGTGACAGTGAGGATTAATGAGAGAGTGACAGTGAGGATTAGGGAGAGAGTGACAGTAAGGATTAAAGAGATAGTGACAGTGAGGATTAGGGAGAGAGTGTCAGTGAGGGTTCGAGAATGACAGTGAGGATTAGAGAGAGTGACAGTGAGGATTAGGGAGACAGTGACAGTGAGGATTAGAGAGAGAGTGACAGTGAGGATTAGAGAGCTAGTGACAGTGAGGATTAGAGAGAGATTGACAGTGAGGGTTAGCGAGAGAGTGACAGTGAGGATTAGAGAGAGAGTGACAGTGAGGATTAGGGAGTGACAGTGAGGATTAGAGAGAGAGTGACTTTGAGGATTCGAGTGTGACAGTGAGGATTAGAGAGTGGCAGTGAGGATTAGAGAGAGAGAGTGACAGTGAGGATTAGAGAGTGACAGTGAGGATTAGAGAGTGACAGTGAGGATGAGGGAGAGAGTGACATTGAGGATTCGGGAGTGACAGTGAGGATTAGGGAGAGTTTGACAGTGAGGATTAGAGAATAACAGTGAGGATTAGAGAGAGTGACAGTGAGGATGAGGGAGAGAGTGACAGTGAGGATTAGGGAGAGAATGACAGTGAGGATTAGAGAGTGACAGTGAGGATTAGGGAGAGATTGACAGTGAGGATTAGAGAGAGAGTGACAGTGAGGATTAGAGAGAGAGAGTGACACTGAGGATTAGAAAGAGAGTGATAGTGAGGATTAGGGAGACAGTGACAGTGAGGATTAGAGAGAGAGTGACTGTGAGGACTAGAGAGAGAGTGACAGTGAGGATTAGAGAGAGATTGACAGTGAGGGTTAGAGAGAGAGTGACAGTGAGGATTAGAGAGAGAGTGACAGTGAGGATTAGGGAGTGAGTGACAGTGAGGATTAGTGAGTGACAGTGAGGGTTATGGAGAGAGTGACAGTGAGGATCAGGGAGTGACAGTTAGGATTAGAGAGAGAGTGACAGTGAGGATTAGAAAGTGACAGTGAGGATTCGGTAGTGACAGTGAGGATTAGAGAGAGAGTGACAGTGAGGATTAGAGAGAGATTGACAGTGAGGCTTAGAGAGTGAGAGACAGTGAGGATTAGAGAGAGAGTGACAGTGAGGATTAGGGAGTGAGTGAGAGTGAGGATTAGTGAGTGACAGTGAGGGTTATGGAGAGAGTGACAGTGAGGATTAGGGAGTGACAGTGAGGATTTGGGAGAGAGAGACAGTGAGGATTAGGGAGTGACAGTGAGGATTAGGGAGTGACAGTGAGGATTAGAGAGAGAGTGACAGTGAGTATTAGAAAGTGACAGTGAGGATTAGGGAGTGACAGTGAGGCTTAGGGAGAGAGTGACAGTGAGGATTAGACAGTGACAGTGAGGATAAGGGAGTGTCAGCGAGGATTAGGGAGAGAGAGACAGTGAGGATTAGGGAGAGAGTGACAGTGAGGATTAGTGAGTGACAGTGAGGGTTAGGGAGAGAGTGACATTGAGGATTAAGTACGGACAGTGAGGATTAGATAGGGTCATTGAGGATAACAGGGAGAGTGACAGTGAGCATTAGGGAGAGACAGCGAGGCTTAGGTAGTGACAGTGAGGATTAGGGAGAGAGAGACAGTGAGGGTCTGGGAGTGACAGTGAGGATTAGGGAGTGACAGTGAGGATTAGAGAGAGATTGACAGTGAGGGTTAGAGAGAGAGTGACAGTGATGATTAGAGAGAGAGTGACAGTGATGATTAGGGAGTGAATGATAGTGAGGATTAGGGAGTGACAGTGAGGATTAGGGAGTGACAGTGACGATTAGAGAGAGAGTGACAGTGAGGATTAGAGAGTGACAGTGAGGATTAGGGAGTGACAGTGAGGATTAGGGAGAGAGTGACCGTGAGGATTAGAGAGAGAGTAACAGTGAGGATTAGAGAGAGAGTGACACTGAGGATTAGAGAGTGACAGTGAGGATTAGAGAGTGACACTGAGGATTAGAGAGAGAGTGACAGTGAGGATTAGAGAGTGACAGTGAGGATTAGGGAGAGAGTGACATTGAGGATTAGCAAGAGACAGTGAGGATTAGGTAGAGAGTGACAGTGAGGATTAGAGAGTGACAGTGAGGATTAGAGAGAGTGACACTGAGGATTAGAGAGAGAGTGACAGTGAGGATTAGAGAGTGACAGTGAGGATTAGGGAGAGAGTGACATTGAGGATTAGCAAGAGACAGTGAGGATTAGGTAGAGAGTGTCAGTGAGGATTAGAGAGTGAGAGTGAGGATTAGAGAGAGAGTGACAGTGAGGATTAGAGAGTGACAGTGAGGATTAGGTAGAGAGTGACAGTGAGGATTTGAGAATGACAGTGAGGATTAGAGAGAGTGACAGTGAGGATTAGGGAGAGAGTGACAGTGAGGATTCGAGAGAGAGTGACAGTGAGGATTAGAGAGTGACAGTGAGGATTAATGAGAGAGTGACAGTGAGGATTAGGGAGAGAGTGACAGTAAGGATTAAAGAGATAGTGACAGTGAGGATTAGGGAGAGAGTGTCAGTGAGGGTTCGAGAATGACAGTGAGGATTAGAGAGAGTGACAGTGAGGATTAGGGAGACAGTGACAGTGAGGATTAGAGAGAGAGTGACAGTGAGGATTAGAGAGCTAGTGACAGTGAGGATTAGAGAGAGATTGACAGTGAGGGTTAGCGAGAGAGTGACAGTGAGGATTAGAGAGAGAGTGACAGTGAGGATTAGGGAGTGACAGTGAGGATTAGAGAGAGAGTGACTTTGAGGATTCGAGTGTGACAGTGAGGATTAGAGAGTGGCAGTGAGGATTAGAGAGAGAGAGTGACAGTGAGGATTAGAGAGTGACAGTGAGGATTAGAGAGTGACAGTGAGGATGAGGGAGAGAGTGACATTGAGGATTCGGGAGTGACAGTGAGGATTAGGGAGAGTTTGACAGTGAGGATTAGAGAATAACAGTGAGGATTAGAGAGAGTGACAGTGAGGATGAGGGAGAGAGTGACAGTGAGGATTAGGGAGAGAATGACAGTGAGGATTAGAGAGTGACAGTGAGGATTAGGGAGAGATTGACAGTGAGGATTAGAGAGAGAGTGACAGTGAGGATTAGAGAGAGAGAGTGACACTGAGGATTAGAAAGAGAGTGATAGTGAGGATTAGGGAGACAGTGACAGTGAGGATTAGAGAGAGAGTGACTGTGAGGACTAGAGAGAGAGTGACAGTGAGGATTAGAGAGAGATTGACAGTGAGGGTTAGAGAGAGAGTGACAGTGAGGATTAGAGAGAGAGTGACAGTGAGGATTAGGGAGTGAGTGACAGTGAGGATTAGTGAGTGACAGTGAGGGTTATGGAGAGAGTGACAGTGAGGATCAGGGAGTGACAGTTAGGATTAGAGAGAGAGTGACAGTGAGGATTAGAAAGTGACAGTGAGGATTCGGTAGTGACAGTGAGGATTAGAGAGAGAGTGACAGTGAGGATTAGAGAGAGATTGACAGTGAGGCTTAGAGAGTGAGAGACAGTGAGGATTAGAGAGAGAGTGACAGTGAGGATTAGGGAGTGAGTGACAGTGAGGATTAGTGAGTGACAGTGAGGGTTATGGAGAGAGTGACAGTGAGGATTAGGGAGTGACAGTGAGGATTTGGGAGAGAGAGACAGTGAGGATTAGGGAGTGACAGTGAGGATTAGGGAGTGACAGTGAGGATTAGAGAGAGAGTGACAGTGAGTATTAGAAAGTGACAGTGAGGATTAGGGAGTGACAGTGAGGCTTAGGGAGAGAGTGACAGTGAGGATTAGACAGTGACAGTGAGGATAAGGGAGTGTCAGCGAGGATTAGGGAGAGAGAGACAGTGAGGATTAGGGAGAGAGTGACAGTGAGGATTAGTGAGTGACAGTGAGGGTTAGGGAGAGAGTGACATTGAGGATTAAGTACGGACAGTGAGGATTAGATAGGGTCATTGAGGATAACAGGGAGAGTGACAGTGAGCATTAGGGAGAGACAGCGAGGCTTAGGGAGTGACAGTGAGGATTAGGGAGAGAGAGACAGTGAGGGTCTGGGAGTGACAGTGAGGATTAGGGAGTGACAGTGAGGATTAGAGAGAGATTGACAGTGAGGGTTAGAGAGAGAGTGACAGTGATGATTAGAGAGAGAGTGACAGTGATGATTAGGGAGTGAATGATAGTGAGGATTAGGGAGTGACAGTGAGGATTAGGGAGTGACAGTGACGATTAGAGAGAGAGTGACAGTGAGGATTAGAGAGTGACAGTGAGGATTAGGGAGTGACAGTGAGGATTAGGGAGAGAGTGACCGTGAGGATTAGAGAGAGAGTAACAGTGAGGATTAGAGAGAGAGTGACACTGAGGATTAGAGAGTGACAGTGAGGATTAGAGAGTGACACTGAGGATTAGAGAGAGAGTGACAGTGAGGATTAGAGAGTGACAGTGAGGATTAGGGAGAGAGTGACATTGAGGATTAGCAAGAGACAGTGAGGATTAGGTAGAGAGTGACAGTGAGGATTAGAGAGTGACAGTGAGGATTAGAGAGAGTGACAGTGAGGATTAGGGAGAGAGTGACAGTGAGGATTAGAGAGAGAGTGACAGTGAGTATTAGAGAGTGACAGTGAGGATTAGAGCGAGAGTGACATTGAGGATTCGAGTGTGTCAGTGAGGATTAGAGAGTGAGAGTGAGGATTAGAGAGAGAGTGACAGTGAGGATTAGAGAGTGACAGTGAGGATTAGGTAGAGAGTGACAGTGAGGATTTGAGAATGACAGTGAGGATTAGAGAGAGTGACAGTGAGGATTAGGGAGAGAGTGACAGTGAGGATTCGAGAGAGAGTGAAAGTGAGGATTAGAGAGTGACAGTGAGGATTAGTGAGAGAGTGACAGTGAGGATTAGGGAGAGAGTGACAGTAAGGATTAAAGAGATAGTGACAGTGAGGAATAGGGAGAGAGTGTCAGTGAGGGTTAGAGAATGACAGTGAGGATTAGAGAGAGTGACAGTGAGGATTAGGGAGACAGTGAGGATTTGGGAGAGAGAGACAGTGAGGATTAGGGAGTGACAGTGAGGATTAGGGAGTGACAGTGAGGATTAGAGAGAGAGTGACAGTGAGTATTAGAAAGTGACAGTGAGGATTAGGGAGTGACAGTGAGGCTTAGGGAGAGAGTGACAGTGAGGATTAGACAGTGACAGTGAGGATAAGGGAGTGTCAGCGAGGATTAGGGAGAGAGTGACAGTGAGGATTAGGGAGAGAGTGACAGTGAGGATTAGTGAGTGACAGTGAGGGTCAGGGAGAGAGTGACATTGAGGATTAAGTACGGACAGTGAGGATTAGATAGGGTCATTGAGGATAACAGGGAGAGTGACAGTGAGCATTAGGGAGAGACAGCGAGGCTTAGGGAGTGACAGTGAGGATTAGGGAGAGAGAGACAGTGAGGGTCTGGGAGTGACAGTGAGGATTAGGGAGTGACAGTGAGGATTAGAGAGAGATTGACAGTGAGGGTTAGAGAGAGAGTGACAGTGATGATTAGAGAGAGAGTGACAGTGATGATTAGGGAGTGAGTGATAGTGAGGATTAGGGAGTGACAGTGAGGATTAGGGAGTGACAGTGACGATTAGAGAGAGAGTGACAGTGAGGATTAGAGAGTGACAGTGAGGATTAGGGAGTGACAGTGAGGATTAGGGAGAGAGTGACCGTGAGGATTAGAGAGAGAGTAACAGTGAGGATTAGAGAGAGAGTGACACTGAGGATTAGAGAGTGACAGTGAGGATTAGAGAGTGACACTGAGGATTAGAGAGAGAGTGACAGTGAGGATTAGAGAGTGACAGTGAGGATTAGGGAGAGAGTGACATTGAGGATTAGCGAGAGACAGTGAGGATTAGGTAGAGAGTGACAGTGAGGATTAGAGAGTGACAGTGAGGATTAGAGAGAGTGACAGTGAGGATTAGGGAGAGAGTGACAGTGAGGATTAGAGAGAGAGTGACAGTGAGTATTAGAGAGTGACAGTGAGGATTAGAGCGAGAGTGACATTGAGGATTCGAGTGTGTCAGTGAGGATTAGAGAGTGAGAGTGAGGATTAGAGAGAGAGTGACAGTGAGGATTAGAGAGTGACAGTGAGGATTAGGTAGAGAGTGACAGTGAGGATTTGAGAATGACAGTGAGGATTAGAGAGAGTGACAGTGAGGATTAGGGAGAGAGTGACAGTGAGGATTCGAGAGAGAGTGACAGTGAGGATTAGAGAGTGACAGTGAGGATTAGTGAGAGAGTGACAGTGAGGATTAGGGAGAGAGTGACAGTAAGGATTAAAGAGATAGTGACAGTGAGGATTAGGGAGAGAGTGTCAGTGAGGGTTAGAGAATGACAGTGAGGATTAGAGAGAGTGACAGTGAGGATTAGGGAGACAGTGACAGTGAGGATTAGAGAGAGAGTGACAGTGAGGATTAGAGAGCTAGTGACAGTGAGGATTAGAGAGAGATTGACAGTGAGGGTTAGCGAGAGAGTGACAGTGAGGATTAGAGAGAGAGTGACAGTGAGGATTAGGGAGTGACAGTGAGGATTAGAGAGAGAGTGACTTTGAGGATTCGAGTGTGACAGTGAGGATTAGAGAGTGGCAGTGAGGATTAGAGAGAGAGAGTGACAGTGAGGATTAGAGAGTGACAGTGAGGATTAGAGAGTGACAGTGAGGATGAGGGAGAGAGTGACATTGAGGATTCGGGAGTGACAGTGAGGATTAGGGAGAGTTTGACAGTGAGAATTAGAGAATAACAGTGAGGATTAGAGAGAGTGACAGTGAGGATGAGGGAGAGAGTGACAGTGAGGATTAGGGAGAGAATGACAGTGAGGATTAGAGAGTGACAGTGAGGATTAGGGAGAGATTGACAGTGAGGATTAGAGAGAGAGTGACAGTGAGGATTAGAGAGAGAGAGTGACACTGAGGATTAGAAAGAGAGTGACAGTGAGGATTAGGGAGACAGTGACAGTGAGGATTAGAGAGAGAGTGACTGTGAGGACTAGAGAGAGAGTGACAGTGAGGATTAGAGAGAGATTGACAGTGAGGGTTAGAGAGAGAGTGACAGTGAGGATTAGAGAGAGAGTGACAGTGAGGATTAGGGAGTGAGTGACAGTGAGGATTAGTGAGTGACAGTGAGGGTTATGGAGAGAGTGACAGTGAGGATCAGGGAGTGACAGTGAGGATTAGAGAGAGAGTGACAGTGAGGATTAGAAAGTGACAGTGAGGATTCGGGAGTGACAGTGCGGATTAGAGAGAGAGTGACAGTGAGGATTAGAGAGAGATTGACAGTGAGGCTTAGAGAGTGAGAGACAGTGAGGATTAGAGAGAGAGTGACAGTGAGGATTAGGGAGTGAGTGACAGTGAGGATTAGTGAGTGACATTGAGGGTTATGGAGAGAGTGACAGTGAGGATTAGGGAGAGAGTGACAGTGAGGATTAGAGAGTGACAGTGAGGATTAGAGAGTGACAGTGAGGATCAGGGAGTGGCAGCAAGGATTAGGGAGAGAGTGACAGTGAGGATTAGGGAGAGAGTGACAGTGAGGATTAAGGACGGACAGTGAGGATTAGTGAGAGTCATTGAGGATAACAGGGAGAGTGACAGTGAGCATTAGACAGAGACAGTGAGGATTAGGGAGTGACAGTGAGGATTAGAGAGTGACAGAGAGGATTAGAGAGAGATTGACACTGAGGAGTAGAGAGTGACAGTGAGGATTAGAGAGTGATAGTAAGGATTAGGGAGAGAGTGACAGTGAGGATTAGAGAGAGAGTGACAGTGAGGATTAGAGAGAGAGTGACAGTGAGGATTAGGGAGTGAGTGACAGTGAGGATTAGTGAGTGACAGTGAGGGTTATGGAGAGAGTGACAGTGAGGATAAGGGAGTGACAGTGAGGATTAGGGAGAGAGAGACAGTGAGGATTAGGGAGTGACAGTGAGGATTAGGGAGTGACAGTGAGGATTAGAGAGAGAGTGACAGTGAAGATTACAAAGTGACAGTGAGGATTAGGGAGTGACAGTGAGGCTTAGGGAGAGAGTGACAGTGAGGATTAGAGAGTGACAGTGAGGATAAGGGAGTGACAGCGAGGATTGGTGAGAGAATGACAGTGAGGATTAGGGAGAGAGTGACAGTGAGGATTAGTGAGTGACAGTGAGGGTTAGAGAGAGAGAGACAGTGAGGATTAGAGAGAGAGTGACAGTGAGGATTAGGGAGTGAGTGACAGTGAGGATTAGTGAGTGACAGTGAGGGTTATGGAGAGAGTGACAGTGAGGATTAGGGAGTGACAGTGAGGATTTGGTAGAGAGAGACAGTGAGGATTAGGGAGTGACAGTGAGGATTAGGGAGTGACAGTGAGGATTAGAGAGAGAGTGACAGTGAGGATTAGAGAGAGATTGACACTGTGGATTAGAGAGTGACAGTGAGGATTAGGGAGGGACAGTGAGGATTGGCGAGAGAGTGACATTTAGGATTAGAGAGAGAGTGACAGTGAAGATTAGGGATAGAGTGACAGTGAGGATCAGCGAGTGACTGTGAGGATTAGGGAGAGAATGTCAGTGAGGATGAGAGAATGACATTGAGGATTAGAGAGAGTGACAGTGAGGATTAGGGAGAGTGTTTCAGTGAGGATTAGAGAGAGAGTGACAGTGAGGATTAGAGAGAGAGTGACAGTGAGGATTAGCGAGAGAATGACAGTGAGGATTAGAGAGGGACCGTGAGGATTAGTGAGAGAGTGACAGTGAGGATTATGGAGAGAGTGGCAGTGAGGTTTAGGGAGTGACAGTGTGGATTAGAGAATGACAATGAGGATTAGGGAGAGAGTGACAGTGAGGATTTGAGAGTGACAGTGAGGATTAGAGACTGACTGTGAGGATTAGGGAGAGTGTGACAATGAGGATTAGAGAGATAGTGACAGTGAGGATTTGGGAGAGAGTGACAGTGAGGATTAGAGAGACAGTGACAGTGAGGATTAGGGAGAGAGTGACAGTGAGGGTTAGAGAATGACAGTGAGGATTAGAGAGAGTGACAGTGAGGATTAGGGAGACAGTGACAGTGAGGATGAGAGAGAGAGCGACAGTGAGGATTAGAGAGAGAGTGACAGTGAGGATTAGAGAGAGATTGACAGTGAGGGTTAGATAGAGTTTGACAGTGAGGATTAGAGAGAGATATTGAGGATTAGGGAGATAGTGACAGTGAGGATTAGAGAGAGAGTGACAGTGAGGATTAGGGAGTGACAGAGAGGATTAGAGAGAGATTGACACTGGGGATTAGAGAGTGACAGTGAGGATTAGAGAGTGATAGTAAGGATTAGGGAGAGAGTGATAGTGAGGATTAGAGAGAGAGTGACACTGAGGATTAGAGAGTGACAGTGAGGATTAGGGAGAGACAGTGAGGATTGGAGAGAGAGTGACATTTAGGATTAGAGAGAGAGTGACAGTGAGGATTAGGGAGAGAGTGACAGTGAGGATTAGCGAGAGACTGTGAGGATTAGGGAGAGAGTGACACTGAGGATTAGAGAGTGACAGTGAGGATTAGGGAGAGACAGTGAGGATTGGAGAGAGAGTGACATTTAGGATTAGAGAGAGAGTGACAGTGAGGATTAGGGAGAGAGTGACAGTGAGGATTTGCGAGAGACTGTGAGGATTAGGGAGAGAGTGACAGTGAGGATTAGAGAATGACATTGAGGATTAGAGAGAGTGACAGTGAGGATTAGGGAGATTGTGACAGTGAGGATTAGAGAGAGAGTGACAGTGAGGATTAGAGAGAGAATGACAGTGAGGATTAGAGAGGGACCGTGAGGATTAGTGAGAGAGTGACAGTGAGGATTAGGGAGAGAGTGGCAGTGAGGATTAGGGAGTGACAGTGTGGATTAGAGAATGACAGTGAGGATTAGGGAGAGAGTGACAGTGAGGATTTGAGAGTGACAGTGAGGATTAGAGAGTGACAGTGAGGATTAGGGAGAGTGTGACAATGAGGATTATAGACAGAGTGACAGTGAGGATTAGGGAGAGAGTGATAGTGAGGATTAGAGAGACAGTGACAGTGAGGATTAGGGAGAGAGTGACAGTGAGGGTTAGAGAATGACAGTGAGGATTAGAGAGAGTGACAGTGAGGATTAGGGAGACAGTGACAGTGAGGATGAGAGAGAGAGTGACAGTGAGGATTAGAGAGAGAGTGACAGTGAGGATTAGAGAGAGATTGACAGTGAGGGTTAGATAGAGTTTGACAGTGAGGATTAGAGAGAGAGAGATATTGAGGATTAGGGAGTGAGTGACAGTGAGGATTAGAGAGTGAGTGACTGTGAGGATTATAGAGAGACAGTGAGGATTAGAGAGTGACAGTGAGGATTAGAGAGAGAGTGACATTGAGGATTCGAGTGTTACAGTGATGATTAGAGAGTGACAGTGAGGATTAGAGAGAGAGTGACATTGAGGATTAGAGAGTGACAGTGAGGATTAGGGAGAGAGTGACATTGAGGATTAGGGAGAGACTGAGGATTAGGGAGAGTTTGACAGTGAGTATTAGAGAATGACAGTGAGGATTAGCGAGAGTGACAGTGAGGATGAGGGAGAGAATGACAGTGAGGATTAGGGAGAGAGTGACAGTGAGGATTAGAGAGTGACAGTGAGGATTAGGGAGAGAGTGACAGTGAGGATTAGAGAGAGAGTGACAGTGAGGATTAGAGAGAGAGTGACAGTGAGGATTAGAGAGAGAGAGTGACACTAAGGATTAGAAAGAGAGTGACAGTGAGGATTAGGGAGACAGTGACAGTGTGGATTAGAGAGAGAGTGGCAGTGAGGATTAGAGAGAGAGTGACAGTGAGTATTAGGGAATGCGTGACAGTGAGGATTAGAGAGTGAGTGACAGTGAGGATTAGTGAGTGTCAGTGAGGGTTATGGAGAGAGTGACAGTGAGTATTAGGGAATGACAGTGAGGATTAGGGAGAGAGAGACAGTGAGGATTAGGGAGTGAAAGTGAGGATTAGGGAGTGACAGTGAGGATTAGAGAGAGAGTGACAGTGAGGATTAGAAAGTGACAGTGAGGGTTAGGGAGAGAGTGACATTGAGGATTAAGGACTGACAGTGAGGATTAGAGAGAGTCATTGAGGATTACAGGGAGAGTGACAGTGAGCATTAGAGAGAGACAGTGAGGATTAGGGAGTGACAGTGAGGATTAGGGAGTGACAGTGAGGATTAGAGAGAGATTGACACTGAGGATTAGAGAGTGACAGTGAGGATTAGAGAGTGATAGTAAGGATTAGGGAGAGAGTGACTGTGAGGATTAGAGAAAGAGAGTGAGGATTTGAGAGTGACAGTGAGGATTAGAGAGTGATAGTAAGGATTAGGGAGAGAGTGACAATGAGGATTAGAGAGAGAGCGAGGATTTGAGAGTGACAGTGAGGATTTGAGAGAGTGACAGTGAGGATTAGGGAGTGACAGTGAGGATTAGGGAGAGAGAGACAGTGAGGATTAGTGAGTGACAGTGAGGATTAGAGAGTGACAGTGAGGATTAGAGAGAGAGTGACAGTGAGGATTAGAAAGTGACAGTGAGGATTAGGGAGTGACAGTGAGGATTAGTGAGTGACAGTGAGGGTTAGGGAGAGAGTGACATTGAGGATTAAGGACTGACAGTGAGGATTAGAGAGAGTCATTGAGGATTACTGGGAGAGTGACAGTGAGCATTAGAGAGATTAGACAGTGAGGATTAGGGAGTGACAGTGACGATTAGGGAGTGACAGTGAGGATTAGAGAGAGATTGACACTGAGATTAGAGAGTGACAGTGAGGATGAGAGAGTGATAGTAAGGATTAGGGAGAGAGTGACTGTGAGGTTTAGAGAGAGAGAGTGAGGATTTGAGAGTGACAGTGAGGATTAGAGAGAGTGACAGTGAGGATTAGAGAGAGGGTGACAGTGAGGATTAGGGAGAGAGTGACAGTGAGGATTAGAGAGGGAGTGACAGTGAGGAGAAGGGAGAGAGTGACAGTGAGGTTTAGAGAATGACAGTGAGGATTAGAGAGAGTGACAGTGAGGATTAGAGAGTGAAAGTGAGGATTAGTGAGTGACAGTGAGGGTTAGGGAGAGAGTGAAATTGAGTATTAAGGACAGACAGTGAGGATTAGACAGAGTCATTGAGGATAACAGGGGGAGTGACAGTGAGCATTAGAGAGAGAGAGTGAGGATTAGGGAGTGACAGTGAGGATTAGGGAGTGACAGAGAGGATTAGAGAGAGATTGACACTGAGGATTTGAGAGTGACAGTGAGGATTAGAGAGTGATATTAAAGATTAGGGAGAGAGTGACAGTGAGGATTAGAGAGAGAGAGCGAGGATTTGAGAGTGACAGTGAGGATCAGAGAGAGAGTGACAGTGAGGATTAGGGAGAGAGTGACAGTGAGGATTAGAGAGAGATAGTAAGGATTAGGGAGAGAGTGACAGTGAGGATTAGAGAGAGAGTGAAAGTGAGGATTAGAGAGAGAGTGACAGTGAGGATTAGGGAGTGAGTGACAGTGAGGATTAGTGAGTGACAGTGAAGGTTATGGAGAGAGTGACAGTGAGGATGAGGGAGTGACAGTGAGGATTAGGGAGAGAGAGACAGTGTGGATTAGGGAGTGACAGTGAGGATTAGGGAGTGACAGTGAGGATTAGAGAGAGAGTGACAGTGAGGATTAGAAAGTGACAGTGAGGATTAGGGAGTGACAGTGAGGCTTAGGGAGAGAGTGACAGTGAGGATTAGACAGTGACAGTGAGGATAAGGGAGTGACAGCGAGGATTAGGGAGAGAGTGACAGTGAGGATTAGGGAGAGAGTGACAGTGAGGATTAGTGAGTGACAGTGAGGGTTAGGGAGAGAGTGACATTGAGGATTAAGGACGGACAGTGAGGATTAGAGAGGATTTGGCATGGAGTATCACAGGGAGAGTGACAGTGAGCATTAGAGAGAGACAGTGAGGATTAGGGAATGACAGTGAGGATTAGGGAGAGAGAGACAGTGAGGATTTGGGAGTGACAGTGAGGATTAGAGAGAGAGTGACAGAGAGGATTAGAGAGTGACAGTGAGGATTAGGGAGTGACAGTGAGATTTAGGGAGAGAGTGACAGTGAGGATTAGAGAGTGACAGTGAGGATTAGAGAGTGACAGTGAGGATTAGGGAGTGACATTTAGGATTAGGGAGAGAGTGACAGTGAGGATTAGGGAGAGAGTGACAGTGAGGATTAAGGACGGACAGTGAGGATTAGTGAGAGTCATTGAGGATAACAGGGAGAGTGACAGTGAGCAATTGAGAGAGACAGTGAGGATTAGGGAGTGACAGTGAGGATTAGGGAGTGACAGAGAGGATTAGAGAGAGATTGACACTGAGGGGTAGAGAGTGACAGTGAGTATTAGAGAGTGATAGGAAGGATTAGGGAGAGAGTGACAGTGAGGATTAGAGAGAGAGAGCGAGGATTTCAGAGTGACAGTGAGGATTAGAGAGAGTAACAGTGAGGTTTAGAGAGAGAGTGACACTGAGGATTAGAGAGTGACAGTGAGGATTAGGGAGTGACAGTGAGGATTGGAGAGAGAGTGACAGTTAGGATTAGAGAGAGAGTGACAGTGAGGATTAGGGAGAGAGTGACAGTGAGGATTAGTGAGTGACAGTGAGGGTTAGAGAGAGAGAGACAGTGAGGATTAGAGAGAGAGTGACAGTGAGGATTAGGGAGTGAGTGACAGTGAGGATTAGTGAGTGACAGTGAGGGTTATGGAGAGAGTGACAGTGAGGATTAGGGAGTGACAGTGAGGATTTGGTAGAGAGAGACAGTGAGGATTAGGGAGTGACAGTGAGGATTAGGGAGTGACAGTGAGGATTAGAGAGAGAGTGACAGTGAGGATTAGAGAGAGATTGACACTGTGGATTAGAGAGTGACAGTGAGGATTAGGGAGGGACAGTGAGGATTGGCGAGAGAGTGACATTTAGGATTAGAGAGAGAGTGACAGTGAAGATTAGGGATAGAGTGACAGTGAGGATCAGCGAGTGACTGTGAGGATTAGGGAGAGAATGTCAGTGAGGATGAGAGAATGACATTGAGGATTAGAGAGAGTGACAGTGAGGATTAGGGAGAGTGTTTCAGTGAGGATTAGAGAGAGAGTGACAGTGAGGATTAGAGAGAGAGTGACAGTGAGGATTAGCGAGAGAATGACAGTGAGGATTAGAGAGGGACCGTGAGGATTAGTGAGAGAGTGACAGTGAGGATTATGGAGAGAGTGGCAGTGAGGTTTAGGGAGTGACAGTGTGGATTAGAGAATGACAATGAGGATTAGGGAGAGAGTGACAGTGAGGATTTGAGAGTGACAGTGAGGATTAGAGACTGACTGTGAGGATTAGGGAGAGTGTGACAATGAGGATTAGAGAGAGAGTGACAGTGAGGATTTGGGAGAGAGTGACAGTGAGGATTAGAGAGACAGTGACAGTGAGGATTAGGGAGAGAGTGACAGTGAGGGTTAGAGAATGACAGTGAGGATTAGAGAGAGTGACAGTGAGGATTAGGGAGACAGTGACAGTGAGGATGAGAGAGAGAGTGACAGTGAGGATTAGAGAGAGAGTGACAGTGAGGATTAGAGAGAGATTGACAGTGAGGGTTAGATAGAGTTTGACAGTGAGGATTAGAGAGAGATATTGAGGATTAGGGAGATAGTGACAGTGAGGATTAGAGAGAGAGTGACAGTGAGGATTAGAGAGAGAGTGACAGTGAGTATTAGGTAGTGATAGTGAGGATTAGGGAGAGAGTGACAGTGAGGATTAGAGAGGGACAGTGAGGATTAGGGAGTGACAGCGAGGATTAGGGAGAGAGTGACATTGAGGATTAGGGAGAGAGTGACACAGAGGATTAGTGAGTGTCAGTGAGGGTTAGGGAGAGAATGACATTGAGGATTAAGGAATGACAGTGAGGATTAGAGAGAGTCATTGAGGATAACAGGGAGAGTGACAGTGAGCATTAGAGAGAGACAGTGAGGATTACGGAGAGACAGTGAGGATTAGGGAGTGACAGAGAGGATTAGAGAGAGATTGACACTGGGGATTAGAGAGTGACAGTGAGGATTAGAGAGTGATAGTAAGGATTAGGGAGAGAGTGATAGTGAGGATTAGAGAGAGAGTGACACTGAGGATTAGAGAGTGACAGTGAGGATTAGGGAGAGACAGTGAGGATTGGAGAGAGAGTGACATTTAGGATTAGAGAGAGAGTGACAGTGAGGATTAGGGAGAGAGTGACAGTGAGGATTAGCGAGAGACTGTGAGGATTAGGGAGAGAGTGACACTGAGGATTAGAGAGTGACAGTGAGGATTAGGGAGAGACAGTGAGGATTGGAGAGAGAGTGACATTTAGGATTAGAGAGAGAGTGACAGTGAGGATTAGGGAGAGAGTGACAGTGAGGATTTGCGAGAGACTGTGAGGATTAGGGAGAGAGTGACAGTGAGGATTAGAGAATGACATTGAGGATTAGAGAGAGTGACAGTGAGGATTAGGGAGAGTGTGACAGTGAGGATTAGAGAGAGAGTGACAGTGAGGATTAGAGAGAGAGTGACAGTGAGGATTAGAGAGAGAATGACAGTGAGGATTAGAGAGGGACCGTGAGGATTAGTGAGAGAGTGACAGTGAGGATTAGGGAGAGAGTGGCAGTGAGGATTAGGGAGTGACAGTGTGGATTAGAGAATGACAGTGAGGATTAGGGAGAGAGTGACAGTGAGGATTTGAGAGTGACAGTGAGGATTAGAGAGTGACAGTGAGGATTAGGGAGAGTGTGACAATGAGGATTATAGACAGAGTGACAGTGAGGATTAGGGAGAGAGTGATAGTGAGGATTAGAGAGACAGTGACAGTGAGGATTAGGGAGAGAGTGACAGTGAGGGTTAGAGAATGACAGTGAGGATTAGAGAGAGTGACAGTGAGGATTAGGGAGACAGTGACAGTGAGGATGAGAGAGAGAGTGACAGTGAGGATTAGAGAGAGAGTGACAGTGAGGATTAGAGAGAGATTGACAGTGAGGGTTAGATAGAGTTTGACAGTGAGGATTAGAGAGAGAGAGATATTGAGGATTAGGGAGTGAGTGACAGTGAGGATTAGAGAGTGAGTGACTGTGAGGATTATAGAGAGACAGTGAGGATTAGAGAGTGACAGTGAGGATTAGAGAGAGAGTGACATTGAGGATTCGAGTGTTACAGTGATGATTAGAGAGTGACAGTGAGGATTAGAGAGAGAGTGACATTGAGGATTAGAGAGTGACAGTGAGGATTAGGGAGAGAGTGACATTGAGGATTAGGGAGAGACTGAGGATTAGGGAGAGTTTGACAGTGAGTATTAGAGAATGACAGTGAGGATTAGCGAGAGTGACAGTGAGGATGAGGGAGAGAATGACAGTGAGGATTAGGGAGAGAGTGACAGTGAGGATTAGAGAGTGACAGTGAGGATTAGGGAGAGAGTGACAGTGAGGATTAGAGAGAGAGTGACAGTGAGGATTAGAGAGAGAGTGACAGTGAGGATTAGAGAGAGAGAGTGACACTAAGGATTAGAAAGAGAGTGACAGTGAGGATTAGGGAGACAGTGACAGTGTGGATTAGAGAGAGAGTGGCAGTGAGGATTAGAGAGAGAGTGACAGTGAGTATTAGGGAATGCGTGACAGTGAGGATTAGAGAGTGAGTGACAGTGAGGATTAGTGAGTGTCAGTGAGGGTTATGGAGAGAGTGACAGTGAGTATTAGGGAATGACAGTGAGGATTAGGGAGAGAGAGACAGTGAGGATTAGGGAGTGAAAGTGAGGATTAGGGAGTGACAGTGAGGATTAGAGAGAGAGTGACAGTGAGGATTAGAAAGTGACAGTGAGGGTTAGGGAGAGAGAGACATTGAGGATTAAGGACTGACAGTGAGGATTAGAGAGAGTCATTGAGGATTACAGGGAGAGTGACAGTGAGCATTAGAGAGAGACAGTGAGGATTAGGGAGTGACAGTGAGGATTAGGGAGTGACAGTGAGGATTAGAGAGAGATTGACACTGAGGATTAGAGAGTGACAGTGAGGATTAGAGAGTGATAGTAAGGATTAGGGAGAGAGTGACTGTGAGGATTAGAGAAAGAGAGTGAGGATTTGAGAGTGACAGTGAGGATTAGAGAGTGATAGTAAGGATTAGGGAGAGAGTGACAGTGAGGATTAGAGAGAGAGCGAGGATTTGAGAGTGACAGTGAGGATTTGAGAGAGTGACAGTGAGGATTAGGGAGTGACAGTGTGGATTAGGGAGAGAGAGACAGTGAGGATTAGTGAGTGACAGTGAGGATTAGAGAGTGACAGTGAGGATTAGAGAGAGAGTGACAGTGAGGATTAGAAAGTGACAGTGAGGATTAGGGAGTGACAGTGAGGATTAGTGAGTGACAGTGAGGGTTAGGGAGAGAGTGACATTGAGGATTAAGGACTGACAGTGAGGATTAGAGAGAGTCATTGAGGATTACTGGGAGAGTGACAGTGAGCATTAGAGAGATTAGACAGTGAGGATTAGGGAGTGACAGTGACGATTAGGGAGTGACAGTGAGGATTAGAGAGAGATTGACACTGAGATTAGAGAGTGACAGTGAGGATGAGAGAGTGATAGTAAGGATTAGGGAGAGAGTGACTGTGAGGTTTAGAGAGAGAGAGTGAGGATTTGAGAGTGACAGTGAGGATTAGAGAGAGTGACAGTGAGGATTAGAGAGAGGGTGACAGTGAGGATTAGGGAGAGAGTGACAGTGAGGATTAGAGAGGGAGTGACAGTGAGGAGAAGGGAGCGAGTGACAGTGAGGTTTAGAGAATGACAGTGAGGATTAGAGAGAGTGACAGTGAGGATTAGAGAGAGAGTGAAAGTGAGGATTAGTGAGTGACAGTGAGGGTTAGGGAGAGAGTGAAATTGAGTATTAAGGACAGACAGTGAGGATTAGACAGAGTCATTGAGGATAACAGGGGGAGTGACAGTGAGCATTAGAGAGAGAGAGTGAGGATTAGGGAGTGACAGTGAGGATTAGGGAGTGACAGAGAGGATTAGAGAGAGATTGACACTGAGGATTTGAGAGTGACAGTGAGGATTAGAGAGTGATATTAAAGATTAGGGAGAGAGTGACAGTGAGGATTAGAGAGAGAGAGCGAGGATTTGAGAGTGACAGTGAGGATCAGAGAGAGAGTGACAGTGAGGATTAGGGAGAGAGTGACAGTGAGGATTAGAGAGAGATAGTAAGGATTAGGGAGAGAGTGACAGTGAGGATTAGAGAGAGAGTGAAAGTGAGGATTAGAGAGAGAGTGACAGTGAGGATTAGGGAGTGAGTGACAGTGAGGATTAGTGAGTGACAGTGAAGGTTATGGAGAGAGTGACAGTGAGGATGAGGGAGTGACAGTGAGGATTAGGGAGAGAGAGACAGTGTGGATTAGGGAGTGACAGTGAGGATTAGGGAGTGACAGTGAGGATTAGAGAGAGAGTGACAGTGAGGATTAGAAAGTGACAGTGAGGATTAGGGAGTGACAGTGAGGCTTAGGGAGAGAGTGACAGTGAGGATTAGACAGTGACAGTGAGGATAAGGGAGTGACAGCGAGGATTAGGGAGAGAGTGACAGTGAGGATTAGGGAGAGAGTGACAGTGAGGATTAGTGAGTGACAGTGAGGGTTAGGGAGAGAGTGACATTGAGGATTAAGGACGGACAGTGAGGATTAGAGAGGATTTGGCATGGAGTATCACAGGGAGAGTGACAGTGAGCATTAGAGAGAGACAGCGAGGATTAGGGAATGACAGTGAGGATTAGGGAGAGAGAGACAGTGAGGATTTGGGAGTGACAGTGAGGATTAGAGAGAGAGTGACAGAGAGGATTAGAGAGTGACAGTGAGGATTAGGGAGTGACAGTGAGATTTAGGGAGAGAGTGACAGTGAGGATTAGAGAGTGACAGTGAGGATTAGAGAGTGACAGTGAGGATTAGGGAGTGACATTTAGGATTAGGGAGAGAGTGACAGTGAGGATTAGGGAGAGAGTGACAGTGAGGATTAAGGACGGACAGTGAGGATTAGTGAGAGTCATTGAGGATAACAGGGAGAGTGACAGTGAGCAATTGAGAGAGACAGTGAGGATTAGGGAGTGACAGTGAGGATTAGGGAGTGACAGAGAGGATTAGAGAGAGATTGACACTGAGGGGTAGAGAGTGACAGTGAGTATTAGAGAGTGATAGGAAGGATTAGGGAGAGAGTGACAGTGAGGATTAGAGAGAGAGAGCGAGGATTTCAGAGTGACAGTGAGGATTAGAGAGAGTAACAGTGAGGTTTAGAGAGAGAGTGACACTGAGGATTAGAGAGTGACAGTGAGGATTAGGGAGTGACAGTGAGGATTGGAGAGAGAGTGACAGTTAGGATTAGAGAGAGAGTGACAGTGAGGATTAGGGAGAGAGTGACAGTGAGGATTAGAGAGGGAGTGACACTGAGGATTAGAGAGAGAGTGACACTGAGGATTAGAGAGTGACAGTGAGTATTAGGGAGTGACAGTGAGGATTGGAGAGAGAGTGACAGTTAGGATTAGAGAGAGAGTGACAGTGAGGATTAGAGAGAGTGACAGTGAGGATTAGGGAGAGAGTGACAGTGAGGATTAGAGAATGACATTGAGGATTAGAGAGAGTGGCAGTGAGCAATAGGGAGACAGTGACAGTGAGGATTAGAGAGAGAGTGACAGTGAGGATTAGAGAGAGAGTGACAGTGAGGATAAGAGAGAGAATGACAGTGAGGATTAGAGAGTGACCGTGAGGATTCGTGAGAGAGTGGCAGTGAGGATCAGGGAGTGACAGTGTGGATTAGAGATTGACAGTGAGGATTAGGGAGAGAGTGACAGTGAGGATTTGAGAGTGACACTGAGGATTAGAAAGAGAGTGACAGTGAGGACTAGGGAGAGACAGTGAGGATTAGAGATTGACAGTGAAGATTAGGGAGAGAGTGACAGTGAGGATTAGAGAGAGAGTGACAGTGAGAATTAGAGAGTGACAGTGAGGATTAGAGAGTGACAGTGAGGATTAGAGAGAGAGTGACAGTGAGGATTAGAAAGTGACAGTGAGGATTAGGGAGTGACAGTGAGGCTTAGGGAGAGAGTGACAGTGAGGATTAGACAGTGACAGTGAGGATAAGGGAGTGACAGCGAGGATTAGGGAGAGAGTGACAGTGAGGATTAGGGAGAGAGTGACAGTGAGGAATAGTGAGTGACAGTGAGGGTTAGGGAGAGAGTGACATTGAGGATTAAGGACGGACAGTGATTATTAGAGAGGATTTGGCATTGAGTATAACAGGGAGAGTGACAGTGAGCATTAGAGAGAGACAGCGAGGATTAGGGAATGACAGTGAGGATCAGGGAGAGAGAGACAGTGAGGATTTGGGAGTGACAGTGAGGATTAGAGAGAGAGTGACAGAGAGGATTAGAGAGTGACAGTGAGGATTAGGGAGTGACAGTGAGATTTAGGGAGAGAGTGACAGTGAGGATTAGAGAGTGACAGTGAGGATTAGAGAGTGACAGTGAGGATTAGGGAGTGACATTTAGGATTAGGGAGAGAGTGACAGTGAGGATTAGGGAGAGAGTGACAGTGAGGATTAAGGACGGACAGTGAGGATTAGTGAGAGTCATTGAGGATAACAGGGAGAGTGACAGTGAGCAATTGAGAGAGACAGTGAGGATTAGGGAGTGACAGTGAGGATTAGGGAGTGACAGAGAGGATTAGAGAGAGATTGACACTGAGGGGTAGAGAGTGACAGTGAGTATTAGAGAGTGATAGGAAGGATTAGGGAGAGAGTGACAGTGAGGATTAGAGAGAGAGAGCGAGGATTTCAGAGTGACAGTGAGGATTAGAGAGAGTGACAGTGAGGATTAGGGAGTGAGCGACAGTGAGGATTAGTGAGAGAGGAACAGTGAGGTTTAGAGAGAGAGTGACACTGAGGATTAGAGAGTGACAGTGAGGATTAGGGAGTGATAGTGAGGATTGGAGAGAGAGTGACAGTTAGGATTAGAGAGAGAGTGACAGTGAGGATTAGGGAGAGAGTGACAGTGAGGATTAGAGAGGGAGTGACACTGAGGATTAGAGAGAGAGTGACACTGAGGATTAGAGAGTGACAGTGAGGATTAGGGAGTGACAGTGAGGATTGGAGAGAGAGTGACAGTTAGGATTAGAGAGAGAGTGACAGTGAGGATTAGAGAGAGTGACAGTGAGGATTAGGGAGAGAGTGACAGTGAGGATTAGAGAATGACATTGAGGATTAGAGAGAGTGGCAGTGAGCAATAGGGAGACAGTGACAGTGAGGATTAGAGAGAGAGTGACAGTGAGGATTAGAGAGAGAGTGACAGTGAGGATAAGAGAGAGAATGACAGTGAGGATTAGAGAGTGACCGTGAGGATTCGTGAGAGAGTGGCAGTGAGGATCAGGGAGTGACAGTGTGGATTAGAGATTGACAGTGAGGATTAGGGAGAGAGTGACAGTGAGGATTTGAGAGTGACACTGAGGATTAGAAAGAGAGTGACAGTGAGGACTAGGGAGAGACAGTGAGGATTAGAGATTGACAGTGAAGATTAGGGAGAGAGTGACAGTGAGGATTAGAGAGAGAGTGACAGTGAGAATTAGAGAGTGACAGTGAGGATTAGAGAGTGACAGTGAGGATTAGAGAGAGAGTGACAGTGAGGATTAGAAAGTGACAGTGAGGATTAGAGAGTGACAGTGAGGATGAGGGAGAGAGTGACATTGAGGATTAGGGAGAGACAGTGAAGATTAGGGAGAGTTTGACAGTGAGGATTAGAGAATGACAGTGAGGATTAGAGAGAGTGACAGTGAGGGTGAGGGAGAGAGTGACAGTGAGGATTAGGGAGAGAGTGACAGTGAGGATCAGAGAGAGACAGTGAGGATTAGGGAGAGAGTGACAGTGAGGATTAGAGAGAGAGTGACAGTGAGGATTAGAGAGGGAGTGACAGTGAGGATTAGAGAGAGAGAGTGATACTGAGGATGACAAAGAGAGTGACAGTGAGAATTAGGGAGACAGTGACAGTGAGGATTAGAGAGAGAGTGACTGTGAGGATTAGAGAGAGAGTGACAGTGAGGATTAGAGAGAGATTGACAGTGAGGGTTAGAGAGAGAGTGACAGTGATGATTAGAGAGAGAGTGACAGTGATGTTTAGGGAGTGAGTGATAGTGAGGATGAGAGTGACAGTGAGGATTAGGGAGAGAGAGACAGTGAGGATTAGGGAGTGACAGTGAGGATTAAGGAGTGACAGTGACGATTAGGTAGAGACAGACAGTGAGGATTAGAGAGTGACAGTGAGGATTAGGGAGTGACAGTGAGGATTAGGGAGAGAGTGACCTTGAGGATTAGAGAGCGAGTAACAGTGAGGATTAGAGAGAGAGTGACACTGAGGATTAGAGAGTGACAGTGAGGATTAGAGAGTGACACTGAGGATTAGAGAGAGAGTGACAGTGAGGATTAGAGAGTGACAGTGAGAATTAGGGAGAGAGTGACATTGAGGATTAGCGAGAGACAGTGAGGATTAGGTAGAGTGTGACAGTGAGGATTAGAGAGTGACAGTGAGGATTAGAGAGAGTGACAGTGAGGATTAGGGAGAGAGTGACAGTGAGGATTAGAGAGAGAGAGTGACAGTGAGTATTAGAGAGTGACAGTGAGGATTAGAGCGAGAGTGACATTGAGGATTCGAGTGTGTCAGTGAGGATTAGAGAGTGAGAGTGAGGATTAGAGAGAGAGTGACAGTGAGGATTAGAGAGTGACAGTGAGGATTAGGTAGAGAGTGACAGTGAGGATTTGAGAATGACAGTGAGGATTAGAGAGAGTGACAGTGAGGATTAGGGAGAGAGTGACAGTGAGGATTAGAGAGAGAGTGACAGTGAGGATTAGAGAGTGACAGTGAGGATTAGTGAGAGAGTGACAGTGAGGATTAGGGAGAGAGTGACAGTAAGGATTAAAGAGATAGTGACAGTGAGGATTAGGGAGAGAGTGACAGTGAGGGTTAGAGAATGACAGTGAGGATTAGAGAGAGTGACAGTGAGGATTAGGGAGACATTGACAGTGAGGATTAGAGAGAGAGTGACAGTGAGGATTAGAGAGCTAGTGACAGTGAGGATTAGAGAGAGATTGACAGTGAGGGTTAGCGAGAGAGTGACAGTGAGGATTAGAGAGAGAGTGACAGTGAGGATTAGGGAGTGACAGTGAGGATGACAGAGAGAGCGACTTTGAGGACTCGAGTGTGACAGTGAGGATGAGAGAGTGGCAGTGAGGATTAGAGAGAGAGTGACAGTGAGGATTAGAGAGTGACAGTGAGGATGAGGGAGAGAGTGACATTGAGGATTCGGGAGAGACAGTGAGGATTAGGGAGAGTTTGACAGTGAGGATTAGAGAATAACAGTGAGGATTAGAGAAAGTGACAGTGAGGATGAGGGAGAGAGTGACAGTGAGGATTAGGGAGAGAATGACAGTGAGGATTAGAGAGTCACAGTGAGGATTAGGGAGAGAGTGACAGTGAGGATTAGAGAGAGAGTGACAGTGAGGATTAGAGAGAGAGTGACAGTGAGGATTAGAGAGAGAGAGTGACACTGAGGATTAGAAAGAGAGTGACAGTGAGGATTAGGGAGACAGTGACAGTGAGGATTAGAGAGAGAGTGACTGTGAGGATTAGAGAGAGAGTGACAGTGAGGATTAGAGAGAGATTGACAGTGAAGGGTAGAGAGAGAGTGACAGTGAGGATTAGAGAGAGAGTGACAGTGAGGATTAGGGAGTGAGTGACAGTGAGGATTAGTGAGTGACAGTGAGGGTTATGGAGAGAGTGACAGTGAGGATCAGGGAGTGACAGTGAGGATTAGAGAGAGAGTGACAGTGAGGATTAGAAATTGACAGTGAGGATTAGGGAGTGAAAGTGAGGATTAGAGAGAGAGTGACAGTGAGGATAAGAGAGAGATTGACAGTGAGGGTTAGAGCGAGAGAGACAGTGAGGATTAGAGAGAGAGTGACAGTGAGGATTAGGGAGTGAGTGACAGTGAGGATTAGTGAGTGACAGTGAGGGTTATGGAGAGAGTGACAGTGAGGATTAGGGAGTGACAGTGAGGATTAGGGAGAGAGAGACAGTGAGGATTAGGGAGTGACAGTGAGGATTAGGGAGTGACAGTGAGGATTAGAAAGTGACAGTGAGGATTAGGGAGTGACAGTGAGTCTTAGGGAGAGAGTGACAGTGAGGATTAGACAGTGACAATGAGGATAAGGGAATGACAGCGAGGATTATGGAGAGAGTGACAGTGAGGATTATGGAGAGAGTGACAGTGAGGATTAGTGAGTGACAGTGAGGGTTAGGGAGAGAGTGACATTGAGGATTAAGGACGGACAGTGAGGATTAGATAGAGTCATTGAGGAGAACAGGGAGAGTGACAGTGAGCATTAGAGAGAGACAGCGAGGATCAGGGAGTGACAGTGAGGATTAGGGAGAGAGAGACAGTGAGGATTTGGGAGTGACAGTGAGGATTAGGGAGTGACAGTGAGGATTAGAGAGAGAGTGACAGTGAGGATTAGAGAGTGACAGTGAGGATTAGGGAGTGACAGTGAGGATTAGGGAGTGAGCGACAGTGAGGATTAGTGAGAGAGTAACAGTGAGGTTTAGAGAGAGAGTGACACTGAGGATTAGAGAGTGACAGTGAGGATTAGGGAGTGACAGTGAGGATTGGAGAGAGAGTGACAGTTAGGATTAGAGAGAGAGTGACAGTGAGGATTAGGGAGAGAGTGACAGTGAGGATTAGAGAGGGAGTGACACTGAGGATTAGAGAGAGAGTGACACTGAGGATTAGAGAGTGACAGTGAGGATTAGGGAGTGACAGTGAGGATTGGAGAGAGAGTGACAGTTAGGATTAGAGAGAGAGTGACAGTGAGGATTAGGGAGAGAGTGACAGTGAGGATTAGGGAGAGAGTGACAGTGAGGATTAGAGAATGACATTGAGGATTAGAGAGAGTGGCAGTGAGCAATAGGGAGACAGTGACAGTGAGGATTAGAGAGAGAGTGACAGTGAGGATTAGAGAGAGAGTGACAGTGAGGATAAGAGAGAGAATGACAGTGAGGATTAGAGAGTGACCGTGATGATTCGTGAGAGAGTGGCAGTGAGGATCAGGGAGTGACAGTGTGGATTAGAGATTGACAGTGAGGATTAGAGAGAGAGTGACAGTGAGGATTTGAGAGTGACACTGAGGATTAGAAAGAGAGTGACAGTGAGGATTAGGGAGAGACAGTGAGGATTAGAGATTGACAGTGAAGATTAGGGAGAGAGTGACAGTGAGGATTAGAGAGAGAGTGACAGTGAGAATTAGAGAGTGACAGTGAGGATTAGAGAGTGGCAGTGAGGATTAGAGAGAGAGTAACAGTGAGGATTAGAGAGTGACAGTGAGGATTAGAGAGTGACAGTGAGGATGAGGGAGAGAGTGACATTGAGGATTAGGGAGAGACAGTGAAGATTAGGGAGAGTTTGACAGTGAGGATTAGAGAATGACAGTGAGGATTAGAGAGAGTGACAGTGAGGATGAGGGAGAGAGTGACAGTGAGGATTAGGGAGAGAGTGACAGTGAGGATCAGAGAGTGACAGTGAGGATTAGGGAGAGAGTGACAGTGAGGATTAGAGAGAGAGTGACAGTGAGGATTAGAGAGGGAGTGACAGTGAGGATTAGAGAGAGAGAGTGACACTGAGAGTGACAGTGAGGATTAGAGAGTGACAGTGAGGATTAGGGAGAGAGTGACAGTGAGAATTAGAGAGAGAGTGACAATGAGAATTAGTGAGAGAGTGACAGTGAGGATTAGAGAGAGAGTGACAGTGAGGATTAGGGAGGGAGTGACAGTGAGGTTTAGAGAATGACAGTGAGGATTAGAGAGAGTGACAGTGAGGATTAGGGAGACAGTGACAGTGAGGATGAGAGAGAGAGTGACAGCGAGGATTAGAGAGAGAGTGACAGTGAGAATGAGAGAGAGAGTGACAGTGAGGGTTAGATAGAGAGGCACAGTGAGGATTAGAGTGAGAGTGACAGTGAGGAGTAGGGAGTGAGTGACAGTGAGGATTAGAGAGTGAGTGACTGTGAGGATTATAGATAGACAGTGAGGATTAGAGAGTGACAGTGAGGATTAGAGAGAGAGTGACTATGAGGATTCGAGTGTGACAGTGAGGATTAGAGAGTGACAGTGAGGATTAGAGAGAGAATGACAGTGAGGATTAGAGAGTGACAGTGAGGATTAGAGAGTGACCGTGAGGATTAGTGAGAGAGTGACAGTGAGGATTAGGGAGAGAGTGGCAGTGAGGATTAGGGAGTGACAGTGTGGATTAGAGATTGACAGTGAGGATTAGGGAGAGAGTGACAGTGAGGATTTGAGAGTGACAGTGAGGATTAGAAAGAGAGTGACAGTGAGAATTAGGGAGAGACAGTGAGGATTAGAGATTGACAGTGAAGATTAGGGAGAGAGTGACAGTGAGGATTAGAGAGAGAGTGACAGTGAGAATTAGAGAGTGACAGTGAGGATTAGAGAGTGACAGTGAGGATTAGAAAGAGAGTGACAGTGAGGATTAGAGAGTGACAGTGAGGATTAGGGAGAGATTGACATTGAGGATTAGCGAGAGACAGTGAGGATTAGGGAGAGAGTGACAGTGAGGATTAGAGAATGACAGTGAGGATTGGAGAGAGAGTGACAGTTAGGATTAGAGAGAGAGTGACAGTGAGGATTAGGGAGAGCGTGACAGTGAGGATTAGAGAGGGAGTGACACTGAGGATTAGAGAGAGAGTGACAGTGAGGATTAGAGAGTGACAGTGAGGATTAGGGAGTGACAGTGAGGATTGGAGAGAGAGTGACAGTTAGGATTAGAGAGAGAGTGACAGTGAGGATTAGGGAGAGCGTGACAGTGAGGATTAGAAAGAGAGTGACAGTGAGAATTAGGGAGAGACAGTGAGGATTAGAGATTGACAGTGAAGATTAGGGAGAGAGTGACAGTGAGGATTAGAGAGAGAGTGACAGTGAGAATTAGAGTTTGTCAGTGAGGATTAGAGAGTGACAGTGAGGATTAGAAAGAGAGTGACAGTGAGGATTAGAGAGTGACAGTGAGGATTAGGGAGATATTGACATTGAGGATTAGCGAGAGACAGTGAGGATTAGGGGAGAGTGACAGTGAGGATTAGAGAATGACAGTGAGGATTAGAGAGAGTGACAGTGAGGATTAGGGAGAGAGTGACAGTGAGGATTAGAGAGAGAGTGACAGTGAGGATTAGAGAGTGACAGTGAGGATTAGGGAGAGAGTGACAGTGAGAATTAGAGAGAGAGTGACAATGAGAATTAGTGAGAGAGTGACAGTGAGGATTAGAGAGAGAGTGACAGTGAGGATTAGGGAGAGAGTGACAGTGAGGTTTAGAGAATGACAGTGAGGATTAGAGAGAGTGACAGTGAGGATTAGGGAGACAGTGACAGTGAGGATGAGAGAGAGAGTGACAGCGAGGATTAGAGAGAGAGTGATAGTGAGAATGAGAGAGAGATTGACAGTGAGGGTTAGATACAGAGGCACAGTGAGGATTAGAGTGAGAGTGACAGTGAGGAGTAGGGAGTGAGTGACAGTGAGGATTAGAGAGTGAGTGACTGTGAGGATTATAGATAGACAGTGAGGATTAGAGAGTGACTGTGAGGATTAGAGAGAGAGTGACAGTGAGGATTAGAGAGTAACAGAGAGGATTAGGGAGATAGTGACAGTGAGGATTAGAGAGAGAGTGACAGTGAGGATTAGAGAGAGAGTGACAGTGAGTATTAGGGAGTGACAGTGAGGATTAGGGAGAGAGTGACAGTGAGGATTAGAGAGGGACAGTGAGGATTAGGGAGTGACAGCGAGGATTAGGGAGAAAGTGACAGTGAGGATTAGGGAGAGAGTGACCGTGAGGATTAGAGAGAGAGAGCGAGGATTTGAGAGTGACAGTGAGGATTAGAGAGAGTGACATTGAGGATTAGGGAGTGAGTGACAGTGAGGATTAGAGAGTGAGTGACTGTGAGGATTATAGAGAGACAGTGAGGATTAGAGAGTGACAGTGAGGATTAGGGAGAGAGTGACATTGAGGATTCGAGTGTGACAGTGAGGATTAGAGAGTGACAGTGAGGATTAGAGAGAGAGTGACAGTGAGGATTAGAGAGTGAGAGTGAGGATTAGGGAGAGAGTGACATTGAGGATTAGGGAGAGACAGTGAGGATTAGTGAGAGTTTGACAGTGAGGATTAAGGAATGACAGTGAGGATGAGAGAGAAAGTGACAGTGAGAATGAGGGAGAGAGTGACAGTGAGGATTAGGGAGAGAGTGACAGTGAGGATTAGAGAGTGACAGAGAGGATTAGGGAGATAGTGACAGTGAGGATTAGAGAGAGAGTGACAGTGAGTATTAGGGAGTGAAAGTGAGGATTAGGGAGAGAGTGACAGTGAGGATTAGAGAGGGACAGTGAGGATTAGGGAGTGACAGCGAGTATTAGGGAGAGAGTGACAGTGAGGATTAGGGAGAGAGTGACAGAGAGGATTAGTGAGTGTCAGTGAGGGTTAGGGAGAGAGTGACATTGAGGATTAGGGAGTGACAGTGAGGCTTAGGGAGAGAGTGACAGTGAGGATTAGACAGTGACAGTGAGGATAAGGGAGTGACAGCGAGGATTAGGGAGAGAGTGACAGTGAGGATTAGGGAGAGAGTGACAGTGAGGATTAGTGAGTGACAGTGAGGGTTAGGGAGAGAGTGACATTGAGGATTAAGGACGGACAGTGAGGATTAGATAGAGTCATTGAGGATAACAGGGAGAGTGACAGTGAGCATTAGAGAGAGACAGCGAGGATTAGGGAGTGACAGTGAGGATTAGGGAGAGAGAGACAGTGAGGATTTGGGAGTGACAGTGAGGATTAGAGAGTGACAGTGAGGATTAGGGAGTGACAGTGAGGATTAGTGAGAGCGTAACAGTGAGGTTTAGAGAGAGAGTGACACTAAGGATTAGAGAGTGAAAGTGAGGATTAGGGAGTGACAGTGAGGATTGGAGAGAGAGTGACAGTTAGGATTAGAGAGAGAGTGTCAGTGAGGATTAGGGAGAGAGTGACAGTGAGGATTAGAGAGTGACAGTGAGGATTAGAGAATGACATTGAGGATTAGAGAGAGTGACAGTGAGCAATACGGAGAGTGTGACAGTGAGGATTAGAGAGAGAGTGACAGTGAGGATTAGAGAGAGAGTGACAGTGAGGATTAGAGAGAGAATGACAGTGAGGATTAGAGAGTGACCGTGAGGATTAGTGAGAGAGTGACAGTGAGGATTAGGGAGAGAGTGGCAGTGAGGATTAGGGAGTGACAGTGTGGATTAGAGATTGACAGTGAGGATTAGGGAGAGAGTGACAGTGAGGATTTGAGAGTGACAGTGAGGATTAGAAAGAGAGTGACAGTGAGAATTAGGGAGAGACAGTGAGGATTAGAGATTGACAGTGAAGATTAGGGAGAGAGTGACAGTGAGGATTAGAGAGAGAGTGACAGTGAGAATTAGAGAGTGACAGTGAGGATTAGAAAGAGAGTGACAGTGAGGATTAGAGAGTGACAGTGAGGATTAGGGAGAGATTGACATTGAGGATTAGCGAGAGACAGTGAGGATTAGGGAGAGAGTGACAGTGAGGATTAGAGAATGACAGTGAGGATTAGAGAGAGTGACAGTGAGGATTAGACAGGGACTGTGAGGATAAGGGAGTGACAGCGAGGATTAGGGAGAGAGTGACAGTGAGGATTAGGGAGAGAGTGACAGTGAGGATTAGTGAGTGACAGTGAGGGTTAGGGAGAGAGTGACATTGACGATTAAGGACGGTCAGTGAGGATTAGATAGAGTCATTGAGGATAACAGGGAGAGTGACAGTGAGCATTAGAGAGAGACAGCGAGGATTAGGGAGTGACAGTGAGGATTAGGGAGAGAGAGACAGTGAGGATTTGGGAGTGACAGTGAGGATTAGGGAGGGACAGTGAGGATTAGAGAGAGAGTGACAGTGAGGATTAGAGAGTGACAGTGAGGATTAGGTAGTGACAGTGAGGATTAGTGAGAGAGTAACAGTGAGGATTAGAGAGAGAGTGACAGTGAGGATTAGAGAGTGACAGTGAGGATTAGGGAGTGACAGTGAGGATTGGAGAGAGAGTGACAGTTAGGATTAGAGAGAGAGTGACAGTGAGGATTAGGGAGAGAGTGACAGTGAGGATTATAGAGGGAGTGACACTGAGGATTAGAGAGAGAGTGACACTGAGGATTAGAGAGTGACAGTGAGGATTAGAGAATGACATTGAGGATTAGAGAGAGTGACAGTGATCAATAGGGAGAGTGTGACAGTGAGGATTAGAGAGAGAGTGACAGTGAGGATTAGAAGAGAATGACAGTGAGGATTAGAGAGTGACCGTGAGGATTAGTGAGAGAGTGACAGTGAGGATTAGGGAGAGAGTGGCAGTGAGGATTAGGGAGTGACAGTGTGGATTAGAGATTGACAGTGAGGATTAGGGAGAGAGTGACAGTGAGGATTTGAGAGTGACAGTGAGGATTAGAAAGAGAGTGACAGTGAGAATTAGGGAGAGACAGTGAGGATTAGAGATTGACAGTGAAGATTAGGGAGAGAGTGACAGTGAGGATTAGAAAGAGAGTGACAGTGAGGATTAGAGAGTGACAGTGAGGATTAGGGAGAGATTGACATTGAGGATTAGCGAGAGACAGTGAGGATTAGGGAGAGAGTGACAGTGAGGATTAGAGAGAGAGTGACCGTGACGATTAGAGAGAGTGACAGTGAGGATTAGGGAGAGAGTGACAGTGAGGATTAGAGAGAGAGTGACAGTGAGGATTAGAGAGTGACAGTGAGGATTAGGGAGAGAGTGACAGTGAGAATTAGAGAGAGAGTGACAATGAGAATTAGTGAGAGAGTGACAGTGAGGGTTAGATAGAGAGTGACAGTGAGGATTAGGGAGTGAGTGACAGTGAGGTTTAGAGAATGACAGTGAGGATTAGAGAGAGTGACAGTGAGGATTAGGGAGACAGTGACAGTGAGGATGAGAGAGAGAGTGACAGCGAGGATTAGAGAGAGAGTGACAGTGAGGATGAGAGAGAGATTGACAGTGAGGGTTAGATAGAGAGTGACAGTGAGGATTAGAGTGAGAGTGACAGTGAGGAGTAGGGAGTGAGTGACAGTGAGGATTAGAGAGTGAGTGACTGTGAGGATTATAGATAGACAGTGAGGATTAGAGAGTGACAGTGAGGATTAGAGAGAGAGTGACTATGAGGATTAGAGAGTGACAGTGAGGATTAGAGAGTGACAGTGAGGATTAGGGAGAGACAGTGAGGATTAGGGAGAGTTTGAAAGTGAGGATTAAGGAATGACAGTGAGGATTAGAGAGAGAGTGACAGTGAGGATGAGGGAGAGAGTGACAGTGAGGATTAGGGAGAGAGTGACAGTGAGGATTAGAGAGTAACAGAGAGGATTAGGGAGATAGTGACAGTGAGGATTAGAGAGAGAGTGACAGTGAGGATTAGAGAGAGAGTGACAGTGAGTATTAGGGAGTGACAGTGAGGATTAGGGAGAGAGTGACAGTGAGGATTAGAGAGGGACAGTGAGGATTAGGGAGTAACAGCGAGGATTAGGGAGAAAGTGACAGTGAGGATTAGGGAGAGACTGACAGAGAGGATTAGTGAGTGTCAGTGAGGTTTCGGGAGAGAGTGACATTGAGGATTAAGGAATGACAGTGAGGATTAGAGAGAGTCATTGAGGATAACAGGGAGAGTGACAGTGAGCATTAGAGAGAGACAGTGAGGATTAGGGAGAGACAGTGAGGATTAGGGAGTGACAGAGAGGATTAGAGAGAGATTGCCACTGAGGATTAGAGAGTGACAGTGAGGATTAGAGAGTGATAGTAAGGATTAGGGAGAGAGTGACAGTGAGGATTAGAGAGAGAGAGCGAGGATTTGAGAGTGACAGTGAGGATTAGAGAGAGTGACATTGAGGATTAGGGAGTGAGTGACAGTGAGGATTAGAGAGTGAGTGACTGTGAGGATTATAGAGAGACAGTGAGGATTAGAGAGTGACAGTGAGGATTAGGGAGAGAGTGACATTGAGGATTCGAGTGTGACAGTGAGGATTAGAGAGTGACAGTGAGGATTAGAGAGAGAGTGACAGTGAGGATCAGAGAGTGAGAGTGAGGATTAGGGAGAGAGTGACATTGAGGATTAGGGAGAGACAGTGAGGATTAGGGAGAGTTTGACAGTGAGGATTAAGGAATGACAGTGAGGATTAGAGAGAGAGTGACAGTGAGAATGAGGGAGAGAGTGACAGTGAGGATTAGGGAGAGAGTGACAGTGAGGATTAGAGAGTGACAGAGAGGATTAGGGAGATAGTGACAGTGAGGATTAGAGAGAGAGTGACAGTGAGGATTAGAGAGAGAGTGACAGTGAGTATTAGGGAGTGAAAGTGAGGATTAGGGAGAGAGTGACAGTGAGGATTTGAGAGTGACAGTGAGGATTAGAAAGAGAGTGACAGTGAGAATTAGGGAGAGACAGTGAGGATTAGAGATTGACAGTGAAGATTAGGGAGAGAGTGACAGTGAGGATTAGAGAGAGAGTGACAGTGAGAATTAGAGAGTGACAGTGAGGATTAGAGAGTGACAGTGAGGATTAGAAAGAGAGTGACAGTGAGGATTAGAGAGTGACAGTGAGGACTAGGGAGAGATTGACATTGAGGATTAGCGAGAGACAGTGAGGATTAGGGAGAGAGTGACAGTGAGGATTAGAGAATGACAGTGAGGATTGGAGAGAGAGTGACAGTTAGGATTAGAGAGAGAGTGACAGTGAGGATTAGGGAGAGCGTGACAGTGAGGATTAGAGAGGGAGTGACACTGAGGATTAGAGAGAGAGTGACACTGAGGATTAGAGAGTGACAGTGAGGATTAGGGAGTGACAGTGAGGATTGGAGAGAGAGTGACAGTTAGGATTAGAGAGAGAGTGACAGTGAGGATTAGGGAGAGCGTGACAGTGAGGATTAGAAAGAGAGTGACAGTGAGAATTAGGGAGGGACAGTGAGGATTAGAGATTGACAGTGAAGATTAGGGAGAGAGTGACAGTGAGGATTAGAGAGAGAGTGACAGTGAGAATTAGAGTGTGTCAGTGAGGATTAGAGAGGGACAGTGAGGATTAGAAAGAGAGTGACAGTGAGGATTAGAGAGTGACAGTGAGGATTAGGGAGACATTGACATTGAGGATTAGCGAGAGACAGTGAGGATTAGGGAGAGAGTGACAGTGAGGATTAGAGAATGACAGTGAGGATTAGAGAGAGTGACAGTGAGGATTAGGGAGAGAGTGACAGTGAGGATTAGAGAGAGAGTGACAGTGAGGATTAGAGAGTGACAGTGAGGATTAGGGAGAGAGTGACAGTGAGAATTAGAGAGAGAGTGACAATGAGAATTAGTGAGAGAGTGACAGTGAGGATTAGAGAGAGAGTGACAGTGAGGATTAGGGAGACAGTGACAGTGAGGATGAGAGAGAGAGTGACAGCGAGGATTAGAGAGAGAGTGACAGTGAGAATGAGAGAGAGATTGACAGTGAGGGTTAGATACAGAGGCACAGTGAGGATTAGAGTGAGAGTGACAGTGAGGAGTAGGGAGTGAGTGACAGTGAGGATTAGAGAGTGAGTGACTGTGAGGATTATAGATAGACAGTGAGGATTAGAGAGTGACAGTGAGGATTAGAGAGAGAGTGACTATGAGGATTCGAGTGTGACAGTGAGGATTAGAGAGTGACAGTGAGGATTAGAGAGAGAATGACATTGAGGATTAGAGAGTGACAGTGAGGATTAGAGAGTGACAGTGAGGATTAGGGAGAGAGTGACATTGAGGATTAGGGAGAGACAGTGAGGATTAGGGAGAGTTTGAAAGTGAGGATTAAGGAACGACAGTGAGGATTAGAGAGAGAGTGACAGTGAGGATGAGGGAGAGAGTGACAGTGAGGATTAGGGAGAGAATGACAGTGAGGATTAGAGAGTGACCGTGAGGATTAGTGAGAGAGTGACAGTGAGGATTAGGGAGAGAGTGGCAGTGAGGATTAGGGAGTGACAGTGTGGATTAGAGATTGACAGTGAGGATTAGGGAGAGAGTGACAGTGAGGATTTGAGAGTGACAGTGAGGATTAGAAAGAGAGTGACAGTGAGAATTAGGGAGAGACAGTGAGGATTAGAGATTGACAGTGAAGATTAGGGAGAGAGTGACAGTTAGGATTAGAGAGAGAGTGTCAGTGAGGATTAGGGAGAGAGTGACAGTCAGGATTAGAGAGGGAGTGACACTTAGGATTAGAGAGAGAGTGACACTGAGGATTAGAGAGTGACAGTGAGGATTAGAGAATGACATTGAGGATTAGAGAGAGTGACAGTGAGCAATACGGAGAGTGTGACAGTGAGGATTAGAGAGAGAGTGACAGTGAGGATTAGAGAGAGAGTGACAGTGAGGATTAGAGAGAGAATGACAGTGAGGATTAGAGAGTGACCGTGAGGATTAGTGAGAGAGTGACAGTGAGGATTAGGGAGAGCGTGGCAGTGAGGATTAGGGAGTGACAGTGTGGATTAGAGATTGACAGTGAGGATTAGAGAGAGAGTGACAGTGAGAATTAGAGAGTGACAGTGAGGATTAGAGAGTGACAGTGAGGATTAGAAAGAGAGTGACAGTGAGGATTAGAGAGTGACAGTGAGGATTAGGGAGAGATTGACATTGAGGATTAGCGAGAGACAGTGAGGATTAGGGAGAGAGTGACAGTGAGGATTAGAGAATGACAGTGAGGATTAGAGAGAGTGACAGTGAGGATTAGACAGGGACTGTGAGGATAAGGGAGTGACAGCGAGGATTAGGGAGAGAGTGACAGTGAGGATTAGGGAGAGAGTGACAGTGAGGATTAGTGAGTGACAGTGAGGGTTAGGGAGAGAGTGACATTGACGATTAAGGACGGTCAGTGAGGATTAGATAGAGTCATTGAGGATAACAGGGAGAGTGACAGTGAGCATTAGAGAGAGACAGCGAGGATTAGGGAGTGACAGTGAGGATTAGGGAGAGAGAGACAGTGAGGATTTGGGAGTGACAGTGAGGATTAGGGAGGGACAGTGAGGATTAGAGAGAGAGTGACAGTGAGGATTAGAGAGTGACAGTGAGGATTAGGGAGTGACAGTGAGGATTAGTGAGAGAGTAACAGTGAGGATTAGAGAGAGAGTGACAGTGAGGATTAGAGAGTGACAGTGAGGATTAGGGAGTGACAGTGAGGATTGGAGAGAGAGTGACAGTTAGGATTAGAGAGAGAGTGACAGTGAGGATTAGGGAGAGAGTGACAGTGAGGATTATAGATGGAGTGACACTGAGGATTAGAGAGAGAGTGACACTGAGGATTAGAGAGTGACAGTGAGGATTAGAGAATGACATTGAGGATTAGAGAGAGTGACAGTGATCAATAGGGAGAGTGTGACAGTGAGGATTAGAGAGAGAGTGACAGTGAGGATTAGAAGAGAATGACAGTGAGGATTAGAGAGTGACCGTGAGGATTAGTGAGAGAGTGACAGTGAGGATTAGGGAGAGAGTGGCAGTGAGGATTAGGGAGTGACAGTGTGGATTAGAGATTGACAGTGAGGATTAGGGAGAGAGTGACAGTGAGGATTTGAGAGTGACAGTGAGGATTAGAAAGAGAGTGACAGTGAGAATTAGGGAGAGACAGTGAGGATTAGAGATTGACAGTGAAGATTAGGGAGAGAGTGACAGTGAGGATTAGAAAGAGAGTGACAGTGAGGATTAGAGAGTGACAGTGAGGATTAGGGAGAGATTGACATTGAGGATTAGCGAGAGACAGTGAGGATTAGGGAGAGAGTGACAGTGAGGATTAGAGAGAGAGTGACCGTGACGATTAGAGAGAGTGACAGTGAGGATTAGGGAGAGAGTGACAGTGAGGATTAGAGAGAGAGTGACAGTGAGGATTAGAGAGTGACAGTGAGGATTAGGGAGAGAGTGACAGTGAGAATTAGAGAGAGAGTGACAATGAGAATTAGTGAGAGAGTGACAGTGAGGGTTAGATAGAGAGTGACAGTGAGGATTAGGGAGTGAGTGACAGTGAGGTTTAGAGAATGACAGTGAGGATTAGAGAGAGTGACAGTGAGGATTAGGGAGACAGTGACAGTGAGGATGAGAGAGAGAGTGACAGTGAGGATGAGAGAGAGATTGACAGTGAGGGTTAGATAGAGAGTGACAGTGAGGATTAGAGTGAGAGTGACAGTGAGGAGTAGGGAGTGAGTGACAGTGAGGATTAGAGAGTGAGTGACTGTGAGGATTATAGATAGACAGTGAGGATTAGAGAGTGACAGTGAGGATTAGAGAGAGAGTGACTATGAGGATTAGAGAGTGACAGTGAGGATTAGAGAGTGACAGTGAGGATTAGGGAGAGAGTGACATTGAGGATTAGGGAGAGACAGTGAGGATTAGGGAGAGTTTGAAAGTGAGGATTAAGGAATGACAGTGAGGATTAGAGAGAGAGTGACAGTGAGGATGAGGGAGAGAGTGACAGTGAGGATTAGGGAGAGAGTGACAGTGAGGATTAGAGAGTAACAGAGAGGATTAGGGAGATAGTGACAGTGAGGATTAGAGAGAGAGTGACAGTGAGGATTAGAGAGAGAGTGACAGTGAGTATTAGGGAGTGACAGTGAGGATTAGGGAGAGAGTGACAGTGAGGATTAGAGAGGGACAGTGAGGATTAGGGAGTAACAGCGAGGATTAGGGAGAAAGTGACAGTGAGGATTAGGGAGAGACTGACAGAGAGGATTAGTGAGTGTCAGTGAGGTTTCGGGAGAGAGTGACATTGAGGATTAAGGAATGACAGTGAGGATTAGAGAGAGTCATTGAGGATAACAGGGAGAGTGACAGTGAGCATTAGAGAGAGACAGTGAGGATTAGGGAGAGACAGTGAGGATTAGGGAGTGACAGAGAGGATTAGAGAGAGATTGCCACTGAGGATTAGAGAGTGACAGTGAGGATTAGAGAGTGATAGTAAGGATTAGGGAGAGAGTGACAGTGAGGATTAGAGAGAGAGAGCGAGGATTTGAGAGTGACAGTGAGGATTAGAGAGAGTGACATTGAGGATTAGGGAGTGAGTGACAGTGAGGATTAGAGAGTGAGTGACTGTGAGGATTATAGAGAGACAGTGAGGATTAGAGAGTGACAGTGAGGATTAGGGAGAGAGTGACATTGAGGATTCGAGTGTGACAGTGAGGATTAGAGAGTGACAGTGAGGATTAGAGAGAGAGTGACAGTGAGGATCAGAGAGTGAGAGTGAGGATTAGGGAGAGAGTGACATTGAGGATTAGGGAGAGACAGTGAGGATTAGGGAGAGTTTGACAGTGAGGATTAAGGAATGACAGTGAGGATTAGAGAGAGAGTGACAGTGAGAATGAGGGAGAGAGTGACAGTGAGGATTAGGGAGAGAGTGACAGTGAGGATTAGAGAGTGACAGAGAGGATTAGGGAGATAGTGACAGTGAGGATTAGAGAGAGAGTGACAGTGAGGATTAGAGAGAGAGTGACAGTGAGTATTAGGGAGTGAAAGTGAGGATTAGGGAGAGAGTGACAGTGAGGATTAGAGAGGGACAGTGAGGATTAGGGAGTGACAGCGAGTATTAGGGAGAGAGTGACAGTGAGGATTAGGGAGAGAGTGACAGAGTGGATTAGTGAGTGTCAGCGAGGGTTAGGGAGAGAGTGACATTGAGGTTTAAGAAATGACAGTGAGGATTAGAGAGAGTCATTGAGGATAACAGGGAGAGTGACAGTGAGCATTAGAGAGAGACAGTAAGGATTAGGTAGAGACAGTGAGGATTAGGGAGTGACAGAGAGGATTAGAGAGAGATTGACATTGAGGATTAGAGAGAGAGACAGTGAGGATTAGAGAGTGATAGTAAGGATTAGGGAGAGAGTGACAGTGAGGATTAGAGAGAGAGAGCGAGGATTTGAGAGTGACATTGAGGATTAGAGAGAGTGACAGTGAGGATTAGGGAGAGAGTGACAGTGAGGATTAGAGAGAGAGTAACAGTGAGGATTAGAGAGAGAGTGACACTGAGGATTAGAGAGTGACAGTGAGGATTAGGGAGAGACAGTGAGGATTGGAGAGAGAGTGACAGTGAGGATTAGGGAGAGAGTGACAGTGAGGATTAGGGAGAGAGTGACAGTGAGGATTAGCGAGTGACTGTGAGGATTAGTGAGAGAGTGTCAGTGAGGATTAGAGAATGACATTGAGGATTAGAGAGAGTGACAGTGAGGATTAGGGAGAGTGTGACAGTGAGGATTAGAGAGAGAGTGACAGTGAGGATTAGAGAGAGAGTGACAGTGAGGATTAGAGAGAGAATGACAGTGAGGATTAGAGAGGGACCGTGAGGATTAGTGAGAGAGTGACAGTGAGGATTAGGGAGAGAGTGGCAGTGAGGATTAGGGAGTGACAGTGTGGATTAGAGAATGACAATGAGGATTAGGTAGAGAGTGACAGTGAGGATTTGAGAGTGACAGTGAGGATTAGAGAGTGACTGTGAGGATTAGGGAGAGTGTGACAATGAGGATTAGAGAGAGAGTGACAGTGAGGATTAGGGAGAGAGTGACAGTGAGGATTAGAGAGACAGTGACAGTGAGGATGAGGGAGAGAGTGACAGTGAGGGTTAGAGAATGACAGTGAGGATTAGAGAGAGTGACAGTGAGGATTAGGTAGAGAGTGACAGTGAGGATTTGAGAGTGACAGTGAGGATTAGAGAGTGACTGTGAGGATTAGGGAGAGTGTGACAATGAGGATTAGAGAGAGAGTGACAGTGAGGATTAGGGAGAGAGTGACAGTGAGGATTAGAGAGACAGTGACAGTGAGGATGAGGGAGAGAGTGACAGTGAGGATCAGGGAGTGACAGTGAGGATTAGAGAGAGAGTGACAGTGAGGATTAGAAAGTGACAGTGAGGATTCGGGAGTGACAGTGAGGATTAGAGAGAGAGTGACAGTGAGGATTAGAGAGAGATTGACAGTGAGGGTTAAATAGAGTTTGACAGTGAGGATTAGAGAGAGATATTGAGGATTAGGGAGATAGTGACAGTGAGGATTAGAGAGAAAGTGACAGTGAGGATTAGAGAGAGAGTGACAGTGAGTATTAGGTAGTGACAGTGAGGATTAGGGAGAGAGTGACAGTGAGGATTAGAGAGAGACTAACAGTGAGGATTAGGGAGTGACAGCGAGGATTAGGGAGAGAGTGACAGTGAGGATTAGGGAGAGAGTGACAGAGAGGATTAGTGAGTGTCAGTGAGGGTTAGGGAGAGAGTGACATTGAGGATTAGGGAGTGAGTGACAGTGAGGATTAGTGAGTGACAGTGAGGATTAGACAGTGACAGTGAGGATTAGGGAGAGAGTGACAGTGAGGATTAGAGAGTGACAATGAGGATTAGAGAGAGAGTAACAGTGAAGATTAGAGAGAGAGTGACAGTGAGGTTTGGAGAGAGAGTGACCGTTAGGATTAGAGAGAGAGTGACAGTGAGGATTAGGGAGAGAGTGACAGTGAGGATTAGAGAGGGAGTGACACTGAGGATTAGAGAGAGAGTGACATTGAGGATTAGCGAGAGATAGTGAGGATTAGGGAGAGAGTGACAGTGAGGATTAGAGAATGACAGTGAGGATTAGAGAGAGTGACAGTGAGGATTAGGGACAGAGTGACAGTGAGGATTAGAGAGAGATTGACAGTGAGGATTAGATGGAGAATGACAGTGAGGATTAGAGAGAGACAGTGAGGATTAGTGAGAGAGTGACAGTGAGGATTAGGGAGAGAGTTGCATTGAGGATTAGGGAGTGACAGTGAGGATAAGAGAGTGACAGTGAGGATTAGGGAGAGAGTGACAGTGAGGATTTGAGAGTGACAGTGAGGATTAGAGAGAGAGAGTGACAGTGAGGATTAGGGAGATACAGTGAGGATTAGAGATTGACCGTGAGGATTAGGGAGAGAGTGACAGTGAGGATTAGAGAGAGAGTGACAGTGAGGATTACAGAGAAACAGTGAGGATTAGGGAGAGAGTGACAGTGAGGATTAGAGAGTATAAGTGAGGATTAGAGAGTGACAGTGAGGATTAGAGAGTGACAGTGAGGATTAGAGAGTGATAGTAAGTATTAGGGAGAGAGTGACAGTGAGGATTAGAGAGTGAGTGACAGTGAGGATTAGAGAGATACTGACACTGAGGATTAGAAAGAGAGTGACAGTGAGGATTAGAGAGACAGTGACAGTGAGGATTAGAGAGAGAGTGACAGTGAGGATTAGAGAGAGAGTGACAGTGAGGATTAGAGAGAGATTGACAGTGAGGATTAGAGAGAGAGTGACAGTGAGAATTAGAGAGAGAGTGACAGTGATGATTAGGGAGTGAGTGACAGTGAGGATTAGAGAGTGAGTGACTGTGAGGATTAGAGAGAGACAGTGAGGATTAGCGAGTGACAGTGAGGATTAGAGAGAGAGTGACAGTGAGGAATAGAGAGTGACAGTGAGGATTAGAGAGAGAGTGACAGTGAGGATTAGAGAGTGACAGTGAGGATTACAGAGTGACAGTGAGGATGAGGGAGAGAGTGACAGTGAGTATTAGAGAGAGAGTGACAGTGAGGATTAGAGAGAGAGTGACAGTGAGGATTAGCGAGAGAGTGACAGTGAGGGTTAGAGAATGACAGTGATGATTAGAGAGAGTGACAGTGAGGATTAGGGAGAGAGTGACAGTGAGGATTAGAGAGAGAGAGTGACAGTGAGGATTAGGGAGAGAGTGACAGTGAGAGTTAGAGAATGACAGTGAGGATTAGACAGAGTGACAGTGAAGAATAGGGAGAGAGTGACAGTGAGGATTAGAGAGAGAGTGACAGTGAGGAAAAGAGAGAGAGTGACAGTGAGGCTTAGGGAGAGATTGACAGTGAGGGTCCGAGAGAGAGTGACAGTGAGGATTAGAGAGAGAGTGACAGTGATGGTTAGAAAGAGAGCGAGGATTTGAGAGTGACAGTGAGGATTAGAGAGAGAGGGACAGTGAGGGTTAGAGAGAGAGTGCCAGTGAGGATTAGAGAGAGAGTGACAGTGAGGATTAAGGAGTGAGTGACAGTGAGGAGTAGAGAGTGACAGTGAGGATTAGGGTGTGACAGTGAGGATTAGAGAGAGGGTGACAGTGACGATTAGGGATAGAGTGACAATGAGGATTAGTGAGTGACACTGAGGGTTAGGGAGAGAGTGACAGTGAGGATTAGAGAGGGAGTGACACTGAGGATTAGAGAGAGAGTGACATTGAGGATTAGCGAGAGATAGTGAGGATTAGGGAGAGAGTGACAGTGAGGATTAGAGAATGACAGTGAGGATTAGAGAGAGTGACAGTGAGGATTAGGGACAGAGTGACAGTGAGGATTAGAGAGAGATTGACAGTGAGGATTAGATGGAGAATGACAGTGAGGATTAGAGAGAGACAGTGAGGATTAGTGAGAGAGTGACAGTGAGGATTAGGGAGAGAGTTGCATTGAGGATTAGGGAGTGACAGTGAGGATAAGAGAGTGACAGTGAGGATTAGGGAGAGAGTGACAGTGAGGATTTGAGAGTGACAGTGAGGATTAGAGAGAGAGAGTGACAGTGAGGATTAGGGAGATACAGTGAGGATTAGAGATTGACCGTGAGGATTAGGGAGAGAGTGACAGTGAGGATTAGAGAGAGAGTGACAGTGAGGATTACAGAGAAACAGTGAGGATTAGGGAGAGAGTGACAGTGAGGATTAGAGAGTATAAGTGAGGATTAGAGAGTGACAGTGAGGATTAGAGAGTGACAGTGAGGATTAGAGAGTGATAGTAAGTATTAGGGAGAGAGTGACAGTGAGGATTAGAGAGTGAGTGACAGTGAGGATTAGAGAGATACTGACACTGAGGATTAGAAAGAGAGTGACAGTGAGGATTAGAGAGACAGTGACAGTGAGGATTAGAGAGAGAGTGACAGTGAGGATTAGAGAGAGAGTGACAGTGAGGATTAGAGAGAGATTGACAGTGAGGATTAGAGAGAGAGTGACAGTGAGAATTAGAGAGAGAGTGACAGTGATGATTAGGGAGTGAGTGACAGTGAGGATTAGAGAGTGAGTGACTGTGAGGATTAGAGAGAGACAGTGAGGATTAGCGAGTGACAGTGAGGATTAGAGAGAGAGTGACAGTGAGGAATAGAGAGTGACAGTGAGGATTAGAGAGAGAGTGACAGTGAGGATTAGAGAGTGACAGTGAGGATTACAGAGTGACAGTGAGGATGAGGGAGAGAGTGACAGTGAGTATTAGAGAGAGAGTGACAGTGAGGATTAGAGAGAGAGTGACAGTGAGGATTAGCGAGAGAGTGACAGTGAGGGTTAGAGAATGACAGTGATGATTAGAGAGAGTGACAGTGAGGATTAGGGAGAGAGTGACAGTGAGGATTAGAGAGAGAGAGTGACAGTGAGGATTAGGGAGAGAGTGACAGTGAGAGTTAGAGAATGACAGTGAGGATTAGACAGAGTGACAGTGAAGAATAGGGAGAGAGTGACAGTGAGGATTAGAGAGAGAGTGACAGTGAGGAAAAGAGAGAGAGTGACAGTGAGGCTTAGGGAGAGATTGACAGTGAGGGTCCGAGAGAGAGTGACAGTGAGGATTAGAGAGAGAGTGACAGTGATGGTTAGAAAGAGAGCGAGGATTTGAGAGTGACAGTGAGGATTAGAGAGAGAGGGACAGTGAGGGTTAGAGAGAGAGTGCCAGTGAGGATTAGAGAGAGAGTGACAGTGAGGATTAAGGAGTGAGTGACAGTGAGGAGTAGAGAGTGACAGTGAGGATTAGGGTGTGACAGTGAGGATTAGAGAGAGGGTGACAGTGACGATTAGGGATAGAGTGACAATGAGGATTAGTGAGTGACACTGAGGGTTAGGGAGAGAGTGACATTGAGGATTAAGGACAGGCAGTGAGGATAGGAGAGAGTCATTGAGGATTACAGGGAGAGTGACAGTGAGCATCAGAGAGAGACAGTGAGGATTAGGGAGTGACAGTGAGGATTACGAGTGACAGTGATGATTAGAGAGAGAGTGACAGTGAGGATTAGAGAGTGACAGTGAGGATTAGAGAGTGATAGTAAGTGTTAGGGAGAGAGTGACAGTGAGAATTAGAGAGAGAGAGCGAGGATTTGAGAGTGACAGTGAGGATTAGAGAGAGTGACAGTGAGGATTAGGGTGAGAGGGACAGTGAGGATTAGAGAGAGTGACAGTGAGGATTAGAGAGTGACAGTGAGGATTAAGGAGTGACAGTGAGGATTAGAGAGTGACAGTGAGGATTAGAGAGTGATAGTAAGTGTTAGGGAGAGAGTGACAGTGAGGATGAGAGAGAGAGTGCGAGGATTTGAGAGTGACAGAGAGGATTAGAGAGAGTGACAGTGAGGATTAGGGTGAGAGGGACAGTGAGGATCAGAGAGAGAGTAACAGTGAGGATTAGAGAGAGAGTGACAGTGAGGATTAGAGAGTGACAGTGAGGATTAAGGAGTGACAGTGAGGTTTGGAGAGAGAGTGACCGTTAGGATTAGAGAGAGAGTGACAGTGAGGATTATAAGAGAGAGTGACAGTGAGGATTAGAGAGGGAGTGACACTGACGATTATAGAGAGAGTGACATTGAGGATTAGGATGTGACAGTGAGGATTAGGGAGAGGGTGACAGTGACGATTAGGGAGAGAGTGACAATGAAGATTAGTGAGTGACAGTGAGGGTTAGGGAGAGAGTGACATTGAGGATTAAGGACAGACAGTGAGAATAGGAGAGAGTCATTCAGGATTACAGGGAGAGTGACAGTGAGCATTAGAGAGAGACAGTGAGGATTAGGGAGTGACAGTGAGGATTACGAGTGACAGTGATGATTAGAGAGAGAGTGACAGTGAGGATTAGAGAGTGACAGTGAGGATTAGAGAGTGATAGTAAGTGTTAGGGAGAGAGTGACAGTGCGGATTAGAGAGAGAGAGCGAGGATTTGAGAGTGACAGTGAGGTTTAGAGAGAGTGACAGTGAGGATTAGGGTGAGAGGGACAGTGAGGATTAGAGAGAGTGACATTGAGGATTAGAGAGTGACAGTGAGGATTAAGGAGTGACAGTGAGGTTTGGAGAGAGAGTGACCGTTAGGATTAGAGAGAGAGTGACAGTGAGGATTAGGGAGAGAGTGACAGTGAGGATTAGAGAGGGAGTGACACTGACGATTATAGAGAGAGTGACATTGAGGATTAGCGAGAGATAGTGAGGATTAGGGAGAGAGTGACAGTGAGCATTAGAGAATGACAGTGAGGATTAGAGAGAGTGACAGTGAGGATTAGGGAGAGAGTGACAGTGAGGATTAGGGAGCGAGTGACAGTGAGGATTAGTGAGTGACAGTGAGGTTAGGGAGAGAGTGACATTGAGGATTAAGGACAGACAGTGAGGATAGGAGAGAGTCATTGAGGATTACAGGGAGAGTGACAGTGAGCATTCGAGAGAGACAGTGAGGATTAGGGAGTGACAGTGAGGATTACGAGTGACAGTGATGATTAGAGAGAGAGTGACATTGAGGATTAGAGAGTGACAGTGAGGATTAGAGAGTGATATTAAGTATTAGGGAGAGAGTGACAGTGAGAATTAGAGAGAGAGAGCGAGGATTTGAGAGTGACAGTGAGGATTAGAGAGAGAGTGACAGTGAGGGTTAGAGAGAGAGTGCCAGTGAGGATTAGAGAGAGAGTGACAGTGAGGATTAGGGAGTGAGTGACAGTGAGGATTAGTGAGTGACAGTGAGGATTAGACAGTGACAGTGAGGATTAGGGAGAGAGTGACAGTGAGGATTAGAGAGTGACAATGAAGATTAGAGAGAGAGTAACAGTGAAGATTAGAGAGAGAGTGACAGTGAGGTTTGGAGAGAGAGTGACCGTTAGGATTAGAGAGAGAGTGACAGTGAGGATTAGGGAGAAAGTGGCAGTGAGGATTAGAGAGGGAGTGACACTGAGGATTAGAGAGAGAGTGACATTGAGGATTAGCGAGAGATAGTGAGGATTAGGCAGCGAGTGACAGTGAGGATTAGAGAATGACAGTGAGGATTAGAGAGAGTGACAGTGAGGATTAGGGACAGAGTGACAGTGAGGATTAGAGAGAGATTGACAGTGAGGATTAGATGGAGAATGACAGTGAGGATTAGAGAGAGACAGTGAGGATTAGTGAGAGAGTGACAGTGAGGATTAGGGAGAGAGTTGCATTGAGGATTAGGGAGTGACAGTGAGGATAAGAGAGTGACAGTGAGGATTAGGGAGAGAGTGACAGTGAGGATTTGAGAGTGACAGTGAGGATTAGAGAGAGAGAGTGACAGTGAGGATTAGGGAGATACAGTGAGGATTAGAGATTGACAGTGAGGATTAGGGAGAGAGTGACAGTGAGGATTAGAGAGAGAGTGACAGTGAGGATTACAGAGAAACAGTGAGGATTAGGGAGAGAGTGACAGTGAGGATTAGAGAGTATAAGTGAGGATTAGAGAGTGACAGTGAGGATTAGAGAGAGAGTGACAGTGAGAATTAGAGAGTGACAGTGAGGATTAGGGAGAGAGTGACATTGAGTATTAGCGAGAGACAGTGAGGATTAGGGAGAGAGTGACAGTGAGGATTTGAGAAAGACAGTGAGGATTAGAGAGAGTGACAGTTAGGATTAGGGAGAGAGTGACAGTGAGGATTAGAGAGAGAGTGACAGTGAGGATTAGGGAGAGAGTGACAGTGAGGATTTGAGAAAGACAGTGAGGATTAGAGAGACTGACAGTTAGGATTAGGGAGAGAGTGACAGTGAGGATTAGAGAGAGAGTGACAGTGAGGATTAGTGAGTGACAGCGAGGGTTACGGAGAGAGTGACAGTGAGAATTAGAGAGAGAGTGACAGTGAGGATTAGGGAGAGAGTGACAGTGAGGATTAGAGAGTGAATGACAGTGAGGATTAGGGAGAGAGTGACAGTGAGGAGTAGAGAGTGACAGTGAGGATTAGGGTGTGACAGTGAGGTTTAGGGAGAGAGTGACAGTGAGGATTAGGGAGTGAGTGACAGTGAGGATTAGAGAGTGAGTGACTGTGAGGATTATAGAGAGACAGTGAGAATTAGAGAGTGACAGTGAGGATTAGAGAGAGATTGACATTGAGGTTTCGAGTGTGACAGTGAGGATTAGAGAGAGAGTGACAGTGAGGATTAGGGAGTGAGTGACAGAGAGGATTAGAGAGTGACAGTGAGGATTAGTGAGAGTGACAGTGAGGATTAGGGAGACAGTGACATTGATTATTAGCGAGAGACAGTGAGGATTAGGGAGAGAGTGACAGTGAGGATTTGAGAAAGACAGTGAGGATTAGAGAGACTGACAGTTAGGATTAGGGAGAGAGTGACAGTGAGGATTAGAGAGAGAGTGACAGTGAGGATTAGTGAGTGACAGCGAGGGTTACGGAGAGAGTGACAGTGAGGATTAGAGAGAGAGTGACAGTGAGGATTAGGGAGAGAATGACAGTGAGGATTAGAGAGAGAGTGACAGTGAGGATTAGGGAGAGAGTGACAGTGAGGGTTAGAGAATGACAGTGAGGATTAGAGAGAGTGACAGTGAGGATAAGGGAGACAGTGACAGTGAGAATTAGAGAGCGAGTGACAGTGAGGATTAGAGAGAGAGTGACAGTGAGGATTAGAGAGAAATTGACAGTGAGGGTTAGAGAGAGAGTGACAGTGAGGATTAGAGAGAGAGTGACAGTGAGGATTAGTGAGTGAGTGACAGTGAGGATTAGAGAGTGAGTGACTGTGAGGATTATAGAGAGACAGTGAGAATTAGAGTGTGACAGTGAGGATTAGAGAGAGATTGACATTGAGGATTCGAGTGTGACAGTGAGGATTAGAGAGTGACAGTGAGAATTAGAGAGTGACAGTGAGGATTAGGGTGTGACAGTGAGGATTAGGGAGAAAATGACAGTGAGGATTAGGGAGAGAGTGACTGTGAGGAGTAGAGAGTGAGAGTGAGGATTAGGGTGTGACAGTGAGGATTAGGGAGAGAGTGACAGTGAGGATTAGGGAGTGAGTGACATTGAGGATTCGAGTGTGACAGTGAGGATTAGAGAGTGACAGTGAGGATTAGAGATAGAGTGACAGTGAGGATTAGAGAGTGACAGTGAGGATTAGAGTGTGACAGTGAGGATTAGGGAGAGAGTGACATTGAGGATTAGGGAGAGACAGTGAGGATTAGGGAGAGTTTGACAGTGAGGATTAGAGAATGACAGTGAGGATTAGAGATAGTGACAGTGAGGATGAGGGAGAGAGTGACAGTGAGGATTAGGGAGAGAGTGACAGTGAGGATTAGAGAGTGACAGTGAGGATTAGGGATATAGTGACAGTGAGGATTAGAGAGAGATTGACATTGAGGATTCGAGTGTGACAGTGAGGATTAGAGAGTGACAGTGAGAATTAGAGAGTGACAGTGAGGATTAGGGTGTGACAGTGAGGATTAGGGAGAAAATGACAGTGAGGATTAGGGAGAGAGTGACTGTGAGGAGTAGAGAGTGACAGTGAGGATTAGGGTGTGACAGTGAGGATTAGGGAGAGAGTGACAGTGAGGATTAGGGAGTGAGTGACAGTGAGGATTAGAGAGTGAGTGACTGTGAGGATTATAGAGAGACAGTGAGAATTAGAGAGTGACAGTGAGGATTAGAGAGAGATTGACATTGAGGATTCGAGTGTGACAGTGAGGATTAGAGAGTGACAGTGAGGATTAGAGATAGAGTGACAGTGAGGATTACAGAGTGACAGTGAGGATTAGAGTGTGACAGTGAGGATTAGGGAGAGAGTGACATTGAGGATTAGGGAGAGACAGTGAGGATTAGGGAGAGTTTGACAGTGAGGATTAGAGAATGACAGTGAGGATTAGAGATAGTGACAGTGAGGATGAGGGAGAGAGTGACAGTGAGGATTAGGGAGAGAGTGACAGTGAGGATTAGAGAGTGACAGTGAGGATTAGGGATATAGTGACAGTGAGGATTAGAGAGAGAGTGACAGTGAGGATTAGAGAGAGAGAGTGAAACTGAGGATTAGAAAGAGAGTGACAGTGAGCATTAGAGAGAGACAGTGAGGATTAGGGAGTGACAGTGAGGATTACGAGTGACAGTGACTATTAGAGAGAGAGTTACAGTGAGGATTAGAGAGTGACAGTGAGGATTAGAGAGTGATAGTAAGTATTAGGGAGAGAGTGACAGTGAGGATTAGAGAGTGAGTGACAGTGATGATTTGAGAGATAGTGACACTGAGGATTAGAAAGAGAGTGACAGTGAGGATTGGAGAGAGAGTGACAGTGATGATTAGGGAGTGAGTGACTGTGAGGATTAGAGATAGTGACAGTGAGGATGAGGGAGACAGTGACAGTGAGGATTAGAGAGAGAGTGACAGTGAGGATTAGAGAGATATTGACAGTGAGGGTTAGAGAGAGAGTGAGAGTGAGGATTGGAGAGAGAGTGACAGTGATGATTAGGGAGTGAGTGACTGTGAGGACTGGAGAGTGAGTGACTGTGAGGATTAGAGAGAGACAGTGAGGATTAGCGAGTGACAGTGAGGATTAGAGAGGGAGTGACAGTGTGGATTCGAAAGTGACAGTGAGGATTAGAGAGAGAGCGAGGATTTGAGAGTGACAGTGAGGATTAGAGAGAGTGACAGTGAGGATTAGGGTGAGAGTGACAATGAGGATTAGAGAGAGAGTAACAGTGAAGATTAGAGAGAGAGTGACAGTGAGGTTTGGAGAGAGAGTGACCGTTAGGATTAGAGAGAGAGTGACAGTGAGGATTAGGGAGAGAGTGACAGTGAGGATTAGAGAGGGAGTGACACTGAGGATTAGAGAGAGAGTGACATTGAGGATTAGCGAGAGATAGTGAGGATTAGGGAGAGAGTGACAGTGAGGATTAGAGAATGACAGTGAGGATTAGAGAGAGTGACAGTGAGGATTAGGGACAGAGTGACAGTGAGGATTAGAGAGAGATTGACAGTGAGGATTAGATGGAGAATGACAGTGAGGATTAGAGAGTGACAGTGAGGATTAGTGAGAGAGTGACAGTGAGGATTAGGGAGAGAGTTGCATTGAGGATTAGGGAGTGACAGTGAGGATAAGAGAGTGACAGTGAGGATTAGGCAGAGAGTGACAGTGAGGATTAGAGAGTGACAGTGAGGATTAGAGAGAGAGAGTGACAGTAAGGATTAGGGAGATACAGTGAGGATTAGAGATTGACAGTGAGGATTAGGGAGAGAGTGACAGTGAGGATTAGAGAGAGAGTGACAGTGAGGATTACAGAGAAACAGTGAGGATTAGGGAGAGAGTGACAGTGAGGATTAGAGAGTATAAGTGAGGATTAGAGAGTGACAGTGAGGATTAGAGAGAGAGTGACAGTGAGGATTAGAGAGTGACAGTGAGGATTAGGGAGAGAGTGACATTGAGTATTAGCGAGAGACAGTGAGGATTAGGGAGAGAGTGACAGTGAGGATTTGAGAAAGACAGTGAGGATTAGAGAGAGTGACAGTTACGATTAGGGAGAGAGTGACAGTGAGGATTAGAGAGAGAGTGACAGTGAGGATTAGGGAGAGAGTGACATTGAGTATTAGCGAGAGACAGTGAGGATTAGGGAGAGAGTGACAGTGAGGATTTGAGAAAGACAGTGAGGATTAGAGAGACTGACAGTTAGGATTAGGGAGAGAGTGACAGTGAGGATTAGAGAGAGAGTGACAGTGAGGATTAGTGAGTGACAGCGAGGGTTACGGAGAGAGTGACAGTGAGAATTAGAGAGAGAGTGACAGTGAGGATTAGGGAGAGAATGACAGTGAGGATTAGAGAGAGAGTGACAGTGAGGATTAGGGAGAGAGTGACAGTGAGGGTTACAGAATGACAGTGAGGATTAGAGAGAGTGATAGTGAGGATAAGGGAGACAGTGACAGTGAGAATTAGAGAGCGAGTGACAGTGAGGATTAGAGAGAGAGTGATAGTGAGGATTAGAGAGAGATTGACAGTGAGGGTTAGAGAGAGAGTGACAGTGAGGATTAGAGAGAGAGTGACAGTGAGGATTAGTGAGTGAGTGACAGTGAGGATTAGAGAGTGAGTGACTGTGAGGATTATAGAGAGACAGTGAGAATTAGAGAGTGACAGTGAGGATTAGAGAGAGATTGACATTGAGGGTTCGAGTGTGACAGTGAGGATTAGAGAGTGACAGTGGGAATTAGAGAGTTACAGTGAGGATTAGAGTGTGACAGTGAGGATTAGGGAGAGAGTGACAGTGAGGATTAGGGAGACAGTGACAGAGAGGATTAGAGAGTGAATGACAGTGAGGATTAGGGAGAGAGTGACAGTGAGGAGTAGAGAGTGACAGTGAGGATTAGGGTGTGACAGTGAGGATTAGGGAGAGAGTGACAGTGAGGATTAGGGAGTGAGTGACAGTGAGGATTAGAGAGTGAGTGACTGTGAGGATTATAGAGAGACAGTGAGAATTAGAGAGTGACAGTGAGGATTAGAGAGAGATTGACATTGAGGATTCGAGTGTGACAGTGAGGATTAGAGAGAGAGTGACAGTGAGGATTAGGGAGTGAGTGACAGAGAGGATTAGAGAGTGACAGTGAGGATTAGTGAGAGTGACAGTGAGGATTAGGGAGAGAGTGACATTGAGTATTAGCGAGAGACAGTGAGGATTAGGGAGAGAGTGACAGTAAGGATTTGAGAAAGACAGTGAGGATTAGAGAGATAGACAGTTAGGATTAGGGAGAGAGTGACAGTGAGGATTAGAGAGAGAGTGGCAGTGAGGATTAGTGAGTGACAGCGAGGGTTACGGAGAGAGTGACAGTGAGGATTAGAGAGAGAGTGACAGTGAGGATTAGGGAGAGAATGACAGTGAGGATTAGAGAGAGAGTGACAGTGAGGATTAGGGAGAGAGTGACAGTGAGGGTTACAGAATGACAGTGAGGATTAGAGAGAGTGACAGTGAGGATAAGGGAGACAGTGAAAGTGAGAATTAGAGAGCGAGTGACAGTGAGGATTAGAGAGAGAGAGTGACAGTGAGGATTACAGAGAGATTGACAGTGAGGGTTAGAGAGAGAGTGACAGTGAGGATTAGAGAGAGAGTGACAGTGAGGATTAGTGAGGGAGTGACAGTGAGGATTAGAGAGTGAGTGACTGTGAGGATTATAGAGAGACAGTGAGAATTAGGGTGTGACAGTGAGGATTAGGGAGAGAGTGACAGTGAGGATTAGGGAGTGAGTGACAGTGAGGATTAGAGAGTGAGTGACTGTGAGGATTATAGAGAGACAGTGAGAATTAGAGAGTGACAGTGAGGATTAGAGAGAGATTGACATTGAGGATTCGAGTGTGACAGTGAGGATTAGAGAGAGAGTGACAGTGAGGATTAGGGAGTGAGTGAAAGAGAGGATTAGAGAGTGACATTGAGGATTAGTGAGAGTGACAGTGAGGATTAGGGAGAGAGTGACATTGAGTATTAGCGAGAGACAGTGAGGATTAGGGAGAGAGTGACAGTAAGGATTTGAGAAAGACAGTGAGGATTAGAGAGACTGACAGTTAGGATTAGGGAGAGATTGACAGTGAGGATTAGAGAGAGAGTGGCAGTGAGGATTAGTGAGTGACAGCGAGGGTTACGGAGAGAGTGACAGTGAGGATTAGAGAGAGAGTGACAGTGAGGATGAGGGAGAGAATGACAGTGAGGATTAGAGAGAGAGTGACAGTGAGGATTAGGGAGAGAGTGACAGTGAGGGTTACAGAATGACAGTGAGGATTAGAGAGAGTGACAGTGAGGATAAGGGAGACAGTGACAGTGAGAATTAGAGAGCGAGTGACAGTGAGGATTAGAGAGAGAGTGACAGTGAGGATTAGAGAGAGATTGACAGTGAGGGTTAGAGAGAGAGTGACAGTGAGGATTAGAGAGAGAGTGACAGTGAGGATTAGTGAGTGAGTGACAGTGAGGATTAGAGAGTGAGTGACTGTGAGGATTATAGAGAGACAGTGAGAATTAGAGAGTGACAGTGAGGATTAGAGAGAGATTGACATTGAGGATTCGAGTGTGACAGTGAGGATTGGAGAGTGACAGTGAGAATTAGAGAGTGACAGTGAGGATTAGGGTGTGACAGTGAGGATTAGGGAGAGAGTGACAGTGAGGATTAGGGAGAGAGTGACTGTGAGGAGTAGAGAGTGACAGTGAGGATTAGGGTGTGACAGTGAGGATTAGGGAGAGAGTGACAGTGAGGATTAGGGAGTGAGTGACAGTGAGGATTAGAGAGTGAGTGACTGTGAGGATTATAGAGAGACAGTGAGAATTAGAGAGTGACAGTGAGGATTAGAGAGAGATTGACATTGAGGATTCGAGTGTGACAGTGAGGATTAGAGAGTGACAGTGAGGATTAGAGATAGAGTGACAGTGAGGATAAGAGAGTGACAGTGAGGATTAGAGTGTGACAGTGAGGATTAGGGAGAGAGTGACATTGAGGATTAGGGAGAGACAGTGAGGATTAGGGAGAGTTTGACAGTGAGGATTAGAGAATGACAGTGAGGATTAGAGATAGTGACAGTGAGGATGAGGGAGAGAGTGACAGTGAGGATTAGGGAGAGAGTGACAGTGAGGATTAGAGAGTGACAGTGAGGATTAGGGATATAGTGACAGTGAGGATTAGAGAGAGAGTGACAGTGAGGATTAGAGAGAGAGAGTGAAACTGAGGATTAGAAAGAGAGTGACAGTGAGCATTAGAGAGAGACAGTGAGGATTAGGGAGTGACAGTGAGGATTACGAGTGACAGTGACTATTAGAGAGAGAGTTACAGTGAGGATTAGAGAGTGACAGTGAGGATTAGAGAGTGATAGTAAGTATTAGGGAGAGAGTGACAGTGAGGATTAGAGAGTGAGTGACAGTGATGATTAGAGAGATAGTGACACTGAGGATTAGAAAGAGAGTGACAGTGAGGATTAGGGAGACAGTGACAGTGAGGATTAGAGAGAGAGTGACAGTGAGGATTAGAGAGATATTGACAGTGAGGGTTAGAGAGAGAGTGACAGTGAGGATTGGAGAGAGAGTGACAGTGATGATTAGGGAGTGAGTGACTGTGAGGATTAGAGAGTGAGTGACTGTGAGGATTAGAGAGAGACAGTGAGGATTAGCGAGTGACAGTGAGGATTAGAGAGGGAGTGACAGTGTGGATTCGAAAGTGACAGTGAGGATTAGAGAGAGAGCGAGGATTTGAGAGTGACAGTGAGGATTAGAGAGAGTGACAGTGAGGATTAGAGTGAGAGTGACAATGAGGATTAGAGAGAGAGTAACAGTGAAGATTAGAGAGAGAGTGACAGTGAGGTTTGGAGAGAGAGTGACCGTTAGGATTAGAGAGAGAGTGACAGTGAGGATTAGGGAGAGAGTGACAGTGAGGATTAGAGAGGGAGTGACACTGAGGATTAGAGAGAGAGTGACATTGAGGATTAGCGAGAGATAGTGAGGATTAGGGAGAGAGTGACAGTGAGGATTAGAGAATGACAGTGAGGATTAGAGAGAGTGACAGTGAGGATTAGGGACAGAGTGACAGTGAGGATTAGAGAGAGATTGACAGTGAGGATTAAATGGAGAATGACAGTGAGGATTAGAGAGTGACAGTGAGGATTAGTGAGAGAGTGACAGCGAGGATTAGGGAGAGAGTTGCATTGAGGATTAGGGAGTGACAGTGAGGATAAGAGAGTGACAGTGAGGATTAGGCAGAGAGTGACAGTGAGGATTAGAGAGTGACAGTGAGGATTAGAGAGAGAGAGTGACAGTAAGGATTAGGGAGATACAGTGAGGATTAGAGATTGACAGTGACGATTAGGGAGAGAGTGACAGTGAGGATTACAGAGAAACAGTGAGGATTAGGGAGAGAGTGACAGTGAGGATTAGAGAGTATAAGTGAGGATTAGAGAGTGACAGTGAGGATTAGAGAGAGAGTGACAGTGAGGATTAGAGAGTGACAGTGAGGATTAGGGAGAGAGTGACATTGAGTATTAGCGAGAGACAGTGAGGATTAGAGAGAGAGTGACATTGAGGATTAGCGAGAGATAGTGAGGATTAGGGAGAGAGTGACAGTGAGGATTAGAGAATGACAGTGAGGATTAGAGAGAGTGACAGTGAGGATTAGGGACAGAGTGACAGTGAGGATTAGAGAGAGATTGACAGTGAGGATTAGATGGAGAATGACAGTGAGGATTAGAGAGTGACAGTGAGGATTAGTGAGAGAGTGACAGTGAGGATTAGGGAGAGAGTTGCATTGAGGATTAGGGAGTGACAGTGAGGATAAGAGAGTGACAGTGAGGATTAGGCAGAGAGTGACAGTGAGGATTAGAGAGTGACAGTGAGGATTAGAGAGAGAGAGTGACAGTAAGGATTAGGGAGATACAGTGAGGATTAGAGATTGACAGTGAGGATTAGGGAAAGAGTGACAGTGAGGATTACAGAGAAACAGTGAGGATTAGGGAGAGAGTGACAGTGAGGATTAGAGAGTATCAGTGAGGATTAGAGAGTGACAGTGAGGATTAGAGAGAGAGTGACAGTGAGGATTAGAGAGTGACAGTGAGGATTAGGGAGAGAGTGACATTGAGTATTAGCGAGAGACAGTGAGGATTAGGGAGAGAGTGACAGTGAGGATTTGAGAAAGACAGTGAGGATTAGAGAGAGTGACAGTTACGATTAGGGAGAGAGTGACAGTGAGGATTAGAGAGAGAGTGACAGTGAGGATTAGGGAGAGAGTGACATTGAGTATTAGCGAGAGACAGTGAGGATTAGGGAGAGAGTGACAGTGAGGATTTGAGAAAGACAGTGAGGATTAGAGAGACTGACAGTTAGGTTAAGGGAGAGAGTGACAGTGAGGATTAGAGAGAGAGTGACAGTGAGGATTAGTGAGTGACAGCGAGGGTTACGGAGAGAGTGACAGTGAGAATTAGAGAGAGAGTGACAGTGAGGATTAGGGAGAGAATGACAGTGAGGATTAGAGAGAGAGTGACAGTGAGGATTAGGGAGAGAGTGACAGTGAGGGTTACAGAATGACAGTGAGGATTAGAGAGAGTGATAGTGAGGATAAGGGAGACAGTGACAGTGAGAATTAGAGAGCGAGTGACAGTGAGGATTAGAGAGAGAGTGATAGTGAGGATTAGAGAGAGATTGACAGTGAGGGTTAGAGAGAGAGTGACAGTGAGGATTAGAGAGAGAGTGACAGGGAGGATTAGTGAGTGAGTGACAGTGAGGATTAGAGAGTGAGTGACTGTGAGGATTATAGAGAGACAGTGAGAATTAGAGAGTGACTGTGAGGATTAGAGAGAGATTGACATTGAGGGTTCGAGTGTGACAGTGAGGATTAGAGAGTGACAGTGGGAATTAGAGAGTTACAGTGAGGATTAGGGTGTGACAGTGAGGATTAGGGAGAGAGTGACAGTGAGGATTAGGGAGACAGTGACAGAGAGGATTAGAGAGTGAATGACAGTGAGGATTAGGGAGAGAGTGACAGTGAGGAGTAGAGAGTGACAGTGAGGATTAGGGTGTGACAGTGAGGATTAGGGAGTGAGTGACAGTGAGGATTAGAGAGTGAGTGACTGTGAGGATTATAGAGAGACAGTGAGAATTAGAGAGTGACAGTGAGGATTAGAGAGAGATTGACATTGAGGATTCGAGTGTGACAGTGAGGATTAGAGAGAGAGTGACAGTGAGGATTAGGGAGTGAGTGACAGAGAGGATTAGAGAGTGACAGTGAGGATTAGTGAGAGTGACAGTGAGGATTAGGGAGAGAGTGACATTGAGTATTAGCGAGAGACAGTGAGGATGAGGGAGAGAGTGACAGTAAGGATTTGAGAAAGACAGTGAGGATTAGAGAGACTGACAGTTAGGATTAGGGAGAGAGTGACAGTGAGGATTAGAGAGAGAGTGGCAGTGAGGATTAGTGAGTGACAGCGAGGGTTACGGAGAGAGTGACAGTGAGGATTAGAGAGAGAGTGACAGTGAGGATTAGGGAGAGAATGACAGTGAGGATTAGAGAGAGAGTGACAGTGAGGATTAGGGAGAGAGTGACAGTGAGGGTTACAGAATGACAGTGAGGATTAGAGAGAGTGACAGTGAGGATAAGGGAGACAGTGACAGTGAGAATTAGAGAGCGAGTGACAGTGAGGATTAGAGAGAGAGTGACAGTGAGGATTAGAGAGAGATTGACAGTGAGGGTTAGAGAGAGAGTGACAGTGAGGATTAGAGAGAGAGTGACAGTGAGGATTAGTGAGGGAGTGACAGTGAGGATTAGAGAGTGAGTGACTGTGAGGATTATAGAGAGACAGTGAGAATTAGGGTGTGACAGTGAGGATTAGGGAGAGAGTGACAGTGAGGATTAGGGAGTGAGTGACAGTGAGGATTAGAGAGTGAGTGACTGTGAGGATTATAGACAGACAGTGAAAATTAGAGAGTGACAGTGAGGATTAGAGAGAGATTGACATTGAGGATTCGAGTGTGACAGTGAGGATTAGAGAGATAGTGACAGTGAGGATTAGGGAGTGAGTGACAGAGAGGATTAAAGAGTGACAGTGAGGATTAGTGAGAGTGACAGTGAGGATTAGGGAGAGAGTGACATTGAGTATTAGCGAGAGACAGTGAGGATTAGGGAGAGAGTGACAGTAAGGATTTGAGAAAGACAGTGAGGATTAGAGAGACTGACAGTTAGGATTAGGGAGAGAGTGACAGTGAGGATTAGAGAGAGAGTGGCAGTGAGGATTAGTGAGTGACAGCGAGGGTTACGGAGAGAGTGACAGTGAGGATTAGAGAGAGAGTGACAGTGAGGATTAGGGAGAGAATAATAGTGAGGATTAGAGAGAGAGTGACAGTGAGGATTAGGGAGAGAGTGACAGTGAGGGTTACAGAATGACAGTGAGGATTAGAGAGAGTGACAGTGAGGATAAGGGAGACAGTGACAGTGAGAATTAGAGAGCGAGTGACAGTGAGGATTAGAGAGAGAGTGACAGTGAGCATTAGAGAGAGATTGACAGTGATGGTTAGAGAGAGAATGACAGTGAGGATTAGAGAGAGAGTGACAGTGAGGATTAGTGAGTGAGTGACAGTGAGGATTAGAGAGTGAGTGACTGTGAGGATTATAGAGAGACAGTGAGAATTAGAGAGTGACAGTGAGGATTAGAGAGAGATTGACATTGAGGATTCGAGTGTGACAGTGAGGATTAGAGAGTGACAGTGAGAATTAGAGAGTGACAGTGAGGATTAGGGTGTGACAGTGAGGATTAGGGAGAGAGTGACAGTGAGGATTAGGGAGAGAGTGACTGTGAGGAGTAGCGAGTGACAGTGAGGATTAGGGTGTGACAGTGAGGATTAGGGAGAGAGTGACAGTGAGGATTAGGGAGTGAGTGACAGTGAGGATTAGAGAGTGAGTGACTGTGAGGATTATAGAGAGACAGTGAGAATTAGAGAGTGACAGTGAGGATTAGAGAGAGATTGACATTGAGGATTCGAGTGTGACAGTGAGGATTAGAGAGTGACAGTGAGGATTAGAGATAGAGTGACAGGGAGGATTAGAGAGTGACAGTGAGGATTAGAGTGTGACAGTGAGGATTAGGGAGAGAGTGACATTGAGGATTAGGGAGAGACAGTGAGGATTAGGGAGAGTTTGACAGTGAGGATTAGAGAATGACAGTGAGGATTAGAGAGAGAGTGACAGTGAGGATTACAGAGAGATTGACAGTGAGGGTTAGAGAGAGAGTGACAGTGAGGATTAGAGAGAGAGTGACAGTGAGGATTAGTGAGGGAGTGACAGTGAGGATTAGAGAGTGAGTGACTGTGAGGATTATAGAGAGACAGTGAGAATTAGGGTGTGACAGTGAGGATTAGGGAGAGAGTGACAGTGAGGATTAGGGAGTGAGTGACAGTGAGGATTAGAGAGTGAGTGACTGTGAGGATTATAGAGAGACAGTGAGAATTAGAGAGTGACAGTGAGGATTAGAGAGAGATTGACATTGAGGATTCGAGTGTGACAGTGAGGATTAGAGAGAGAGTGACAGTGAGGATTAGGGAGTGAGTGAAAGAGAGGATTAGAGAGTGACAGTGAGGATTAGTGAGAGTGACAGTGAGGATTAGGGAGAGAGTGACATTGAGTATTAGCGAGAGACAGTGAGGATTAGGGAGAGAGTGACAGTAAGGATTTGAGAAAGACAGTGAGGATTAGAGAGACTGACAGTTAGGATTAGGGAGAGATTGACAGTGAGGATTAGAGAGAGAGTGGCAGTGAGGATTAGTGAGTGACAGCGAGGGTTACGGAGAGAGTGACAGTGAGGATTAGAGAATGACAGTGAGGATTAGAGATAGTGACAGTGAGGATGAGGGAGAGAGTGACAGTGAGGATTAGGGAGAGAGTGACAGTGAGGATTAGAGAGTGACAGTGAGGATTAGGGATATAGTGACAGTGAGGATTAGAGAGAGAGTGACAGTGAGGATTAGAGAGAGAGAGTGAAACTGAGGATTAGAAAGAGAGTGACAGTGAGCATTAGAGAGAGACAGTGAGGATTAGGGAGTGACAGTGAGGATTACGAGTGACAGTGACTATTAGAGAGAGAGTTACAGTGAGGATTAGAGAGTGACAGTGAGGATTAGAGAGTGATAGTAAGTATTAGGGAGAGAGTGACAGTGAGGATTAGAGAGTGAGTGACAGTGATGATTAGAGAGATAGTGACACTGAGGATTAGAAAGAGAGTGACAGTGAGGATTAGGGAGACAGTGACAGTGAGGATTAGAGAGAGAGTGACAGTGAGGATTAGAGAGATATTGACAGTGAGGGTTAGAGAGAGAGTGACAGTGAGGATTGGAGAGAGAGTGACAGTGATGATTAGGGAGTGAGTGACTGTGAGGATTAGAGAGTGAGTGACTGTGAGGATTAGAGAGAGACAGTGAGGATTAGCGAGTGACAGTGAGGATTAGAGAGGGAGTGACAGTGTGGATTCGAAAGTGACAGTGAGGATTAGAGAGAGAGCGAGGATTTGAGAGTGACAGTGAGGATTAGAGAGAGTGACAGTGAGGATTAGGGTGAGAGTGACAATGAGGATTAGAGAGAGAGTAACAGTGAAGATTAGAGAGAGAGTGACAGTGAGGTTTGGAGAGAGAGTGACCGTTAGGATTAGAGAGAGAGTGACAGTGAGGATTAGGGAGAGAGTGACAGTGAGGATTAGAGAGGGAGTGACACTGAGGATTAGAGAGAGAGTGACATTGAGGATTAGCGAGAGATAGTGAGGATTAGGGAGAGAGTGACAGTGAGGATTAGAGAATGACAGTGAGGATTAGAGAGAGTGACAGTGAGGATTAGGGACAGAGTGACAGTGAGGATTAGAGAGAGATTGACAGTGAGGATTAAATGGAGAATGACAGTGAGGATTAGAGAGTGACAGTGAGGATTAGTGAGTGAGTGACAGCGAGGATTAGGGAGAGAGTTGCATTGAGGATTAGGGAGTGACAGTGAGGATAAGAGAGTGACAGTGAGGATTAGGCAGAGAGTGACAGTGAGGATTAGAGAGTGACAGTGAGGATTAGAGAGAGAGAGTGACAGTAAGGATTAGGGAGATACAGTGAGGATTAGAGATTGACAGTGACGATTAGGGAGAGAGTGACAGTGAGGATTACAGAGAAACAGTGAGGATTAGGGAGAGAGTGACAGTGAGGATTAGAGAGTATAAGTGAGGATTAGAGAGTGACAGTGAGGATTAGAGAGAGAGTGACAGTGAGGATTAGAGAGTGACAGTGAGGATTAGGGAGAGAGTGACATTGAGTATTAGCGAGAGACAGTGAGGATTAGAGAGAGAGTGACATTGAGGATTAGCGAGAGATAGTGAGGATTAGGGAGAGAGTGACAGTGAGGATTAGAGAATGACAGTGAGGATTAGAGAGAGTGACAGTGAGGATTAGGGACAGAGTGACAGTGAGGATTAGAGAGAGATTGACAGTGAGGATTAGATGGAGAATGACAGTGAGGATTAGAGAGTGACAGTGAGGATTAGTGAGAGAGTGACAGTGAGGATTAGGGAGAGAGTTGCATTGAGGATTAGGGAGTGACAGTGAGGATAAGAGAGTGACAGTGAGGATTAGGCAGAGAGTGACAGTGAGGATTAGAGAGTGACAGTGAGGATTAGAGAGAGAGAGTGACAGTAAGGATTAGGGAGATACAGTGAGGATTAGAGATTGACAGTGAGGATTAGGGAGAGAGTGACAGTGAGGATTACAGAGAAACAGTGAGGATTAGGGAGAGAGTGACAGTGAGGATTAGAGAGTATCAGTGAGGATTAGAGAGTGACAGTGAGGATTAGAGAGAGAGTGACAGTGAGGATTAGAGAGTGACAGTGAGGATTAGGGAGAGAGTGACATTGAGTATTAGCGAGAGACAGTGAGGATTAGGGAGAGAGTGACAGTGAGGATTTGAGAAAGACAGTGAGGATTAGAGAGAGTGACAGTTACGATTAGGGAGAGAGTGACAGTGAGGATTAGAGAGAGAGTGACAGTGAGGATTAGGGAGAGAGTGACATTGAGTATTAGCGAGAGACAGTGAGGATTAGGGAGAGAGTGACAGTGAGGATTTGAGAAAGACAGTGAGGATTAGAGAGACTGACAGTTAGGTTAAGGGAGAGAGTGACAGTGAGGATTAGAGAGAGAGTGACAGTGAGGATTAGTGAGTGACAGCGAGGGTTACGGAGAGAGTGACAGTGAGAATTAGAGAGAGAGTGACAGTGAGGATTAGGGAGAGAATGACAGTGAGGATTAGAGAGAGAGTGACAGTGAGGATTAGGGAGAGAGTGACAGTGAGGGTTACAGAATGACAGTGAGGATTAGAGAGAGTGATAGTGAGGATAAGGGAGACAGTGACAGTGAGAATTAGAGAGCGAGTGACAGTGAGGATTAGAGAGAGAGTGATAGTGAGGATTAGAGAGAGATTGACAGTGAGGGTTAGAGAGAGAGTGACAGTGAGGATTAGAGAGAGAGTGACAGTGAGGATTAGTGAGTGAGTGACAGTGAGGATTAGAGATAGAGTGACTGTGAGGATTATAGAGAGACAGTGAGAATTAGAGAGTGACAGTGAGGATTAGAGAGAGATTGACATTGAGGGTTCGAGTGTGACAGTGAGGATTAGAGAGTGACAGTGGGAATTAGAGAGTTACAGTGAGGATTAGGGTGTGACAGTGAGGATTAGGGATAGAGTGACAGTGAGGATTAGGGAGACAGTGACAGAGAGGATTAGAGAGTGAATGACAGTGAGGATTAGGGAGAGAGTGACAGTGAGGAGTAGAGAGTGACAGTGAGGATTAGGGTGTGACAGTGAGGATTAGGGAGAGATTGACATTGAGGATTCGAGTGTGACAGTGAGGATTAGAGAGAGAGTGACAGTGAGGATTAGGGAGTGAGTGACAGAGAGGATTAGAGAGTGACAGTGAGGATTAGTGAGAGTGACAGTGAGGATTAGGGAGAGAGTGACATTGAGTATTAGCGAGAGACAGTGAGGATGAGGGAGAGAGTGACAGTAAGGATTTGAGAAAGACAGTGAGGATTAGAGAGACTGACAGTTAGGATTAGGGAGAGAGTGACAGTGAGGATTAGAGAGAGAGTGGCAGTGAGGATTAGTGAGTGACAGCGAGGGTTACGGAGAGAGTGACAGTGAGGATTAGAGAGAGAGTGACAGTGAGGATTAGGGAGAGAATGACAGTGAGGATTAGAGAGAGAGTGACAGTGAGGATTAGGGAGAGAGTGACAGTGAGGGTTACAGAATGACAGTGAGGATTAGAGAGAGTGACAGTGAGGATAAGGGAGACAGTGACAGTGAGAATTAGAGAGCGAGTGACAGTGAGGATTAGAGAGAGAGTGACAGTGAGGATTAGAGAGAGATTGACAGTGAGGGTTAGAGAGAGAGTGACAGTGAGGATTAGAGAGAGAGTGACAGTGAGGATTAGTGAGGGAGTGACAGTGAGGATTAGAGAGTGAGTGACTGTGAGGATTATAGAGAGACAGTGAGAATTAGGGTGTGACAGTGAGGATTAGGGAGAGAGTGACAGTGAGGATTAGGGAGTGAGTGACAGTGAGGATTAGAGAGTGAGTGACTGTGAGGATTATAGACAGACAGTGAAAATTAGAGAGTGACAGTGAGGATTAGAGAGAGATTGACATTGAGGATTCGAGTGTGACAGTGAGGATTAGAGAGAGAGTGACAGTGAGGATTAGGGAGTGAGTGACAGAGAGGATTAAAGAGTGACAGTGAGGATTAGTGAGAGTGACAGTGAGGATTAGGGAGAGAGTGACATTGAGTATTAGCGAGAGACAGTGAGGATTAGGGAGAGAGTGACAGTAAGGATTTGAGAAAGACAGTGAGGATTAGAGAGACTGACAGTTAGGATTAGGGAGAGAGTGACAGTGAGGATTAGAGAGAGAGTGGCAGTGAGGATTAGTGAGTGACAGCGAGGGTTACGGAGAGAGTGACAGTGAGGATTAGAGAGAGAGTGACAGTGAGGATTAGGGAGAGAATGACAGTGAGGATTAGAGAGAGAGTGACAGTGAGGATTAGGGAGAGAGTGACAGTGAGGGTTACAGAATGACAGTGAGGATTAGAGAGAGTGACAGTGAGGATAAGGGAGACAGTGACAGTGAGAATTAGAGAGCGAGTGACAGTGAGGATTAGAGAGAGAGTGACAGTGAGCATTAGAGAGAGATTGACAGTGATGGTTAGAGAGAGAATGACAGTGAGGATTAGAGAGAGAGTGACAGTGAGGATTAGTGAGTGAGTGACAGTGAGGATTAGAGAGTGAGTGACTGTGAGGATTATAGAGAGACAGTGAGAATTAGAGAGTGACAGTGAGGATTAGAGAGAGATTGACATTGAGGATTCGAGTGTGACAGTGAGGATTAGAGAGTGACAGTGAGAATTAGAGAGTGACAGTGAGGATTAGGGTGTGACAGTGAGGATTAGGGAGAGAGTGACAGTGAGGATTAGGGAGAGAGTGACTGTGAGGAGTAGCGAGTGACAGTGAGGATTAGGGTGTGACAGTGAGGATTAGGGAGAGAGTGACAGTGAGGATTAGGGAGTGAGTGACAGTGAGGATTAGAGAGTGAGTGACTGTGAGGATTATAGAGAGACAGTGAGAATTAGAGAGTGACAGTGAGGATTAGAGAGAGATTGACATTGAGGATTCGAGTGTGACAGTGAGGATTAGAGAGTGACAGTGAGGATTAGAGATAGAGTGACAGGGAGGATTAGAGAGTGACAGTGAGGATTAGAGTGTGACAGTGAGGATTAGGGAGAGAGTGACATTGAGGATTAGGGAGAGACAGTGAGGATTAGGGAGAGTTTGACAGTGAGGATTAGAGAATGACAGTGAGGATTAGAGATAGTGACAGTGAGGATGAGGGAGAGAGTGACAGTGAGGATTAGGGAGAGAGTGACAGTGAGGATTAGAGAGTGACAGTGAGGATTAGGGATATAGTGACAGTGAGGATTAGAGAGAGAGTGACAGTGAGCATTAGAGAGAGACAGTGAGGATTAGGGAGTGACAGTGAGGGTTACGAGTGACAGTGACTATTAGAGAGAGAGTTACAGTGAGGATTAGAGAGTGACAGTGAGGATTAGAGAGTGATAGTAAGTATTAGGGAGAGAGTGACAGTGAGGATTAGAGAGTGAGTGACAGTGATGATTAGAGAGATAGTGACACTGAGGATTAGAAAGAGAGTGACAGTGAGGATTAGGGAGACAGTGACAGTGAGGATTAGAGAGAGAGTGACAGTGAGGATTAGAGAGATATTGACAGTGAGGGTTAGAGAGAGAGTGACAGTGAGGATTGGAGAGAGAGTGACAGTGATGATTAGGGAGTGAGTGACTGTGAGGATTAGAGAGTGAGTGACTGTGAGGATTAGAGAGAGACAGTGAGGATTAGCGAGTGACAGTGAGGATTAGAGAGAGAGTGACAGTGTGGATTCGAGAGTGACAGTGAGGAATAGAGAGTGACAGTGAGGATTAGAGAGAGAGTGACAGTGAGGATTAGAGAGTGACAGTGAGAGTTAGGGAGAGAGTGACAGTGAGGATTAGAGAGAGAGTGACAGTGAGGATTAGGGAGAGAGTGACAGTGAGGATTAGACAGAGAGTGACAGTGAGGATTAGCGAGAGAGTGACAGTGAGGGTTAGAGAATGACAGTGGTGATTAGAGAGAGTGACAGTGAGGATTAAGGAGAGAGTGACAGTGAGGATTAGGGAGAGAGTGACAGTGAGAGTTAGAGAATGACAGTGAGGATTAGACAGATTGACAGTGAAGAATAGGGAGAGAGTGACAGTGAGGCTTAGAGAGAGAGTGACAGTGAGGAAAAGAGAGAGAGTGACAGTGAGGGTTAGAGAGAGTTTGACAGTGAGGGTTCGAGAGAGAGTGACAGTGAGGATTAGAGATAGAGTGACAGTGAGGGTTAGAAAGAGAGTGCCAGTGAGGATTTGAGAGAGAATGACAGTGAGGATGAGGGAGTGAGTGACAGTGAGGAGTAGAGAGTGACAGTGAGGATTAGGGTGTGACAGTGAGGATTAGGGAGAGAGTGACAGTGAGGATTAGGGAGAGAGTGACAGTGAGGATTAGTGAGTGACAGTGAGGGTTAGGGAGAGAGTGACATTGAGGATTAAGGACAGACAGTGAGGATAGGAGAGATTCATTGAGGATTACAGGGAGAGTGACTGTGAGCATTAGAGAGAGACAGTGAGGATTAGGGAGTGACAGTGAGGATTACAAGTGACAGTGATGATTAGAGAGAGAGTGGCAGTGAGGATTAGAGAGTGACAGTGAGGATTAGAGAGTGATAGTAAATATTAGGGAGAGAGTGACAGTGAGGATTAGAGAGAGAGAGCGAGGATTTGAGAGTGACAGTGAGGATTAGAGAGAGAGTGACAGTGAGGGTTACAGAGAGAGTGCCAGTGAAGATTAGAGAGAGAGTGCCAGTGAGGATTAGGGAGTGAGTGACAGTGAGGAGTAGAGAGTGATAGTGAGGATTAGGGTGTGACACTGAGGATTAGGTAGAGAGTGACAGTGAGGATTAGGGAGAGAGTGACAGTGAGGATTAGTGAGTGACAGTGAGGGTTAGGGAGAGAGTGACATTGAGGATTAAGGACAGACAGTGAGGGTAGGAGAGAGTCATTGAGGATTACAGGGAGAGTGACAGTGAGCATTAGAGAGAGACAGTGAGGATTAGGGAGTGACGGTGAGGATTACGAATGACAGTGATGATTAGAGAGAGAGTGACAGTGAGGATTAGAGAGTGACAGTGAGGATTAGAGTGTGATAGTAAGTGTTAGGGAGAGAGTGACAGTGAGGATTAGAGAGAGAGAGCGAGGATTTGAGAGTGACAGTGAGGATTAGAGAGAGTGACAGTGAGGTTTAGGGAGAGAGTGACAGTGAGGGTTAGAGAGAGAGTAACAGTGAGGATTAGAGAGAGAGTGACAGTGAGGAATAGAGAGAGACAGTGAGGATTAGGAAGTGACAGTGAGGTTTGGAATGAGAGTGACAGTAAGGATTAGAGAGTGAGTGACAGTGAGGATTAGGGAGAGAGTGACAGTGAGGATTAGAGAGGGAGTGACAGTGAGGATTAGAGAGAGAGTGACATTGAGGATTAGCGAGAGATAGTGAGGATTAGGGAGAGAGTGACAGTGAGGATTAGAGAATGACAGTGAGGATTAGAGAGAGTGACAGTGAGGATTAGGGAGAGAGTGACAGTGAGGATTAGAGAGAGAGTGACAGTGAGGATTAGGTGGAGAATGACAGTGAGGATTAGAGAGTGACAGTGAGGATTAGTGAGAGAGTGACAGTGAGGATTAGGGAGAGAGTGGCATTGAGGATTAGGGAGTGACAGTGAGGATTAGAGAGTGACAGTGAGGATTAGGGAGAGAGTGACAGTGAGGATTAGAGAGTGACAGTGAGGATTAGAGAGATAGAGTGACAGTGAGGATTAGGGAGAGACAGTGAGGATTAGAGATTGACAGTGAGGATTAGGGAGAGAGTGACAGTGAGGATTAGAGAGAGAGTGACAGTGAGGATTAGGTGGAGAATGACAGTGAGGATTAGAGAGTGACAGTGAGGATTAGTGAGAGAGTGACAGTGAGGAGTAGAGAGAGAGTGACAGTGAGGATTAGGTGGAGAATGACAGTGAGGATTAGAGAGTGACAGTGAGGATTAGTGAGAGAGTGACAGTGAGGATTAGGGAGAGAGTGGCATTGAGGATTAGGGAGTGACAGTGAGGATTAGAGAGTGACAGTGAGGATTAGGGAGAGAGTGACAGTGAGGATTAGAGAGTGACAGTGAGGATTAGAGAGATAGAGTGACAGTGAGGATTAGGGAGAGACAGTGAGGATTAGAGATTGACAGTGAGGATTAGGGAGAGAGTGACAGTGAGGATTAGAGAGAGAGTGACAGTGAGGATTAGAGAGAAACAGTGAGGATTAGAGAGATAGAGTGACAGTGAGGATTAGAGAATGACAGTGAGGATTAGAGAGAGTGACAGTGAGGATTAGGGAGAGAGTGACAGTGAGGATTAGAGAGAGAGTGACAGTGAGGATTAGGTGGAGAATGACAGTGAGGATTAGAGAGTGACAGTGAGGATTAGTGAGAGAGTGACAGTGAGGATTAGAGAGAGAGTGACAGTGAGGATTAGGTGGAGAATGACAGTGAGGATTAGAGAGTGACAGTGAGGATTAGTGAGAGAGTGACAGTGAGGATTAGGGAGAGAGTGGCATTGAGGATTAGGGAGTGACAGTGAGGATTAGAGAGTGACAGTGAGGATTAGGGAGAGAGTGACAGTGAGGATTAGAGAGTGACAGTGAGGATTAGAGAGATAGAGTGACAGTGAGGATTAGGGAGAGACAGTGAGGATTAGAGATTGACAGTGAGGATTAGGGAGAGAGTGACAGTGAGGATTAGAGAGAGAGTGACAGTGAGGATTAGAGAGAAACAGTGAGGATTAGGGCCAGAGTGTCAGTGAGGATTATAGAGTGACAGTGAGGATTTGAGACTGACAGTGAGGATTAGAGAGAGAGTGACAGTGAGGATTAGGGAGTGACAGTGAGGATTAGGGAGAGAGTGACATTGAGTATTAGCGAGAGACAGTGAGGATTAGGGAGAGAGTGACAGTGAGGATTTGAGAAAGACAGTGAGGATTAGAGAGAGTGACAGTGAGGATTAGGGAGAGAGTGACAGTGAGGATTAGAGAGAGAGTGACAGTGAGGATTAGTGAGTGACAGTGAGGGTTAGGGAGAGAGTGACACTGAGGATTAGAGAGAGAGTGACAGTGAGGATTAGGGAGAGAGTGGCAGTGAGGATTAGGGAGAGAGTGACAGTGAGGGTTAGAGAATGACAGTGAGGATTAGAGAGAGTGACAGTGAGGATCAGGGAGACAGTGACAGTGAGGAATAGGGAGTGACAGTGAGGATGAGAGAGAGAGTGAGATTGAGGATTAGAGAGAGATTGACAGTGAGGGTTAGAGAGAGAGTGACAGTGAGGATTAGAGAGAGAGTGTCAGTGAGGATTACTGAGTGAGTGACAGTGAGTATTAGAGAGTGAGTGACTGTGAGGATTATAGAGAGACAGTGAGAATTAGAGAGTGACAGTGAGGATTAGTGAGAGATTGACATTGAGGATTCGAGTGTGACAGCGAGGATTAGAGAGTGACAGTGAGGATTAGAGAGTGACAGTGAGGATTAGGGAGAGAGTGAAATTGAGGATTAGGGAGAGAATGACAGTGAGGATTAGACAGAGAGTGACAGTGAGGATTAGCGAGAGAGTGACAGTGAGGGTTAGAGAATGACAGTGGTGATTAGAGAGAGTGACAGTGAGGATTAAGGAGAGAGTGACAGTGAGGATTAGGGAGAGAGTGACAGTGAGAGTTAGAGAATGACAGTGAGGATTAGACAGATTGACAGTGAAGAATAGGGAGAGAGTGACAGTGAGGCTTAGAGAGAGAGTGACAGTGAGGATTAGCGAGAGAGTGACAGTGAGGGTTAGAGAATGACAGTGGTGATTAGAGAGAGTGACAGTGAGGATTAAGGAGAGAGTGACAGTGAGGATTAGAGAGATATTGACAGTGAGGGTTAGAGAGAGAGTGACAGTGAGGATTGGAGAGAGAGTGACAGTGATGATTAGGGAGTGAGTGACTGTGAGGATTAGAGAGTGAGTGACTGTGAGGATTAGAGAGAGACAGTGAGGATTAGCGAGTGACAGTGAGGATTAGAGAGAGAGTGACAGTGTGGATTCGAGAGTGACAGTGAGGAATAGAGAGTGACAGTGAGGATTAGAGAGAGAGTGACAGTGAGGATTAGAGAGTGACAGTGAGAGTTAGGGAGAGAGTGACAGTGAGGATTAGAGAGAGAGTGACAGTGAGGATTAGGGAGAGAGTGACAGTGAGGATTAGACAGAGAGTGACAGTGAGGATTAGCGAGAGAGTGACAGTGAGGGTTAGAGAATGACAGTGGTGATTAGAGAGAGTGACAGTGAGGATTAAGGAGAGAGTGACAGTGAGGATTAGGGAGAGAGTGACAGTGAGAGTTAGAGAATGACAGTGAGGATTAGACAGATTGACAGTGAAGAATAGGGAGAGAGTGACAGTGAGGCTTAGAGAGAGAGTGACAGTGAGGAAAAGAGAGAGAGTGACAGTGAGGGTTAGAGAGAGTTTGACAGTGAGGGTTCGAGAGAGAGTGACAGTGAGGATTAGAGATAGAGTGACAGTGAGGGTTAGAAAGAGAGTGCCAGTGAGGATTTGAGAGAGAATGACAGTGAGGATGAGGGAGTGAGTGACAGTGAGGAGTAGAGAGTGACAGTGAGGATTAGGGTGTGACAGTGAGGATTAGGGAGAGAGTGACAGTGAGGATTAGGGAGAGAGTGACAGTGAGGATTAGTGAGTGACAGTGAGGGTTAGGGAGAGAGTGACATTGAGGATTAAGGACAGACAGTGAGGATAGGAGAGATTCATTGAGGATTACAGGGAGAGTGACAGTGAGCATTAGAGAGAGACAGTGAGGATTAGGGAGTGACAGTGAGGATTACAAGTGACAGTGATGATTAGAGAGAGAGTGGCAGTGAGGATTAGAGAGTGACAGTGAGGATTAGAGAGTGATAGTAAATATTAGGGAGAGAGTGACAGTGAGGATTAGAGAGAGAGAGCGAGGATTTGAGAGTGACAGTGAGGATTAGAGAGAGAGTGACAGTGAGGGTTACAGAGAGAGTGCCAGTGAAGATTAGAGAGAGAGTGCCAGTGAGGATTAGGGAGTGAGTGACAGTGAGGAGTAGAGAGTGATAGTGAGGATTAGGGTGTGACACTGAGGATTAGGTAGAGAGTGACAGTGAGGATTAGGGAGAGAGTGACAGTGAGGATTAGTGAGTGACAGTGAGGGTTAGGGAGAGAGTGACATTGAGGATTAAGGACAGACAGTGAGGGTAGGAGAGAGTCATTGAGGATTACAGGGAGAGTGACAGTGAGCATTAGAGAGAGACAGTGAGGATTAGGGAGTGACGGTGAGGATTACGAATGAAAGTGATGATTAGAGAGAGAGTGACAGTGAGGATTAGAGAGTGACAGTGAGGATTAGAGTGTGATAGTAAGTGTTAGGGAGAGAGTGACAGTGAGGATTAGAGAGAGAGAGCGAGGATTTGAGAGTGACAGTGAGGATTAGAGAGAGTGACAGTGAGGTTTAGGGAGAGAGTGACAGTGAGGGTTAGAGAGAGAGTAACAGTGAGGATTAGAGAGAGAGTGACAGTGAGGATTAGAGAGAGACAGTGAGGATTAGGAAGTGACAGTGAGGTTTGGAATGAGAGTGACAGTAAGGATTAGAGAGTGAGTGACAGTGAGGATTAGGGAGAGAGTGACAGTGAGGATTAGAGAGGGAGTGACAGTGAGGATTAGAGAGTGAGTGACATTGAGGATTAGCGAGAGATAGTGAGGATTAGGGAGAGAGTGACAGTGAGGATTAGAGAATGACAGTGAGGATTAGAGAGAGTGACAGTGAGGATTAGGGAGAGAGTGACAGTGAGGATTAGAGAGAGAGTGACAGTGAGGATTAGGTGGAGAATGACAGTGAGGATTAGAGAGTGACAGTGAGGATTAGTGAGAGAGTGACAGTGAGGATTAGGGAGAGAGTGGCATTGAGGATTAGGGAGTGACAGTGAGGATTAGAGAGTGACAGTGAGGATTAGGGAGAGAGTGACAGTGAGGATTAGAGAGTGACAGTGAGGATTAGAGAGATAGAGTGACAGTGAGGATTAGGATGAGACAGTGAGGATTAGAGATTGTCAGTGAGGATTAGGGAGAGAGTGACAGTGAGGATTAGAGAGAGAGTGACAGTGAGGATTAGGTGGAGAATGACAGTGAGGATTAGAGAGTGACAGTGAGGATTAGTGAGAGAGTGACAGTGAGGAGTAGAGAGAGAGTGACAGTGAGGATTAGGTGGAGAATGACAGTGAGGATTAGAGAGTGACAGTGAGGATTAGTGAGAGAGTGACAGTGAGGATTAGGGAGAGAGTGGCATTGAGGATTAGGGAGTGACAGTGAGGATTAGAGAGTGACAGTGAGGATTAGGGAGAGAGTGACAGTGAGGATTAGAGAGTGACAGTGAGGATTAGAGAGATAGAGTGACAGTGAGGATTAGGGAGAGACAGTGAGGATTAGAGATTGACAGTGAGGATTAGGGAGAGAGTGACAGTGAGGATTAGAGAGAGAGTGACAGTGAGGATTAGAGAGAAACAGTGAGGATTAGAGAGATAGAGTGACAGTGAGGATTAGAGAATGACAGTGAGGATTAGAGAGAGTGACAGTGAGGATTAGGGAGAGAGTGCCGGGGGGTTAGAGAGAGAGTGACAGTGAGGATTAGGTGGAGAATGACAGTGAGGATTAGAGAGTGACAGTGAGGATTAGTGAGAGAGTGACAGTGAGGATTAGAGAGAGAGTGACAGTGAGGATTAGGTGGAGAATGACAGTGAGGATTAGAGAGTGACAGTGAGGATTAGTGAGAGAGTGACAGTGAGGATTAGGGAGAGAGTGGCATTGAGGATTAGGGAGTGACAGTGAGGATTAGAGAGTGACAGTGAGGATTAGGGAGAGAGTGACAGTGAGGATTAGAGAGTGACAGTGAGGATTAGAGAGATAGAGTGACAGTGAGGATTAGGGAGAGACAGTGAGGATTAGAGATTGACAGTGAGGATTAGGGAGAGAGTGACAGTGAGGATTAGAGAGAGAGTGACAGTGAGGATTAGAGAGAAACAGTGAGGATTAGGGCCAGAGTGTCAGTGAGGATTATAGAGTGACAGTGAGGATTTGAGACTGACAGTGAGGATTAGAGAGAGAGTGACAGTGAGGATTAGAGAGTGACAGTGAGGATTAGGGAGAGAGTGACATTGAGTATTAGCGAGAGACAGTGAGGATTAGGGAGAGAGTGACAGTGAGGATTTGAGAAAGACAGTGAGGATTAGAGAGAGTGACAGTGAGGATTAGGGAGAGAGTGACAGTGAGGATTAGAGAGAGAGTGACAGTGAGGATTAGTGAGTGACAGTGAGGGTTAGGGAGAGAGTGACACTGAGGATTAGAGAGAGAGTGACAGTGAGGATTAGGGAGAGAGTGGCAGTGAGGATTAGGGAGAGAGTGACAGTGAGGGTTAGAGAATGACAGTGAGGATTAGAGAGAGTGACAGTGAGGATCAGGGAGACAGTGACAGTGAGGAATAGGGAGTGACAGTGAGGATGAGAGAGAGAGTGAGATTGAGGATTAGAGAGAGATTGACAGTGAGGGTTAGAGAGAGAGTGACAGTGAGGATTAGAGAGAGAGTGACAGTGAGGATTAGAGAGAGAGTGACAGTGAGGGTTAGAGAGATAGAGCGACAGTGAGGATTAGAGAGAGAGTGACAGTGAGGATTAGGGAGAGATTGACATTGAGGATTCGAGTGTGACAGCGAGGATTAGAGAGTGACAGTGAGGATTAGAGAGTGACAGTGAGGATTAGGGAGAGAGTGACATTGAGTATTAGCGAGAGACAGTGAGGATTAGAGAGAGTGACAGTTAGGATTAGGGAGAGAGTGACAGTGAGGATTAGGGAGAGAGTGACAGTGATGGTTAGAGAATGACAGTGAGGATTAGAGAGAGTGACAGGGAGGATTAGGTAGAGAGTGACAGTGAGGATTAGAGAGAGAGTGACGTTGAGGGTTAGAGAATGACAGTGAGGATTAGTGAGAGTGACAGTGAGGATTAGGGAGAGAGTGACAGTGAGGATTAGAGAGAGAGAGTGACAGTGAGGATTAGGGAGAGAGTGACAGTGATGGTTAGAGAATAACAGTGAGGATTAGAGAGAGTGACAGGGAGGATTAGGTAGAGAGTGACAGTGAGGATTAGAGAGAGAGTGACGGTGAGGATTAGGGAGAGAGTGACGTTGAGGGTTAGAGCATGACAGTGAGGATTAGTGAGAGTGACAGTGAGGATTAGGGAGAGAGTGACAGTGAGGATTAGAGAGAGAGTGACAGTGAGGATATAGAGAGAGAGTGACAGTGAGGGTTAGAGAGAGAATGACAGTGTGGGTTAGAGAGATTGACAGTGAGGATTAGAGAGAGATTGACAGTGAGGGCTAGAGAGAGTGACAGTGAGGGTTAGAGAGAGAGTGCCAGTGAGGATTAGGTAGAGAGTGACAGTGAGGATTAGGGAGTGAGTGACATTGACGATTAGATAGTGACAGTGAGGATTAGAGAGTGACAGTGAGGATTAGAGAGAGAGTGACAGTGAGGATTAGAGTGTGACAGTGAGGATTAGAGAGTGACAGTGACGATTAGGGAGAGAGTGACATTGAGGATTCGGGAGAGACACTGAGGATTCGGAAGAGTTTGACAGTGAGGATTAGGGAGAGAGTGACAGTGAGGATTAGAGAGTGACAGTGAGGATTTGGGAGAGAGTGACAGTGAGGATTAGAGAGTGAGTGACAGTGAGGAATAGGGAGAGAGTGACAGTGAGGATTAGGGACCGTGTGACAGTGAGGATTAGAGAGTGTCAGTGAGGATTAGGGAGAGAGTGACAGTGAGGATTAGAGAGAGAGTGACAGTGAGGAATAGGGAGAGAGTGACAGTGAGGATTAGAGAGAGAGTGACAGTGAGGATTAGTGAGTGACAATGACGATTAGAGAGAGAGTGACTGAGGATTAGAGAGAGTGCCAGTGAGGATTAGAGACAGGATGACAGGGACGATTAGAGAGTGACAGTGAGCCTTTGAGGGAGAGTGACATTGAGGATTTGAGAGAGATTGACAGTGAGGATTGGAGAGTGACAGTGCGGATTAGAGAGAGAGTAACAGTGAGGATTGGAGAGTGACAGTCAGGAATAGGGAGAGAGTGACAGTGAGGATTAGAGAGTGACAGTGAGGATTAGTGAGAGCGTGACAGTAAGGATTAGAGAGAGAGTGACAGTGAGGATCAGAGAGAGAGTTACAGTGAGGATTAGGGAGTGATTGACAGTTAGGATTAGAGAGTGAGTGACTGTGAGGAATGGAGAGTGACAGTGAGGGTGAGGGAGAGAGAGACAGTGAGGATTGGAGAGAGTGACAGTGAGGATTAGAGAATGACAGTGAGGATTAGAGAGAGTGACAGTGAGGATTAGGGAGAGAGTGACAGTGAGGATTAGAGAGAGAGTGATAGTGAGGATTAGAGAGAGAGTGACAGTGAGGATTAGGGAGAGAGTGACAGTGAGGAATAGAGAGAGAGAGACAGTGAGGATTAGAGAGAGAGAGTGACAGTGAGGATTAGAGAGTGACAATGAAGATTAGAGAGAGAGTGACTGAGGATTGGAGAGTGACAGTGAGGATTAGAGAGTGAGTGAAAGTGAGGATTAGAGAGAGAGTGACAGTGAGGATTAGGGAGAGAGTGACAGTGAGGAATAGAGAGAGAGAGACAGTGAGGATTAGAGAGAGAGAGTGACAGTGAGGATTAGAGAGTGACAATGAAGATTAGAGAGAGAGTGACTGAGGATTGGAGAGTGACAGTGAGGATTAGAGAGTGAGTGAAAGTGAGGATTAGAGAGAGAGTGACAGTGAGGATTAGAGAGTGACAATAACGATTAGAGAGAGTGACTGAGGATTAGTAAGTGACAGTGAGGATTAGATTGAGGGTGATAGTGAGTATTAGAGAGAGAGTGACAGTGAGGTTTAGAGAGAGAGTGACTGAGGATTAGAGAGAGAGTGAAGTGAGGATTAGGGTAAGAGAGTGACAGTGAGGATTAGAGAGAGAGTGATAGTGAGGATTAGAGAGAGAGTGACAGTGAGGATTAGGGAGAGAGTGACAGTGAGGAATAGAGAGAGAGAGACAGTGAGGAATAGAGAGAGAGAGACAGTGAGGATTAGAGAGAGAGAGTGACAGTGAGGATTAGAGAGTGACAATGAAGATTAGAGAGAGAGTGACTCAGGATTGGAGAGTGACAGTGAGGATTAGAGAGTGAGTGAAAGTGAGGATTAGAGAGAGAGTGACAGTGAGGATTAGAGAGTGACAATAACGATTAGAGAGAGTGACTGAGGATTAGTAAGTGACAGTGAGGATTAGATTGAGGGTGATAGTGAGTATTACAGAGAGAGTGACAGTGAGGTTTAGAGAGAGAGTGACTGAGGATTAGAGAAAGTGAAGTGAGGATTAGGGTAAGAGAGTGACAGTGAGGATTAGAGAGAGAGTGATAGTGAGGATTAGAGAGAGAGTGACAGTGAGGATTAGGGAGAGAGTGACAGTTAGGAATAGAGAGAGAGAGACAGTGAGGATTAGAGAGAGAGAGTGACAGTGAGGATTAGAGAGTGACAATGAAGATTAGAGAGAGAGTGACTGAGGATTGGAGAGTGACAGTGAGGATTAGAGAGTGAGTGAAAGTGAGGATTAGAGAGAGTGACAGTGAGGTTTAGAGAGTGACAGTGAGGATTAGGGAGTGACAGTGAGGATGAGGGAGAGAGTGACAGTGAGGATTAGAGAGAGACTAACAGTGAGGATTAGAGAGAGAGTGACAGTGAGGATTAGAGAGTGACAGTGAGGATTAGTGAGAGAGTGACAGTGAGGATTAGAGACATTTTGGCAGTAAGGATTAGAGAGAGAGTGACAGTGAGGATTAGAGAGTGACAGTGAGGTTTATGGAGAGGTGACAGTGAGGATTAAGGAGAGACAGTGAGGATTAGATAGTGACAGTGAGGATTAGGTAGAGAGTGACAGTGAGGATTAGAGAGAGAGTGACAGTGAGGATTAGAGAGTGACAGTGAGGATTAGAGAGTGACAGTAAGAATTAGGGAGAGAGCGACATTGAGGATTAGGGAGAGACAGTGAGGATTAGGGAGAATTTGACAGTGAGGATTAGAGAATGACAGTGAGGATTAGAGAGAGTGACTGTGAGGATTAGCGAGAGAGTGACAGTGAGGATTAGAGAGTGTCAGTGAGGATTAGGGAGAGAGTGACAGTGAGGATTAGAGAGAGAGTGACAGTGAGGATTAGGGAGAGAGTGACAGTGAGGATTAGAGAGAGAGTGACAGTGAAGATTAGGAAGAGATGACAGTGAGGATTAGAGAATGACAGTGAGGATTTGAGACAGTGATAGTGAGGATTAGGGAGAGAGTGACAGTGAGGATTAGAGAGAGAGTGACAGTGAGGATTAGAGAGAGAGTGACAGTGAGGGTTAGAGAGAGAGTGACAGTGAGGATTAGGGAGAGAGTGACAATGAGGATTAATGAGAGAGTGTCAGTTAGAATTAGGGAGAGAGTGACAGTGAGGATTAGAGACAGTTTGGCAGTGAGGATTAGAGAGAGAGTGACAGTTAGGATTAGAGAGTGACAGTGAGGTTTATAGAGAGGTGAAAGTGAGGATTAAAGAGAGACAGTGAGGATTAGAGAGTGACAGTGAGGATTAGGGAGAGAATGACAGTGAGGTTTAGAGAGAGAGTGACAGTGAGGATAAGGGAGTGAGTGACAGTGAGAATTAGAGAGTGACAGTGAGGATTAGAGAGTGACAGTGAGGATTAGTGAAAGAGTGACAGTGAGGATTAGAGAGTGACAGTGAGGATTAGAGAGTGACAGTGAGGATTAGGGAGAGAGTGACATTGAGGATTAGGGAGAGACAGTGAGGATTAGGGAGAGTTTTACAGTGAGGATTAGAGAATGACAGTGAGGATTAGAGAGTGTGACAGTGAGGATGAGGGAGAGAGTGACTGTGAGGATTAGGGAGAGAGTGACAGTGAGGATTAGAGAGTGACAGTGAGGTTTCGGGAGAGAGTGACAGCGAGGATTAGAGAGAGTGTGACAGTGAGTGATAGAGAGAGAGAGCGACAGTGAGGATTAGAGAGAGAGTGACAGTGAGGATTAGGGAGAGAGTGATAGTGAGGATTAGAGAATGACAGTGCGGATTAGAGAGAGTGACAGTGAGGATTAGGGAGAGAGTGACAGTTAGGATTACAGAGAGAGTGACAGTGAGGGTTAGAGAGAGAGAGTGACAGTGATGATTAGAGAGGAAGTGACAGTGAGGATTAGGGAGTGAGTGACAGTGAGGATTAGAGAGTGAGTGACTGTGAGGATGAGAGAGAGACAGTGAGGATTAGAGAGAGAGTGAGAGTGAGGATTAGAGGGAGTCAGTGAGGATTAGGGAGTGACAGTGAGGATTAGAGAGGGAGTGACAGTGAGGATTATGGAGTGAGTGACAGTGAGGATGAAAGAGTGAGTGACTGTGAGGGTTAGAGAGAGAGAGTGACAGTGATGATTACAGAGGGAGTGACAGTGAGGATTAGAGTGAGAGTGACAGTGAGGATTAGAGGGAGACAGTGAGGATTAGGGAGTGACAGTGAGGATTAGGGAGTGACAGTGAGGATTAGGTAGAGAGTGACAGTGAGGATTAGGGAGAGAGTGACACTGAGAATTAGAGAGAGAGTAACAGTGAGGATTAGAGAGAGAGTGGCAGTGAGGATTAGAGAGTCACGGTGAGGATTAGGGAGAGAGTGACAGTGAGGATTAATAAGAGAGTGTCAGTTAGAATTAGGGATAGAATGACAGTGAGGATTAGAGATAGAGTGACAATGAGGATAAGGGAGTGAGTGACAGTGAGGATTAGAGAGTGAGTGTCTGTGAGGATTAGAGAGAGACAGTGAGGTTTAGAGAGAGAGAGTGACAGTGAGTATTAGAGGAAGACAGTGAGGATTAGGGGAGACAGCGAGGATTAGGGAGTGACAGTTAGGATTAGGGAGTGACAGTGAGGATTATGTAGAGAGTGACAATGAGGATTAGAGAGTGACAGTGAGAATGAGGGAGAGAGTGACAGTGAGGATTAGAGAGAGAGTAACAGTGAAGATTAGAGAGAGAGTGTCAGTGAGGATTTGAGAGTGACGGTGAGGATTAGGGAGAGAGTGACAGTGAGGATTAGTGAGAGAGTAACAGTGAGATTTAGGGAGAGAGTGACAGTGAGGATTAGAGAGAGTTTGGCAGTGAGGATTAGAGAGAGAGTGACAGTGAGGATTAGAGAGTGACAGTGAGGTTTATGGAGAGGTGACAGTGAGGATTAGGGAGAGACAGTTAGGATTAGAGAGTGACAGTGAGGATTATAGAGAGGTGACAGTGAGGATTAAAGAGAGACAGTGAGGATTAGAGAGTGACAGTGAGGATTAGAGAGAGAATGACAGTGAGGATTAGAGAGAGAGTGACAGTGAGGATAAGGGAGTGAGTGACAGTGAGAATTAGAGAGTGACAGTGAGGATTAGAGAGTGACAGTGAGGATTAGTGAAAGAGTGACAGTGAGGATTAGAGAGTGACAGTGAGGATTAGAGAGTGACAGTGAGGATTAGGGAGAGAGTGACATTGAGGATTAGGGAGAGACAGTGAGGATTAGGGAGAGTTTTACAGTGAGGATTAGAGAATGACAGTGAGGATTAGAGAGTGTGACAGTGAGGATGAGGGAGAGAGTGACTGTGAGGATTAGGGAGAGAGTGACAGTGAGGATTAGAGAGTGACAGTGAGGTTTCGGGAGAGAGTGACAGCGAGGATTAGAGAGAGTGTGACAGTGAGTGATAGAGAGAGAGAGCGACAGTGAGGATTAGAGAGAGAGTGACAGTGAGGATTAGGGAGAGAGTGATAGTGAGGATTAGAGAATGACAGTGCGGATTAGAGAGAGTGACAGTGAGGATTAGGGAGAGAGTGACAGTTAGGATTACAGAGAGAGTGACAGTGAGGGTTAGAGAGAGAGAGTGACAGTGATGATTAGAGAGGAAGTGACAGTGAGGATTAGGGAGTGAGTGACAGTGAGGATTAGAGAGTGAGTGACTGTGAGGATGAGAGAGAGACAGTGAGGATTAGAGAGAGAGTGAGAGTGAGGATTAGAGGGAGTCAGTGAGGATTAGGGAGTGACAGTGAGGATTAGAGAGGGAGTGACAGTGAGGATTATGGAGTGAGTGACAGTGAGGATGAAAGAGTGAGTGACTGTGAGGGTTAGAGAGAGAGAGTGACAGTGATGATTACAGAGGGAGTGACAGTGAGGATTAGAGTGAGAGTGACAGTGAGGATTAGAGGGATACAGTGAGGATTAGGGAGTGACAGTGAGGATTAGGGAGTGACAGTGAGGATTAGGTAGAGAGTGACAGTGAGGATTAGGGAGAGAGTGACACTGAGAATTAGAGAGAGAGTAACAGTGAGGATTAGAGAGAGAGTGGCAGTGAGGATTAGCGAGTCACGGTGAGGATTAGGGAGAGAGTGACAGTGAGGATTAATAAGAGAGTGTCAGTTAGAATTAGGGATAGAATGACAGTGAGGATTAGAGATAGAGTGACAATGAGGATAAGGGAGTGAGTGACAGTGAGGATTAGAGAGTGAGTGTCTGTGAGGATTAGAGAGAGACAGTGAGGTTTAGAGAGAGAGAGTGACAGTGAGTATTAGAGGAAGACAGTGAGGATTAGGGGAGACAGCGAGGATTAGGGAGTGACAGTTAGGATTAGGGAGTGACAGTGAGGATTATGTAGAGAGTGACAATGAGGATTAGAGAGTGACAGTGAGAATGAGGGAGAGAGTGACAGTGAGGATTAGAGAGAGAGTAACAGTGAAGATTAGAGAGAGAGTGTCAGTGAGGATTTGAGAGTGACGGTGAGGATTAGGGAGAGAGTGACAGTGAGGATTAGTGAGAGAGTAACAGTGAGATTTAGGGAGAGAGTGACAGTGAGGATTAAAGAGAGTTTGGCAGTGAGGATTAGAGAGAGAGTGACAGTGAGGATTAGAGAGTGACAGTGAGGTTTATGGAGAGGTGACAGTGAGGATTAGGGAGAGACAGTTAGGATTAGAGAGTGACAGTGAGGATTAGAGAGAGACAGTGAGGAGTAGAGAGAGAGTGAGAGTGAGGATTAGAGGGAGACAGTGAGGATTAGGGAGTGACTGTGAGAATTAGAGAGTGACAATGAGGATACGAGAGTGACAGTGAGGATTAGAGAAAGTGTGACAGTGAGGATTAGAGAGTGACAGTGAGGATTAGAGAGTGTGACAGTGATGGTTAGAGAGAGAGTGACTGTGAGGATTAGAGAGGGAGTGACAGTGAGGATTAGGAAGTGAGTGACAGTGAGGATTAGAGAGTGCGTGACTGTGAGGATTAGAGAGAGACAGTGAGGATTAGAGAGAGAGAGTGACAGTGAGGATTAGAGGGAGACAGTGAGGATTAGGGAGTGACAGTGAGGATAAGAGAGTGACAGTGAGGATTAGGCAGAGAGTGACAGTGAGGATTAGAGAGTGACAGTGAGAATGAGGGAGAGTGTGACAGTGAGAATTAGAGAGAGAGTAACAGTGAAGATTAAAGAGAGAGTGACAGTGAGGATTAGAGAGTAACGGTGAGGATTAGGGAGAGAGTGACAGTGAGGATTAGTGAGAGAGTAACAGTGAGATTTAGGGAGAGAGTGACAGTGAGGATTAGAGACAGATTGGCAGTGAGGATTAGAGAGAGAGTGACAGTGAGGTTTATGGAGAGGTGACAGTGAGGATTAGGGAGAGACAGTGAGGATTAGAGAGTGACAGTGAGGTTTAGAGAGAGGCAGTGAGGATTAGAGAGAGAGTGAGAGTGAGGATTAGCGAGTGACGGTGAGGATTAGGGAGAGAGTGACAGTGAGGATTAGAGAGAGAGTAACAGTGAGGATTAGAGAGTGAGTGACAGTGAGAATTAGCGAGTGACGGTGAGGATTAGAGAGAGGCAGTGAGGATTAGGGAGAGAGTGAGAGTGAGGATTAGAGGGACAGTGACAGTGAGGATTAGCGAGTGACGGTGAGGATAAGGGAGAGAGTGACAGTGAGGATTAGAGAGAGAGTAACAGTGAGGATTAGAGAGAGAGTGACAGTGAGGATTAGCGAGTGACGGTGAGGATTAGGGAGAGAGTGAGAAAGATGATTAGAGAGAGAGTAACAGTGAGGATTAGAGAGAGAGTGACAGTGAGGATTAGCGAGTGACGGTGAGGATTAAGGAGAGAGTGACAGTGAGGATTAATGAGAGAGTGTCTGTTAGAATTAGGGAGAGAGTGACAGTGAGGATTAGAGACAGTTTGGCAGTGAGGATTACAGAGAGAGTGACAGCGAGGATTAGAGAGTGAATGTGAGGTTTATGGAGAGGTGACAGTGAGGATTAGGGAGAGACAGTGAGGATTAGAGAGTGACAGTGAGGATTAGGGAGAGAGCGGCAGTGAGGATTAGAGAGAGAGTGACAGTGAGGATGAGGGAGTGAGTGACAGTGAGATTAGAGAGTGACAGTGAGGATTAGAGAGTGACAGTGAGGATTAGAGAAAGAGTGACAGTGAGGATTAGAGAGTGACAGTGAGGATGAGAGAGTGACAGTGAGGATTAGGGAGAGAGTGACATTGAGGATTAGGGAGAGACAGTGAGGATTAATGAGAGAGTGACAGTGAGGATTAGAGAGTGTGACAGTGAGGATGAGGGAGAGAGTGACAGTGAGGATTAGGGAGAGAGTGACAGTGAGGATTAGAGAGTGACAGTGAGGTTTCGGGAGAGAGTGACAGCGAGGATTAGAGAGAGAGTGACAGTGAGGGTTAGAGAGAGAGAGTGACAGTGAAGATTAGAGAGGGAGTGACAGTGAGGATTAGGGAGGGAGTGACAGTGAGGATTAGAGAGTGAGTGACTGTGAGGATTAGAGGGAGACAGTTAGGATTAGGTAGAGAGTGACAGTGAGGATTAGAGAGTGACAGTGACAATGACGGAGAGAGTGACAGTGAGGATTATAGATAGAGTTACAGTGAAGATTAGAGAGAGAGTGACAGTGAGGATTAGAGAGTGACGGTGAGGATTAGTGAGAGAGTGATAGTGAGGATTAGTGAGAGGGGAACAGTGAGATTTAGGGAGAGAGTGGCAGTGAGGTTTGGAGACAGTTTGGCAGTGAGGATTAGAGAGAGAGTGACAGTGAGGATCAGAGAGAGACAGTGAGGTTTATGAAGAGGTGACAGTGAGGATTAGGGAGAGACAGGGAGGATTAGAGAGTGACAGTGAGGATTAGGGAGAGAGTGACAGTGAGGATTAGAGAGAGTGTGACAGTGAGGATTAGAGAGTCACAGTGAGGATTTGGGGGAGAGTGACAGTGAGGATTAGAGAGTGACAGTGAGGATTAGAGAGTGACAGTGAGGATTAGAGAGTGACTGACAGTGAGGATTAGAGAGTGCCAGTGATGATTAGTTAGTTACAGTGAGCATTAGGGAGAGAGCGATAATGAGGATTAGGGAGAGACTGTGAGGATTAGGGAGAGAGTGACTGTGAGGAATAGAGAATGACAGTGAGGATTAGAGAGAGTGACAGTGAGGATTAGGGAGAGAGTGACAGTGAGGATTAGAGAGAGAGTGACAGTGATGTTTAGAGAGTGACAGTGATGATTAGGGAGAGAGTGACAGTGAGGATTAGAGAGTGAGTGACAGTGAGGATTAGGGAGCTAATGACAGTGAGGGTTAGAGAATGACAGTGAGGATTAGAGAGAGAGTGACAGTGAGGATTAGAGAGAGAGTGACAGTGAGTATTAGGGAGTGAGTGACAGTGAGGATTACAGAGAGAGTGACTGTGAGGATTAGAGAGTGTGTGACAGTGAGGATTAGGGAGAGAGTGACAGTGAGGATTAGAGAGAGATTGACAGTGAAGATTAGAGAAAGAGTGACAGTGACGTTGACAGAGAGTGACAGTGAGGATTGGAGAGAGAGTGACAGTGAGGATTAGAGTGTAAGTGTCAGTGAGGATTAGAGTGAGAGTGACAGTGAGGATTAGAGAGTGACAATGAAGATTAGAGAGATACTGACTGAGGATTGTAGAGTGACAGTGAGGATTAGAGAGAGAGTGACAGTGAGGATTAGAGAGAGAGTGACAGTGAGGATTAGAGAGTGACAATGACGATTAGAGAGAGAGTGACTGAGGATTAGCGAGTGACAGTGAGGAATAGATTGAGGGTGACAGTGAGTATTAGAGAGAGAGTGACACGTGAGGATTAGAGAAAGGGTGACAGTGAGGATTAAGAGAGTAACAGTGAGGATTAGAGAGAGGGTGACAGTGAGGATTAAGTGAGTAACAGTGAGGATTAGAGGGAGAGAGACAGTGAAGATTTCAGAGAGAGTAACAGTGAGGATTAGAGAGAGAGTGACAGTGAGGATTAGAGAGTGACAGTGAGGATTAGGTTGTGACAGTGAGGATAAGGGAGACAGTGACAGTGAGGAATCGGGAGTGACAGTGTGGATTAGAGAGTGACAGTGAGGATTAGAGAGAGTGACAGTGAGGATTCGAGAGAGACAGTGAGGATAAGGGAAAATGACAGTGAGGATTAGAGAGTGAGTGACAGTGAGGATTAGAGAGTGGCAGTGAGGATTAGGGAGAGTGACAGTGAGGATTAGAGAGAGAGTGACAGTGAGGATTTGGGAGAATGTGACAGTGAGGATTATGGAGTGACAGTGAGGATTAGAGAGAGAATGAGAGTGAGAATTAGGGAGTAACAGTGAGGATTAGGGAGTGACACTGAGGATTAGAGAGAGAGTGACAGTGAGGATTAGTGAGTGACAGTGAGGATTAGGGAGAGACAATGAGGTTTAGAGAGTGAATGACAGTGAGGATTAGAGAGTGACAGTGAGGCTGAGGGAGAGAGTGACAGTTAGGATTAGGGAGTGACAGTGAGGATGAGGGAGAGACTGACAGTGAGGATTAGGGAGTGACAGTGATGGTAAGGGAGAGACAGTGAGGATTGGGAGAGTGAAGTGAGGATTAGAGAGAGAGTGACAGTGAGGATTAGAGATTGACATTGAGGATGAGTTGAAACTTTATTGCTGGAACAGCACAGCAGGTCAGGCAGCATCCAGGGAACAGGAGATTCGACGTTTCGGGCACAGGCCCTTCTTCAGGAATCATTCCTGAAGAAGGGCCTGTGCCCGAAACGTCGAATCTCCTGTTCCCTGGATGCTGCCTGACCTGCTGTGCTGTTCCAGCAATAAAGTTTCAACTTTGATCTCCAGCATCTGCAGACCTCACTTTCTCCTCCAGTGAGGATGAGGGAGAGAGTGACACTGAGAATTAAAGAGAGAGTAACAGTGAGGATTAGAGATAGAGTGACAGTGAGGATTAGAGAGTGACAGTGAGGATTAGTGAGAGAGTGACAGTGAGGATTAGAGACATTTTGGCAGTGAGGATTAGAGAGAGAGTGACAGTGAGGATTAGAGAGTGACAGTGAGGTTTATGGAGAGGTGACAGTGAGGATTAAGGAGAGACAGTGAGGATTAGAGAGTGACAGTGTGGATTAGGTAGAGAGTGACAGTGAGGATTAGAGAGAGAGTGACAGTGAGGATTAGAGAGTGACAGTGAGGATTAGAGAGTGACAGTGAGAATTAGGGAGAGAGCGACATTGAGGATTAGGGAGAGACAGTGAGGATTAGGGAGAGTTTGACAGTGAGGATTAGAGAATGACAGTGAGGATTAGAGAGAGTGACAGTGAGGATTAGGGGGAGAGTGACAGTGAGGATTAGAGAGTGTCAGTGAGGATTAGGGAGAGAGTGACAGTGAGGATTAGGGAGAGAGTGACAGTGAGGATTAGAGAGAGAGTGACAGTGAGGATTAGGAAGAGAGTGACAGTGAGGATTAGAGAATGACAGTGAGGATTTGAGAGAGTGATAGTGAGGATTAGGGAGAGAGTGACAGTGAGGATTAGAGAGAGAGTGACAGTGAGGATTAGAGAGAGAGTGACAGTGAGGGTTAGAGAGAGAGTGACAGTGAGGATTAGGGAGAGAGTGACAATGAGGATTAATGAGAGAGTGTCAGTTAGAATTAGGGAGAGAGTGACAGTGAGGATTAGAGACAGTGTGGCAGTGAGGATTAGAGAGAGAGTGACAGTTAGGATTAGAGAGTGACAGTGAGGTTTATAGGGAGGTGACAGTGAGGATTAAAGAGAGACAGTGAGGATTAAAGAGTGACAGTGAGGATTAGGGAGAGAATGACAGTGAGGATTAGAGAGAGAGTGACAGTGAGGATAAGGGAGTGAGTGACAGTGAGAATTAGAGAGTGACAGTGAGGATTAGAGAGTGACAGTGAGGATTAGTGAAAGAGTGACAGTGAGGATTAGAGAGTGACAGTGAGGATTAGAGAGTGACAGTGAGGATTAGGGAGAGAGTGACATTGAGGATTAGGGAGAGACAGTGAGGATTAGGGAGAGTTTTACAGTGAGGATTAGAGAATGACAGTGAGGATTAGAGAGTGTGACAGTGAGGATGAGGGAGAGAGTGACTGTGAGGATTAGGGAGAGAGTGACAGTGAGGATTAGAGAGTGACAGTGAGGTTTCGGGAGAGAGTGACAGCGAGGATTAGAGAGAGTGTGACAGTGAGTGATAGAGAGAGAGAGCGACAGTGAGGATTAGAGAGAGAGTGACAGTGAGGATTAGGGAGAGATTGATAGTGAGGATTAGAGAATGACAGTGCGGATTAGAGAGAGTGACCGTGAGGATTAGGGAGAGAGTGACAGTTAGGATTACAGAGAGAGTGACAGTGAGGGTTAGAGAGAGAGAGTGACAGTGATGATTAGAGAGGGAGTGACAGTGAGGATTAGGGAGTGAGTGACAGTGAGGATTAGAGAGTGAGTGACTGTGAGGATGAGAGAGAGACAGTGAGGATTAGAGAGAGAGTGAGAGTGAGGATTAGAGGGAGTCAGTGAGGATTAGGGAGTGACAGTGAGGATTAGAGAGGGAGTGACATTGAGGATTATGGAGTGAGTGACAGTGAGGATGAAAGAGTGAGTGACTGTGAGGATTAGAGATAGACAGTGAGGATTAGAGTGAGAGTGACAGTGAGGATTAGAGGGAGACAGTGAGGATTAGGGAGTGACAGTGAGGATTAGGGAGTGACAGTGAGGATTAGGTAGAGAGTGACAGTGAGGATTAGGGAGAGAGTGACACTGAGAATTAGAGAGAGAGTCACAGTGAGGATTAGAGAGAGAGTGACAGTGAGGATTAGCGAGTCATGGTGAGGATTAGGGAGAGAGTGACAGTGAGGATTAATAAGAGAGTGTCAGTTAGAATTAGGGATAGAATGACAGTGAGGATTAGAGAGAGAGTGACAGTGAGGATAAGGGAGTGAGTGACAGTGAGGATTAGAGAGTGAGTGTCTGTGAGGATTAGAGAGAGACAGTGAGGTTTAGAGAGAGAGAGTGAAAGTGAGTATTAGAGGAAGTCAGTGAGGTTTAGGGGGAGACAGTGAGGATTAGGGAGTGACAGTTAGGATTTGGGAGTGACAGTGAGGATTATGTAGAGAGTGACAGTGAGGATTAGAGAGTGACAGTGAGAATGAGGGAGAGAGTGACAGTGAGGATTAGAGAGAGAGTAACAGTGAAGATTAGAGAGAGAGTGTCAGTGAGGATTTGAGAGTGACGGTGAGGATTAGGGAGAGAGTGACAGTGAGGATTAGTGAGAGAGTAACAGTGAGATTTAGGGAGAGAGTGACAGTGAGGATTAGAGACAGTTTGGCAGTGAGGATTAGAGAGAGAGTGACAGTGAGGATTAGAGAGTGACAGTGAGGTTTATGGAGAGGTGACAGTGAGGATTAGGGAGAGACAGTTAGGATTAGAGAGTGACAGTGAGGATTAGAGAGAGACAGTGAGGAGTAGAGAGAGAGTGAGAGTGAGGATTAGAGGGAGACAGTGAGGATTAGGGAGTGACTGTGAGAATTAGAGAGTGACAATGAGGATACGAGAGTGACAGTGAGGATTAGAGAAAGTGTGACAGTGAGGATTAGAGAGTGACAGTGAGGATTAGAGAGTGTGACAGTGAGGATGAGGGAGAGAGAGACAGTGAGGATTAGAGAGAGAGTGACAGTGATGGTTAGAGAGAGAGTGACTGTGAGGATTAGAGAGGGAGTGACAGTGAGGATTAGGAAGTGAGTGACAGTGAGGATTAGAGAGTTCGTGACTGTGAGGATTAGAGAGAGACAGTGAGGATTAGAGAGAGAGAGTGACAGTGAGGATTAGAGGGAGACAGTGAGGATTAGGGAGTGACAGTGAGGATAAGAGAGTGACAGTGAGGATTAGGTAACGAGTGACAGTGAGGATTAGAGAGTGACAGTGAGAATGAGGGAGAGTGTGACAGTGAGAATTAGAGAGAGAGTAACAGTGAAGATTAAAGAGAGAGTGACAGTGAGGATTAGAGAGTAACGGTGAGGATTAAGGAGAGAGTGACAGTGAGGATTAGTGAGAGAGTAACAGTGAGTTTTAGGGAGAGAGTGACAGTGAGGATTAGAGACAGATTGGCAGTGAGGATTAGAGAGAGAGTGACAGTGATGTTTATGGAGAGGTGACAGTGAGGATTAGGGAGAGACAGTGAGGATTAGAGAGTGACAGTGAGGTTTAGAGAGAGGCAGTGAGGATTAGAGAGAGAGTGAGAGTGAGGATTAGAGGGAGAGTGACAGTGAGGATTAGCGAGTGACGGTGAGGATTAGGGAGAGAGTGACAGTGAGGATTAGAGAGAGAGTAACAGTGAGGATTAGAGAGAGAGTGACAGTGAGGATTAGCGAGTGACGGTGAGGATTAGAGAGAGGCAGTGAGGATTAGAGAGAGAGTGAGAGTGAGGATTAGAGGGAGAGTGACAGTGAGGATTAGCGAGTGACGGTGAGGATTAGGGAGAGAGTGGCAGTGAGGATTAGAGAGAGAGTATCAGTGAGGATTAGAGAGAGAGTGACAGTGAGGATTAGCGAGTGACGGTGAGGATTAGGGAGAGAGTGAGAAAGATGATTAGAGAGAGAGTAACAGTGAGGATTAGAGAGAGAGTGACAGTGAGGATTAGCGAGTGACGGTGAGGATTAAGGAGAGAGTGACAGTGAGGATTAATGAGAGAGTGTCTGTTAGAATTAGGGAGAGAGTGACAGTGAGGATTAGAGACAGTTTGGCAGTGAGGATTACAGAGAGAGTGACAGTGAGGATTAGAGAGTGAATGTGAGGTTTATGGAGAGGTGACAGTGAGGATTAGGGAGAGACAGTGAGGATTAGAGAGTGACAGTGAGGATTAGGGAGAGAGCGGCAGTGAGGATTAGAGAGAGAGTGACAGTGAGGATGAGGGAGTGAGTGACAGTGAGAATTAGAGAGTGACAGTGAGGATTAGAGAGTGACAGTGAGGATTAGAGAAAGAGTGACAGTGAGGATTAGAGAGTGACAGTGAGGATGAGAGAGTGACAGTGAGGATTAGGGAGAGAGTGACATTGAGGATTAGAGAGAGACAGTGAGGATTAATGAGAGAGTGACAGTGAGGATTAGAGAATGACAGTGAGGATTAGAGAGTGTGACAGTGAGGATGAGGGAGAGAGTGACAGTGAGGATTGGGAGAGAGTGACAGTGAGGATTAGAGAGTGACAGTGAGGTTTTGGGAGAGAGTGACAGCGAGAATTAGAGAGAGAGTGACAGTGAGGGTTAGAGAGAGAGAGTGACAGTGAAGATTAGAGAGGGAGTGACAGTGAGGATTAGGGAGGGAGTGACAGTGAGGATTAGAGAGTGAGTGACTGTGAGGATTAGAGAGAGTCAGTGAGGATTAGAGAGAGAGAGTGACAGTGAGGATTAGAGGGAGACAGTGAGGATTAGGTAGAGAGTGACAGTGAGGATTAGAGAGTGACAGTGACAATGATGGAGAGAGTGACAGTGAGGATTATAGATAGATTTACAGTGAAGATTAGAGAGAGAGTGACAGTGAGGATTAGAGAGTGACGGTGAGGATTAGTGAGAGAGTGATAGTGAGGATTAGTGAGAGGGGAACAGTGAGATTTAGGGAGAGAGTGGCAGTGAGGTTTGGAGACAGTTTGGCAGTGAGGATTAGAGAGAGAGTGACAGTGAGGATCAGAGAGAGACAGTGAGGTTTATGAAGAGGTGACAGTGAGGATTAGGGAGAGACAGGGAGGATTAGAGAGTGACAGTGAGGATTAGGGAGAGAGTGACAGTGAGGATTAGAGAGAGTGTGACAGTGAGGATTAGAGAGTGACAGTGAGGATTTGGGGGAGAGTGACAGTGAGGATTAGAGAGTGACAGTGAGGATTAGAGAGTGACAGTGAGGATTAGAGAGTGACTGACAGTGAGGATTAGAGAGTGCCAGTGATGATTAGAGAGTAACAGTGAGCATTAGGGAGAGAGCGATAATGAGGATTAGGGAGAGACTGTGAGGATTAGGGAGAGAGTGACTGTGAGGATTAGAGAATGACAGTGAGGATTAGAGAGAGTGACAGTGAGGATTAGGGAGAGAGTGACAGTGAGGATTAGAGAGAGAGTGACAGTGATGTTTAGAGAGTGACAGTGATGATTAGGGAGAGAGTGACAGTGAGGATTAGAGAGTGAGTGACAGTGAGGATTAGGGAGCTAATGACAGTGAGGGTTAGAGAATGACAGTGAGGATTAGAGAGAGAGTGACAGTGAGGATTAGAGAGAGAGTGACAGTGAGTATTAGGGAGTGAGTGACAGTGAGGATTACAGAGAGAGTGACTGTGAGGATTAGAGAGTGTGTGACAGTGAGGATTAGGGAGAGAGTGACAGTGAGGATTAGAGAGAGATTGACAGTGAGGATTAGAGAAAGAGTGACAGTGACGTTGACAGAGAGTGACAGTGAGGATTGGAGAGAGAGTGACAGTGAGGATTAGAGTGTAAGTGTCAGTGAGGATTAGAGTGAGAGTGACAGTGAGGATTAGAGAGTGACAATGAAGATTAGAGAGATACTGACTGAGGATTGGAGAGTGACAGTGAGGATTAGAGAGAGAGTGACAGTGAGGATTAGAGAGAGAGTGACAGTGAGGATTAGAGAGTGACAATGACGATTAGAGAGAGTGACTGAGGATTAGCGAGTGACAGTGAGGAATAGATTGAGGGTGACAGTGAGTATTAGAGAGAGAGTGACAAGTGAGGATTAGAGAGAGAGAGACAGAAAATTAGAGAGAGTGACAGTGAGGATTAGAGAGAGGGTGACAGTGAGGATTAAGTGAGTAACAGTGAGGATTAGAGGGAGAGAGACAGTGAAGATTTCAGAGAGAGTAACAGTGAGGATTAGAGAGAGAGTGACAGTGAGGATTAGAGAGTGACAGTGAGGATTAGGTTGTGACAGTGAGGATAAGGGAGACAGTGACAGTGAGGAATCGGGAGTGACAGTGTGGATTAGAGAGTAACAGTGAGGATTAGAGAGAGTGACAGTGAGGATTCGAGAGTGACAGTGAGGTTTATGGAGAGAGTGACAGTGAGGATTAGGGAGTGACAGTGAGGGTTAGGGAGAGACAGTGAGGATAAGGGAAAATGACAGTGAGGATTAGAGAGTGAGTGACAGTGAGGATTAGAGAGTGGCAGTGAGGATTAGGGAGAGTGACAGTGAGGATTAGAGAGAGAGTGACAGTGAGGATTTGGGAGAATGTGACAGTGAGGATTATGGAGTGACAGTGAGGATCAGAGAGAGAATGAGAGTGAGAATTAAGGAGTAACAGTGAGGATTAGGGAGTGACACTGAGGATTAGAGAGAGAGTGACAGTGAGGATTAGTGAGTGACAGTGAGGATTAGGGAGAGACAATGAGTTTTAGAGAGTGAGTGACAGTGAGGATTAGAGAGTGACAGTGAGGCTGAGGGAGAGAGTGACAGTTAGGATTAGGGAGTGACAGTGAGGATGAGGGAGAGACTGACAGTGAGGATTAGGGAGTGACAGTGATGGTAAGGGAGAGACAGTGAGGATTGGGAGAGTGAAGTGAGGATTAGAGAGAGAGTGACAGTGAGGATTAGAGATTGACAATGAGGATGAGTTGAAACTTTATTGCTGGAACAGCACAGCAGGTCAGGCAGCATCCAGGGAACAGGAGATTCGACGTTTCGGGCACAGGCCCTTCTTCAGGAATCATTCCTGAAGAAGGGCCTGTGCCCGAAACGTCGAATCTCCTGTTCCCTGGATGCTGCCTGACCTGCTGTGCTGTTCCAGCAATAAAGTTTCAACTTTGATCTCCAGCATCTGCAGACCTCACTTTCTCCTCCAGTGAGGATGAGGGAGAGAGTGACACTGAGAATTAAAGAGAGAGTAACAGTGAGGATTAGAGATAGAGTGACAGTGAGGATTATTTAGTGATGGTGAGGATTATGGAGAGAGTGACAGTGAGGATTAGGGAGAGAGTGACAGTGAGGATTAGAGACAGTTTGGCAATGAGGATTAGAGAGAGAGTGACAGTTAGGATTAGAGAGTGACAGTGACATTTATGGAGAGGTGACAGTGAGGATTAGGGAGAGACAGCGGGGATTAGAGAGTGACAGTGAGGATTAGGGAGAGAGTGACAGTGAGGATTGGAGAGAGAGATACAGTGAGGATTAGGGAGAGAGTGACAGTGAGGGTTAGAGAATGACAGTGAGGATTGGAGACAGTGACAGTGAGGATTAGGGAGTGACATTGAGGATTAGAGAGTGACAGTGAGGATTAGAGAGAGAGTGACAGTGAGGATTAGAGAGTGACAGTGAGGATTAGAGAGTGACAGTGAGGATTAGGGAGAGACAGTGAGGATTAGGAAGAGTTTGACAGTAAGGATGAGAGAATGACAGTGAGGATTAGAGAGAGTGGCAGTGAGGATGAGGGAGAGAGTGACAGTGAGGATTAGGGAGATAGTGACAGTGAGGATTAGAGAGTGACAGTGAGGATTAGGGAGAGAGTGACAGCGAGGATTAGAGAGAGAGTGACAGTGAGGATTAGGGAGAGAGTGACAGTGAGGATTAGAGAGCGAGTGACAGTGAGGATTAGGGAGAGAGTGACAGTGAGGGTTAGAGAATGACAGTGAGGATTAGAGAGTGTGACAGTGAGGAGTAGGGAGAGAGTGACAGTGAGGATTAGGTAGAGAGTGACAGTGAGGATTAGAGAGAGAGTGACCGTGAGGGTTAGAGAGAAAGTGACAGTGAGGATTAGAGAGGTAGTGACTGTGAAGATTGGGGAGTGAGTGACAGTGAGGATTAGAGAGTGAGTGACTGTGAGGATTAGAGAGAGACAGTGAGGTTTAGGGAGAGAGTGACAGCGAGGATTAGAGAGAGAGTGACAGTGAGGGTTAGAGAGAGAGAGAGTGACAGTGAGGATTAGAGAGGGAGTGACAGTGAGGATTAGGGAGTGAGTGACAGTGAGGATTAGAGAGTTAGTGACTGTGAGGATTAGAGAGAGTCAGTGAGGATTAGAGAGACAGAGTGACAGTGAGGATTATAGGGAGTCAGTGAGGATTAGGGAGAGACAGTGAGGATTAGGGAGTGACAGTGAGGATTAGGTAGAGAGTGACAGTGAGGATTAGAGAGTGACAGTGAGAATGAGGGAGAGAGTGAAAGTGAGGATTAGAGAGAGAGTAACAGTGAAGATTAGAGAGAGGGTGACAGTGAGGATTAGAGAGTGACGGTGAGGATTAGTGAGAGAGTGATAGTGAGGATTAGTGAGAGAGTAACAGTGAGATTTAGGGAGAGAGTGGCAATGAGGTTTGGAGACAGTTTGGCAGTGAGGATTAGAGAGAGAGTGACAGTGAGGATCAGAGAGTGACAGTGAGGTTTATGGAGAGGTGACAGTGAGGATTAGGGAGAGACAGTGAGGATTAGAGAGTGACAGTGAGGATTAGGGAGAGAGTGACAGTGAGGATTAGAGAGAGAGTGACAGTGAGGATTAGAGAGAGAGTGACAGTGAGGATTTGGGGGAGAGTGACAGTGAGGATTAGAGAGTGACAGTGAGGATTAGAGAGTGACAGTGAGGATTAGAGAGAGAGTGTGCAAGATAGGGGACTCTGCGACCCCCCATCAGGCACTCTGCTTCCCTTCCCAAGAACAAAGACACGGAGGAGTTCGTCCAAAACTATTTATTCAATTCTGCAGAACCGGGTGTTACCTCAATGGCTTCCCACGCGGCACACACACAGATTGTAATCCCCGCACGTTATATACATGTAGGAGTGGGCTGGGCCTTCTACTGTCTCAGCCAATGAGTGTTAAAGTTCCCCACTGTCCTCCTGATGGATGAGATTATTTGGTTATTCACCCAGCCAATCAGTGTTCGAGTTCCCCGCTTCTCCCTTATATGGATGATGACGTACAGCCGTGGTTGTGGGCGGTCCCTCAGCCACGAGGAAAGCTGTTTCCATTGTTCCATTCATGAAAATCTGGGGGAGTGTCTGCTCGTGCTTACTACAAGGTAGAGAAGACTAAAATGGTGGCTTTGTACTTACTATGTGCTTACTACAACAGTTAATGAATTAAAAATTACACCACCCCCTACAAATCCCCCGTGTCTTTTCTTACGGTTTGTAATTTTTAAACTGGGAGTTTCTTCTCCAGGGCGTCCAATAGCTCCCGAGCTTGTTTATCAAGCTGCCCGTCTCTAATGCTACCCCCGCCCAAGAGGGATTCAGACTGTTCTATCTCGAGGTTCATCCTATCGACCTGCCCATAAGGAACATCCCTCTTAGTAAGGGCGGTTTCGATCAGTCGCTGAGTTAACCCCCTGGCGCAGGGAATGATGCAACACCCGAGGGCAATTAGTACCCCTGCCACCACTATACATGAGACGAGAAAGGAAATGACCACCCCCTTCCATTTACCAAACCAAGCTTCCAACCAACCCGTGAGGCCAGAATCGATGCCCGAGTTTTCGGCGAGTTCATCCGCCAATGTGGTGAGCCCATCCAAGGCGCGGGTGATGGACCCATCAGGGGCTGTGTTGTTGGGGATGAAAGTGCAGCACTGAGTGCCTATCATGACACAAACACCCCCCTTCTCTGCTAACATCATGTCCAGGGCCAACCTATTTTCCCACGCCATTCTGCTAGTGGCGTCTAGTTGTTCTGCTATTCCCTTCACTGCATCCCGAGTATAATTAATGAACCTCTGCTGATTGTAGTAAATATAATTAATTCAATCCATGTTCTTATTGATGGTAACCCACCAGAACAGTGACGACTCAAAACCCGCCGCTATCTGGTTCCTAGCCTTGTATTCATCAGGAACACCCCTGGGGACCCCTATGACATCTAAATATATATTATCATCAAAAGAGGTCTCCAAAGCCCTCTTAGTTCTTCGACTGGAACGGGGTTGCTCTTGTTTTTCGAATGCCACAGTGAATGGGATGGCCAATTGAACGATTGCACAAGTGCCCGCCCATTTTTTGGGCAGGGTCGGTCGCAGAATCCTCCCACCACAGTACCACCAGAGGTCTGCCCTGGGTACATGAATGTGGGAGTAATACCTGCCCCCGGTAGTTTCGTTGACCCGCCGAATTGATCCGCTGCACTTGTCAAATGTCCCCACATCATTGTCCCATTGCGGTCCCGTCCGAGAGACGCAGGCTTGGTGCGTACCCGTTACCCCTGTGAATGACGGAGGGCGGGGTGCCCCTTTAGACCTGACGGGAGGAAACTTCAAACTTAAGGGTCAACAAGTGGGGTCGTTCCAGGCCTCTCGGTCCTGGTACAGCCTTACCATGCAGTCCAAGGCTTGTGGATGTTTCTCCCATCCCAGCGGGAATGGGACCACCTGAGGGTTAGGACGGGCACCCGTGCACGCGTAGCAATCACTCTTTTTCATGCTCCTTACCGTATATTTGACCCATTCCATCCAGGCATTCGCCTCCCCGTATCCCGTTTCTATTTCAAAGGTCCTTTCCAAGTCCATCACCTCAATTATCCTAACCTTTTCCTGCTCATCGGGGGTGGATGAGGCCCCAGACCCAGCTTCAATGACCGTGATGGTTGTGCAGCACAGCTGCAACCCCTTCTGTCCTGCCTGGCCCCCAACCCTAATACCCAGGATCGTTCCATTAAGGCTCGTCCCGTTGTTCCCCAAGGTCTTTATGGTCAGATAGAGTGGATTGCACTGATTCTGCTCACAATTCCGCCCGGGGTGATGGGATCACGGACAATTGACACCATAGCCTGGACCCCGGGGGCCGGAGGCCTATTGATACCTTCTTTGCCATGCAACTGTAATACTAACGTCTGACCCTGGAATCCTGGTATAATGTGTCCAGCCCTTTTCGGCTGTGCGGACAGCCGTTTCGGTAGTCAAAAGTACCAGGAAGGGACCGTCCCAAGTTGGTTCGAGGGTACGTTGCTTCCAGCTTTTAATCAGGACCCACTGACCCGGCTTGATGGTGTGCACCGCGAACTCGAGGGGTGGTGTCTGTGCCAAAAGTCCCTGTTGGCGTAAACGAGATAGAGCAGACCCCAGAGCCACCACATATTTTTGCACAAACATGTCCCGAGACTCGAATAAGGGAGGTTCTCCCTTCGGCCCATGGAACGGGAGGCCAAACAGCATTTTGTAAGGGGAGACGCCCAAATCCCGTCTTGGCTGGGTGCGAATTTGCAACAGGGCGTGGGGTAGGCATTTGGTCCAAGGCAGGCCGATTTCACTAGTGAGTTTGGTTAGCTGCTTTTTGATGGTTTGGTTCATTCTTTCGACCTTGCCTGAGGAAGAGGGATGCCAGGGGGTGTGCAAATCCCAGTCAATCCCCACCGCTTGCACCATATTCTGGAGGACGGTCGAGGTGAAGTGACTCCCCTGGTCAGAGTCAATAGCACGGGGCAGCCCAAACCGTGGGATGATTTGTTCGAGTAGAATTTTGCTAACCTGAGTTGCTGTTGCCGTGGCAGTGGGGAAAGCTTCCACCCATCCTGTCAGGTGATCTAGTATCACTAATAGATACTTCAGGCGACCTATGGGGGGGGAGCTCAGTGTAATCTACCTGGACATACTCAAACGGCCTATAGGCCGGACTCCTACCCCTTTGTCTTGCATGCTGCCGCAGCCCCCTTTTGTTAATCTTTCGACATGTTATGCAATCTCCCGTGACCTGCTTGGCTACTGTGTACAGACCAGGGTGAGCATATTGGCGCAGGAAGGCATCGCACAGTGCCTGGGCGCCCCAGTGACCCCCTTGGTGTAGATGAGCAATAATGTCCCGCGTCAACGGTCGATTTAGTAGCTGGCGGCCATCGGGTAGGGTCCACTTCCCTTCCCTATCTTTTGTACCCCCTAGAGACGCGAGGAGAGTTTCCTCTTTGTCAGTAAACGTGGGCACTTCGGTAATTTCGGCTATCTGGGGAATCCTTACCAGGCAGGTTACTACTTCCTTCCCCATCCCGGCCAATTTTGCCTGTTCATCCGCCAATTGATTCCCCAGGGTCTCTATTTTATCGTCTTTCTGGTGCCCTTTCACATGTACTACAGCAATCTCTTGTGGCAGCAACAAATCCTCCAAGATCATGGCTACCAGTTCCTCGTGGACCAACTCCTTTCCCCTACTATTTATCATTCCCCTTTCCTTCCAGATCTTCCCAAAGGTGTGTACTACCCCAAAGGCATACTTAGAGTCAGTGTAGATTGTCCCGGCTACTCCCTTTAAATTCCTCAGAGCCCGGTGCAAGGCGTACAACTCGCACGTTTGTGCGGACCAGGCATTCGGTAGCCGTCCACTTTCCACTAATTCCCAGCCAGTCTCACTAATGACTGCATAACCGTTGTGCCTTTTTCCCATCTATCACCCGAGAGGACCCGTCAATATACCACCGCCTTCCTGCATGCACGGGGGTATCCCTCAGATCTTCCCTCACTTTACTCTGGTACTCTATTATGTCTGAACAGCAGTGTTCCAGTCCTTCCTCCCCTTCCCCTTTCCAAAGAAAGTCCGCTGGGTTCTGGCAGTTCCCGACCTCTATACGGAGCTCTTCTCGGTCTAACAATATAGCTTCATATTTTAGAATCCTCGAGTCAGTCAGCCACCTTCCGGCCTTCTGATTCAAGATAGTCCTAACCTGGTGGGGAGTAGTGACTGTCAAGGGGGCCCCGAAAGTTAACTTCCTGCTTTCCTCTACCAGCTTTGCCGTGGCTGCCACCGCTTGGACGCACTCCGGCCACCCTCGGGAGACCGGATCCAGAATTTTGGACAGGAAAGCCACGGGCTTCCTTTTCCCCCCCCAATCCTCCACTTTCTGTAATTTCTTCTGAATGTCAGGCCATGACTTAGTCACAAAGTGCACCCCAAGCATGCCCTTGCCTATTTCCCCATCGGGGTCTAAACCTGAATACTTTCGCATGGACTCCCGCAAACGGTCTAAAAACTCACTCGGGGATTCATCCTTTTTCTGTCCAACTTCGAATGCTTTCGCTAAATTCCGCTGTTTAGGCACGCAGGTTTTGATTCCCCTGATTATAAGGTTTCTGAGGTCTGTCATATTAGCCCGTCCCCCCTCGTCATTATGATCCCACCGGGGGTCCTCTAAGGGGTACTTCTGCTCTCCACGCTGAGGGTCGTCCTGATGCTCCCTATCCCAAATGGCCATTGCACTATTCCGGATCATGACAATTTCATCGTAATTAAATAGTATTCTCATCATGGCCTGCAATTCGGCCCATGTGTATATACTGGGCCCCAGAAATTGATCTAATTGTGTTCCCACACTGACGGGGTCGTCCAGTAGACGGGGTAGTTCATTACGGAGTTGTCGGATATCCCCAGAATTTAAAGGTTGTACTACGAATCCGGTCCGTTCATTCCCAAACGGCACCTCTCGTAAAGGGTTCATCTGTTCAACATTGTTAACCCTCTCAGCACCCAATCTCTCTTCTTGATCTCTCCGCATCTCAATTCGGGCTGATCTCCTAATGCCTGGGGTGGGCTCTTCTTCCCCTCCTGTGTCCCCCCCAGCAGGCTCTCCCTCACTGAGCATGACCTGCCGGGAACCGGGATTATCCGACGCAGGAGGGAGGTCCGCGATGGACGCCTGGCCGTGCGTGGGTTGTACATACGGGGGCGGGCAGAAGGGGGCAAACCGTCGGTGAGGACGTCCCAAGACTTCTGGGGCTTTCTCGGGTCTGTTTGGGGAATCAGAGGATAGAGACTCGTGGGGTCCCCGCAGTCACTCGCCAACCAGGCGGCGGCGTATTTGCTCTCTTCTGGGTCAAACGGTTGTTTTCTGTTAACATATATATTTAGGAGTTGACACACCCAGTCTTCATCAGACCCATACTCGGGCCAAACTACCGAGGGGGCGCGGATAGGTTCTTTGGTCCATATAAAACAACAATATTTTATCATGGTCTCTTTCTTTAAGTCCTTTGTCCTACTGCTTTCCGTCCATAAACTCAATTTCCGACCTAGTGGACTATCGGGGGGTATTTCTTTTCCATTTACAGTCCTCCCTGACTTGTCCTTAGTGGACCTAAAAGTCTGATTTCCCATGGTCTATCTTCGGTCCTGGTCTTAAACGCCTAAAGCATTTTCACAGATAACCGTCAAAACCACAATTTCCCATGGTCTATCTTCGGTCCTGGTCTTAAACGCTTAAGGCGTTCTCACAGATGACCGTCAAAACCACGCGGCCGACAAGGAAGAACAAAAAGAAACTCTCTCACCTTGATTCGTGCACGAAGTTGTCTGGCATTTTTAAATGTGTGTGCCCCCGTGTTTAGTCACTAACCGGTCGTCCCAACACTCGTCCGTGTGTTCCTTTTCTCGGGATCCAAAATTATTTTAATGAGCCGGGTCACTCTCTTGGCCAACGGCTGACGGACCAAGCCGATCCAGTGAGCAGTATAAATATATACCAGACGCGTCTTTTTGTATCAGACTTGATCCACGAGCCGAAGAGAGCTCCGGCAATAATTATTGCATCCCGGACGAGCCCCCAATTGTGCAAGATAGGGGACTCTGCGACCCCCCATCAGGCACTCTGCTTCCCTTCCCAAGAACAAAGACACGGAGCAGTTCGTCCAAAACTATTTATTCAATTCTGCAGAACCGGGTGTTACCTCAATGGCTTCCCACGAGGCACACACACAGATTGTAATCCCCGCACGTTATATACATGTAGGAGTGGGCTGGGCCTTCTACTGTCTCAGCCAATGAGTGTTAAAGTTCCCCACTGTCCTCCTGATGGATGAGATTATTTGGTTATTCACCCAGTCAATCAGTGTTCGAGTTCCCCGCTTCTCCCTTATATGGATGATGAGGTACAGCCGTGGTTGTGGACGGTCCCTCAGCCACGAGGAAAGCTGTTTCCATTGTTCCATTCATGAAAATCTGGGGGAGTGTCTGCACGTGCTTACTACAAGGTAGAGAAGACTAAAATGGTGGCTTTGTACTTACTATGTGCTTACTACAACAGTTAATGATTTAAAAATTACACCACCCCCTACAAGAGTGACAGTGAGGATTAGAGAGAGCCAGTGATGATTAGAGAGTTACAGTGAGCATTAGGGAGAGAGCGATAATGAGGATTAGGGAGAGACTGTGAGGATTAGGGAGAGAGTGACTGTGAGGATTAGAGAATGACAGTGAGGATTACAGAGAGTGACAGTGAGGATTAGAGAGACAATGGCAGTGAGGTTTAGAGAGTGACAGTGATGATTAGGGAGAGAGTGACAGTGAGGATTAGAGAGTGAGTGACAGTGAGGATTAGGGAGTGAATGACAGTGAGGGTTAGAGAATGACAGTGAGGATTAGAGAGAGAGTGACAGTGAGGATTAGAGAGAGAGTGACAGTGAGTATTAAGGAGTGAGTGACAGTGAGGATTAGAGAGAGAGAGTGACTGTGAGGATTAGAGAGTGTGTGACAGTGAGGATTAGGGAGAGAGTGACAGTGAGGATTAGAGAGAGATTGACAGTGAGGATTAGAGAGAGAGTGACAGTGACGTTGAGAGTGAGAGTGAGGATTGGAGAGAGAGTGACAGTGAGGATTAGAGTGTAAGTGTCAGTGAGGATTAGAGAGAGAGTGACAGTGAGGATTAGAGAGTGACAATGAAGATTAGAGAGATACTGACTGAGGATTGGAGAGTGACAGTGAGGATTAGAGAGAGAGTGACAGTGAGGATTAGAGAGAGAGTGACAGTGAGGATTAGAGAGTGACAATGACGATTAGAGAGAGAGTGACTGAGCATTAGCGAGTGACAGTGAGGATTAGATTGAGGGTGACAGTGAGTATTAGAGAGAGAGTGACAGTGAGGATTAGAGAGAGAGTGACAGAGGATTAGAGAGAGTGACAGTGAGGATTAGAGAGAGGGTGACAGTGAGGATTAAGAGAGTAACAGTGAGGATTAGATGGAGAGAGACAGTGAGGATTTCAGAGAGAGTAACAGTGAGGATTAGAGAGAGAGTGACAGTGAGGATTAGAGTGTGACAGTGAGGATTAGGGTGTGACAGTGAGGATAAGGGAGACAGTGACAGTGAGGAATCGGGAGTGACAGTGTGGATTAGAGAGTGACAGTGAGGATTAGAGAGAGTGACAGTGAGGATTCGAGTGTGACAGTGAGGATTATGGAGAGAGTGACAGTGAGGATTAGGGAGTGACAGTGAGGGTTAGGGAGAGACAGTGAGGATAAGGGAAAATGACAGTGAGGATTAGAGAGTGAGTGACAGTGAGGATTAGAGAGTGGCAGTGAGGATTAGGGAGAGTGACAGTGAGGATTAGAGAGAGAGTGACAGTGAGGATTTGGGAGAAAGTGACAGTGAGGATTATGGAGTGACAGTGAGGATTAGAGAGAGAATGAGAGTGAGAATTAGGGAGTAACAGTGAGGATTAGGGAGTGACACTGAGGATTAGAGAGAGAGTGACAGTGTGGATTAGTGAGTGACAGTGAGGATTAGGGAGAGACAATGAGGTTTAGAGAGTGAGTGACAGTGAGGATTAGAGAGTGACAGTGAGGCTGAGGGAGAGAGTGACAGTTAGGATTAGGGAGTGACAGTGAGGATGAGGGAGAGACTGACAGTGAGGATTAGGGAGTGACAGTGATGGTAAGGGAGAGACAGTGAGGATTGGGAGAGTGAAGTGAGGATTAGAGAGAGAGTGACAGTGAGGATTAGAGATTGACAGTGAGGATGAGTTGAAACTTTATTGCTGGAACAGCACAGCAGGTCAGGCAGCATCCAGGGAACAGGAGATTCGACGTTTCGGGCACAGGCCCTTCTTCAGGAATCATTCCTGAAGAAGGGCCTGTGCCCGAAACGTCGAATCTCCTGTTCCCTGGATGCTGCCTGACCTGCTGTGCTGTTCCAGCAATAAAGTTTCAACTTTGATCTCCAGCATCTGCAGACCTCACTTTCTCCTCCAGTGAGGATGAGGGAGAGAGTGACACTGAGAATTAAAGAGAGAGTAACAGTGAGGATTAGAGATAGAGTGACAGTGAGGATTATTTAGTGATGGTGAGGATTATGGAGAGAGTGACAGTGAGGATTAGGGAGAGAGAGACAGTGAGGATTAGAAAGTGACAGTGAGGATTAGAGAGAGAGTGACAGTGAGGATTAGAGAGTGACAGTGAGGATTAGAGAGTGACAGTGAGGATTAGAGATAGAGTGACAGTGAGCATTAGAGAGTGACAGTGAGGATTAGAGAGTGACAGTGAGGATTAGGGAGAGTGTGATATTGAGGATTAGGGAGAGACAGTGAGGATTAGGTGGAGAGTGACAGTGAGGATTAGAGAATGACAGTGAGGATTAGAGAGAGTGACAGTGAGGATTAGGGAGAGAGTGACAGTGAGGATTAGAGAGAGAGTGACAGTGAGGATTAGAGAGTGATAGTGAGGATTAAGGAGAGAGTGACAGTGAGGGTTATAGAATGACAGTGAAGATTAGAGAGAGAGTGACAGTGAGGATTAGAGAGAGAGTGACAGTGAGTATTAGGGAGTGAGTGACAGTGAGGATTAGAGAGAGAGTGACTGTGAGGATTAGAGAGTGACAGTGAGGGTGAGGGAGAGAATGACAGTGAGGATTAGAGCGAGTGACAGTGAGGATTAGAGATGTCAGTGAAGATTAGAGAGAGCGACAGTGAGGATTACGGGGCGAGTGACAGTGTGGTTGATAGAGAGTGACAGTGAGGATTGGAGACAGAATGAGAGTGAGGATTAGAGTGTAAGTGTCAGTGAGGATTAGAGAGAGAGTGACAGTGAGGATTAGAGAGAGAGTGACAGTCAGGATTAGAGTGTGACAATGAAGATTAAAGAGCGAGTGACTGAGGATTGGAGAGTGACAGTGATGATTAGATTGAGGGAGACAGTGAGTATTAGAGAGAGAGTGACAGTGAGGATTAGAGAGAGGGTGACTGAGGATTAGAGTGAGTGACAGTGAGGATTAGAGGGAGAGTGAGAGTGAGGATTTGAGAGAGAGTAACTATGAGGAATAGAGAGAGAGTGACAGTGAGGATTAGAGAGTGACCGTGAGGATTAGGGAGTGACAGTGAGGATTAGGGAGAGAGAGACAGTGAGGATTAGAGAGTGACAGTGAGGATTAGAGAGAGAGTGACAGTGAGGGTTAGAACGTGACCGTGAGGATTATGGAGTGACTGTGAGGATTAGGGAGAGAGTGACAGTGAGTATTAGGGAGTGACAGTGAGGATTAGAGAGTGACAGTGTGGATTAGAGAGAGTGACAGTGAGGATTAGAGAGTGACAGTGAGGATTAGGGAGAGAGTGACAGTGAGGATTAGGGAGAGTGACAGTGAGGATTAGAGAGAGAGTGACAGTGAGGATTAGGGAGTGACAGTGAGGATTAGGGAGAGAGTGACAGTGAGGATTAGGGAGTGACAGTGAGGATTAGGGAGTGACAGTGAGGATTAGAAAGAGAGTGACAGTGAGGATTAGATAGTGACAGTGAGGTTTAGGGAGAGAGTGACATTGAGGATTAAGGATTGACAGTGAGGATTAGAGAGAGTCATTGAGGATTACAGGGAGAGTGACAGTGAGCATTGGAGAGAGACAGTGAGGATTAGGGAGTGACAGTGAGGAATCGAGAGAGAGTGACAGTGAGGATTAGAGAGTGACAGTGAGGATTAGGGAGTGACAGTGAGGATTAGGAGAGAGTGACAGTGAGGATTAGAGAGTGACAGTGAGAATTAGGGAAAGAGTGACAGTGAGTATTAGAGAGTGAGTGACAGTGAGGATTAGAGATTGACAGTGAGGATTAGTGAAAGAGTGACAGTGAGGAAAGGAGAATGACAGTGAGGATTAGAGAGAGTGACAGTGAGGATTAGGGAGAGGGTGACAGTGAGGATTAGAGAGAGAGTGACAGTGAGGTATAGAGAGTGACAGTGAGGATTAGGGAGAGAGTGACAGTGTGGATTAGAAAGAGAGTGACAGTGAGGATTAGGGCGAGAGTAACAGTGAGGGTTAGAGAGACAGTAACACTGAGGATTAGGGAGTGAGTGACAGTGAGGATTAGAGAGTGGTGACTGTGAGGATTAGCGAGTGACAGTGCGGATTAGAGAGAGAGTGACAGTGAGGATTAGGGAGATAGTGACAGTTAGGATTAGCGAGAGAGTGACAGTGTGGATTAGAGAGTGACAGTGAGGATTAGGGAGAGAGTGACATTGAGGATTAGAGAGAGTGACAGTGAGGATTAGAGAATGACAGTGAGGATTAGAGCGAGAGTGACAGTGAGGATTAGGGTGAGAGTGACAGTGAGGATTAGGGAGAGACAGTGAGGATTGGAGAGTGACAGTGAGGATTAGAGAGTGACAGTGAGGATTAGAGAGTTACAGTGAGGATTAGAGAGTGACAGTGAGGATAAGGGAGAGAGTGACAGTAAGGATTAGAGAGAGACAGCGATGATTAGAGAGTGACAGTGAGGATGAGGGAGAGAGTGACACTGAGGATTAGAGAGAGAGTAACAGAGAGGATTAGAGAGAGAGTGACACTGAGGATTAGAGAGTGACATTTAGGATTAGGGAGTGACAGTGAGGATTAGAGAGAGAGTGACAGTGAGGATTAGGGAGAGAGTGACAGTGAGGATTAGGGAGAGAGTGACAGTGAGGATTAGGGAGAGTGACAGTGAGGATTAGGGAGAGAGTGACAGTGAGGAATAGGGAGTGACAGTGAGGATTAGGGAGTGACAGTGAGGATTAGAAAGAGAGTGACAGTGAGGATTAGATAGTGACAGTGAGGTTTAGGGATAGAGTGACATTGAGGATTAAGGATTGACAGTGAGGATTAGAGAGAGTCATTGAGGATTACAGGGAGAGTGATAGTGAGCATTGGAGAGAGACAGTGAGGATTAGGGAGTGACAGTGAGGAATCGAGAGAGAGTGACAGTGAGGATTAGAGAGTGACAGTGAGGATTAGGGAGTGACAGTGAGGATTAGGAGAGAGTGACAGTGAGGATTAGAGAGTGACAGTGAGAATTAGGGAAAGAGTGACAGTGAGTATTAGAGAGTGAGTGACAGTGAGGATTATAGATTGACAGTGAGGATTAGTGAAAGAGTGACAGTGAGGAAAGGAGAATGACAGTGAGGATTAGAGAGAGTGACAGTGAGGATTAGGGAGAGGGTGACAGTGAGGATTAGAGAGAGAGTGACAGTGAGGTATAGAGAGTGACAGTGAGGATTAGGGAGAGAGTGACAGTGTGGATTAGAGAGAGAGTGACAGTGAGGATTAGGGCGAGAGTAACAGTGAGGGTTAGAGAGACAGTAACACTGAGGATTAGGGAGTGAGTGACAGTGAGGATTAGAGAGTGGTGACTGTGAGGATTAGCGAGTGACAGTGCGGATTAGAGAGAGAGTGACAGTGAGGATTAGGGGGATAGTGACAGTTAGGATTAGAGAGAGAGTGACAGTGTGGATTAGAGAGTGACAGTGAGGATTAGGGAGAGAGTGACATTGAGGATTAGAGAGAGTGACAGTGAGGATTAGAGAATGACAGTGAGGATTAGAGCGAGAGTGACAGTGAGGATTAGGGTGAGAGTGACAGTGAGGATTAGGGAGAGACAGTGAGGATTGGAGAGTGACAGTGAGGATTAGAGAGTGACAGTGAGGATTAGAGAGTTACAGTGAGGATTAGAGAGTAACAGTGAGGATTAGGGAGAGAGTGACAGTAAGGATTAGAGAGAGACAGCGATGATTAGAGAGTGACAGTGAGGATGAGGGAGAGAGTGACACTGAGGATTAGAGAGAGAGTAACAGAGAGGATTAGAGAGAGAGTGACACTGAGGATTAGAGAGTGACATTTAGGATTAGGGAGTGACAGTGAGGATGAGAGAGAGAGTGACAGTGAGGATTAGGGAGAGAGTGACAGTGAGGATTAGGGAGAGAGTGACAGTGAGGATTAGGGAGAGAGTGACACTGAGGATTAGTACGAGAGTGACAGTGTGGATTAGGGAGAGAGTGACAGTGAGAATTAGTGAGAGAGTGGCAGTGAGAATTAGGTAGAGTGTGACAGTGAGGATTAGAGACAGTTTGGCAGTGAGGATTAGAGAGGGAGTGACAGTGAGGATTAGAGAGTGACAGTGAGGATTATGGAGAGGTGACATTGGGTTTAGTGGGAGACAGTGAGGATTAGAGAGTGACAGTGAGGATTAGGGAGAGAGTGACAGTGAGGATTAGAGAGAGAGAGTGACAGTGAGGATTAGAGAGTGACAGTGAGGAAATGGGGGAAAGTGACAGTGAGGATTAGAGAGTGACAGTGAGGATTCGAGAGAGAGTGACAGTGAGGATTAGAGAGTGACAGTGAGGATTAGAGAGTGACAGTGAGGATTAGGGGGAGAGTGATATTGAGGATTAGGGAGAGACAGTGATGATTAGGTAGAGAGTGACATTGAGGATTAGAGAATGACAGTGAGGATTAGAGAGAGTGACAGTGAGGATTAGGGAGAGAGTGACAGTGAGGATTAGAGAGTGATAGTGAGGATTAGGGAGTGAGTGACAGTGAGGATTAGGGACACATTGACAGTGAGCGTTAGAGAATGACAGTGAAGATTAGAGAGAGAGTGACAGTGAGGATTAGGCAGTGAGTGACAGTGAGGATTAGAGAGAGTGTGACTGTGAGGATTAGAGAGTGACAGTGAGGGTTAGGGAGAGAGTGACAGTGAGGATTAGAGCGAGTGCCAGTGAGGATTAGAGAATGACAGTGAGGATTAGAGAGAGCGACAGTGAGGATTAGGGAGAGAGTGACTGAGGATTAGAGCGAGTGACAGTGAGGATTAGAGCGAGGGTGACAGTGAGGTTTAGAGAGTAACAGTGAGGATTAGTGGGAGAGTGACAGTGAGGATTTGAGAGAGAGTAACAGTGAGGATGAGAGAGAGAGTGACAGTGAGGATTAGAGAGTGACCGTGAGGATTAGGGAGTGACAGTGAGGATTAGGGAGAGAGTGACAGTGAGGAAAAGTGAGTGACAGTGAGGATTAGAGATTGACAGTGTGGATTAGAGAGAGTGACAGTGAGGATTATAGAGTGACAGTGAGGATTAGGGAGAGAGTGACAGTGAGGATTAGGGAGAGTGACAGTGAGGATTAGGGAGAGAGTGACAGTGAGGATTAGGGAGTGACAGTGAGGATTAGGGAGAGAGTGACAGTGAATATTAGCGAGTGACAGTGAGGATTACAGAGTGACAGTGAGGATTAGAGATAGAGTGACAGTGAACATTAGAGAGAGACAGTGAGGATTAGAGAGTGACAGAGAGGATTAGGGAGAGAGTGATATTGAGGATGAGGGAGAGACAGTGAGGATAAGGTAGAGATTGACAGTGAGGATTAGAGATTGACAGTGAGAATTAGAGAGAGTGACAGTGAGGATTAGGGAGAGAGTGACAGTGAGGATTAGAGAGAGAGTGTCATTGAGAATTAGAGAGTGATAGTGAGGATTAGGGAGAGAGTGACAGTGAGGATTAGAGCGTGAGTGACAGGGAGGGTTAGGGAGAGATTGACAGTGAGGGTTAGAGAATGACAGTGAAGATTAGAGAGAGAGTGACAGTGAGGATTAGAGAGTGACAGTGAGGATTAGGGAGTGACAGTGAGGATTAGGAGAGAGTGACAGTGAGGATTAGAGAGTGACAGTGAGAATTAGGGAAAGAGTGACAGTGAGTATTAGAGAGTGAGTGACAGTGAGGATTAGAGATTGACAGTGAGGATTAGGGAGAGAGTGACAGTGAGGTTTAGAGAATGACAGTGAGGATTAGAGAGAGAGTGACAGTGAGGTATATAGAGTGACAGTGAGGATTAGGGAGAGAGTTACAGTGTGGATTAGAGAGAGAGCGACAGTGAGGATTAGGGCGAGAGTAACAGTGAGGGTTAGAGAGAGAGTGACACTGAGGATTAGGGAGTGAGTGACAGTGAGGATTTGGGGGAAAGTGACAGTGAGGATTAGAGAGTGACAGTGAGGATTAGAGAGAGAGTGACAGTGAGGATTAGGGAGATAGTGACAGTGAGGATTAGAGAGAGAGTGACAGTGTGGATTAGAGAGTGACAGTGAAGATTAGGGAGAGACTGACATTGAGGATTAGAGAGAGTGACAGTGAGGATTAGAGAATGACAGTGAGGATTAGAGCGAGAGTGACAGTGAGGGTTAGGGTGAGAGTGACAGTGAGGATTAGGGAAAGACAGTGAGGATTAGAGAGAGACAGCGATGATTGGAAAGTGACAGTGAGGATGAGGGAGAGAGTGACACTGAGGTATAGAGAGAGAATAACAGTGAGGATTAGAGAGAGTGTGACACTGAGGATTAGAGAGTGACATTGAGGATTAGGGAGTGACAGTGAGCATTAGAGAGAGAGTGACAGTGAGGATTAGGGAGAGAGTGACAGTGAGGATTAGGGAGAGAGTGACAGTGAGGATTAGGGAGAGAGTGACACTTAGGATTAGAAAGTGAGTGACAGTGTGGATTAGGGAGAGAGTGACAGTGAGGATTAGTGAGAGAGTGGCAGTGAGAATTAGGGAGAGAGTGACAGTGAGGATTAGGGACAGTTTGGCAGTGAGGATTAGAGAGAGAGTGACAGTGAGGATTAGAGAGTGACAGTGAGGATTATGGAGAGGTGACATTGGGTTTAATGGGAGACAGTGAGGATTAGAGAGTGACAGTGAGGATTAGAAAGAGAGTGACAGTGAGGCTTAGAGAGAGAGTGACAGTGAGGATTAGAGAGTGACAGTGAGGATTTGGGGGAAAGTGACAGTGAGGATTAGAGAGTGACAGTGAGGATTAGAGAGAGAGTGACAGTGAGGATTAGAGAGTGACAGTGAGGATTAGAGAGTGACAGTGTGGATTAGAGAGTGACAGTGAGGATTAGGGAGAGAGTGATATTGAGGATTAGGGAAAGACAGTGATGATTAGGTAGAGAGTGCCATTGAGGATTAGAGAATGACAGTGAGGATTAGAGAGAGTGACAGTGAGGATTAGGGAGAGTGACAGTGAGGATTAGAGAGAGAGAGACAGTGAGGATTAGAGAGTGATAGTGAGGATTAGGGATTGAGTGACAGTGAGGATTAGGGAGAGATTGACAGTGAGGGTTAGAGAATGACAGTGAAGATTAGAGAGAGAGTGACAGTGAGGATTAGAAAAAGAGTGACAGTGAGGATTAGAGAGTGACAGTGAGGATTAGAGAGTGACAGTGTGGATTAGAGAGTGACAGTGAGGATTAGGGAGAGAGTGATATTGAGGATTAGGGAAAGACAGTGATGATTAGGTAGAGAGTGCCATTGAGGATTAGAGAATGACAGTGAGGATTAGAGAGAGTGACAGTGAGGATTAGGGAGAGTGACAGTGAGGATTAGAGAGAGAGAGACAGTGAGGATTAGAGAGTGATAGTGAGGATTAGGGATTGAGTGACAGTGAGGATTAGGGAGAGATTGACAGTGAGGGTTAGAGAATGACAGTGAAGATTAGAGAGAGAGTGACAGTGAGGATTAGAAAAAGAGTGATAGTGAGGATTAGGGAGTGAGTGACAGTGAGGATTAGAGAGAGAGTGACTGTGAGGATTAGAGAGTGACAGTGAGGGTTAGGGAGAGAGTGACAGTGAGGATTAGGGAGTGACCGTGAGGATTAGGGAGAGAGTGGCAGTGAGGATTAGGGAGTGACAGTGTGGATTAGAGAGTGACAGTGAGGATTAGAGAGTGACAGTGAGGATTAGAGAGTGACAGTGAGGATTAGGGAGAGAGTGATATTGAGGATTAGGGAAAGACAGTGATGATTAGGTAGAGAGTGCCATTGAGGATTAGAGAATGACAGTGAGGATTAGAGAGAGTGACAGTGAGGATTAGGGAGAGTGACAGTGAGGATTAGAGAGAGAGAGACAGTGAGGATTAGAGAGTGATAGTGAGGATTAGGGATTGAGTGACAGTGAGGATTAGGGAGAGATTGACAGTGAGGGTTAGAGAATGACAGTGAAGATTAGAGAGAGAGTGACAGTGAGGATTAGAAAGAGAGTGACAGTGAGGATTAGGGAGTGAGTGACAGTGAGGATTAGAGAGAGAGTGACTGTGAGGATTAGAGAGTGACAGTGAGGGTTAGGGAGAGAGTGACAGTGAGGATTAGGGAGTGACCGTGAGGATTAGGGAGAGAGTGGCAGTGAGGATAAGGGAGTGACAGTGTGGATTAGAGAGTGACAGCGAGGATTAGGTAGAGAGTGACAGTGAGGATTAGAGAGTGACAGTGAGGATTAGAGAGAGAGTGACAGTGAGGATTAGGGAGAGACAGTGAGGATTAGAGATTGACAGAGAGGGTTAGAGAGAGTGTGACAGTGAGGATTAGGGAGAGAGTGACAGTGAGGTGTGGAGAGAGAGTGACAGTGAGGATTAGGGAGAGAGTGACAGTGAAGGGGTGTAGAATGACAGTGAGGATTAGGGAGAGTGACAGTGAAGATTAGAGAGAGAGTGACAGTGAGGATTAGAGAGAGAGTGACAGTGAGGATTAGAGAGAGAATGACAGTGAGGATTAGAGAGTGACAGTCAGGATTAGGGAGAGAGTGGCAGTGAGGATTAGCGAGTGACAGTGTGGATTAGAGAGTGACAGTGAGGATTAGGGAGAGAGTGACAGTGAGGATTAGAGAGTGACAGTGATGATTAGAGAGAGAGTGACAGTGAGGATTAGGGAGAGACAGTGAGGATTAGAGATTGACAGTGAGGATTAGGGAGAGAGTGACAGTGAGGATTAGAGAGAGAGTGACAGTGAGGATTAGAGAGAAACAGTGAGGATTAGGGAGAGAGTGACAGTGAGGTTTAGAGAGTGACAGTGAGGATTAGAGAGTGACAATGAGGATTAGAGAGAGAGTGACAGTGAGGACTAGTGAGTGACAGTGAGGATTAGGGAGAGAGTGACATTGAGGAATAGCGAGAGACAGTAAGGATTAGGGAGAGAGTGACAGTGAGGATTAGAGAGAGTGACAGTGAGGATTAGAGAATGACAGTGAGGATTAGAGAGAGTGACAGTGTGGGTTAGGGAGAGAGTGACAGTGAGGATTAGAGAGAGAATGACAGTGAGGATTAGAGAGTGACAGTCAGGATTAGGGAGAGAGTGGCAGTGAGGATTAGCGAGTGACAGTGTGGATTAGAGAGTGACAGTGAGGATTAGGGAGAGAGTGACAGTGAGGATTAGAGAGTGACAGTGATGATTAGAGAGAGAGTGACAGTGAGGATTAGGGAGAGACAGTGAGGATTAGAGATTGACAGTGAGGATTAGGGAGAGAGTGACAGTGAGGATTAGAGAGAGAGTGACAGTGAGGATTAGAGAGAAACAGTGAGGATTAGGGAGAGAGTGACAGTGAGGTTTAGAGAGTGACAGTGAGGATTAGAGAGTGACAATGAGGATTAGAGAGAGAGTGACAGTGAGGACTAGTGAGTGACAGTGAGGATTAGGGAGAGAGTGACATTGAGGAATAGCGAGAGACAGTAAGGATTAGGGAGAGAGTGACAGTGAGGATTAGAGAGAGTGACAGTGAGGATTAGAGAATGACAGTGAGGATTAGAGAGAGTGACAGTGTGGGTTAGGGAGAGAGTGACAATGAGGATTAGAGAGAGAGTGACAGTGAGGATTAGAGAGAGAGAGCGAGGATTCGAGAGTGAGAGTGAGGATTAGAGAGAGTGACAGTGAGGATTAATTTGAGAGTTACAGTGAGGATGAGAGAGAGAGTAACAGTGAGGATTAGAGAGAGAGTGACACTGAGGATAAGAGAGTGACAGTGTGGATTAGGGAGTGACAGTGAGGATTGGAGAGAGAGTGACAGTTAGGATTAGAGAGATAGTGACAGTGAGGATGAGGGAGAGAGTGACATTGTGGATTAGCGAGAGACAGTGAGGATTAGGGAGAGAGTGACAGTGAGGATTAGAGAATGACAGTGTGGATTAGAGAGAGTGACAGTGAGGATTAGAGAGTGACAGTGAGGATTAGAGAGACAGTGACAGTGAGGATTAGGGAGAGACAGTGAGGATTAGAGATTGACAGTGTGGATTAGACTGTGACAGTGAGGATTAGTTAGAGAGTGACAGTGAGGATTAGAGAGTGACAGTGAGGATTAGAGAATGACAGTGAGGATTAGGAAGAGAGTGACAGTGTGGATTAGAGAGAGAGTGACAGTGAGGATTAGAGAGTGACAGTGAGGATTAGAGAGTGACAGTGAGGATTAGGAAGAGAGTGACAGTGAGGATTAGAGAGAGAGTGACAGTGAGGATTAGAGAGTGACAGTGAGGATTTGGGGGAAAGTGACACTGAGGATTAGAGAGTGACAGTGAGGATTAGAGAGAGAGTGACAGTGAGGATTAGGGAGATAGTGACAGTGAGGATTAGAGAGAGAGTGACAGTGTGGATTAGAGAGTGACAGTGAAGATTAGGGAGAGACTGACATTGAGGATTAGAGAGAGTGACAGTGAGCATTAGAGAATGACAGTGAGGATTAGAGCGAGAGTGACAGTGAGGGTTAGGGTGAGAGTGACAGTGAGGATTAGGGAAAGACAGTGAGGATTAGAGAGAGACAGCGATGATTGGAAAGTGACAGTGAGGATGAGGGAGAGAGTGACACTGAGGTATAGAGAGAGAATAACAGTGAGGATTAGAGAGAGTGTGACACTGAGGATTAGAGAGTGACATTGAGGATTAGGGAGTGACAGTGAGCATTAGAGAGAGAGTGACAGTGAGGATTAGGGAGAGAGTGACAGTGAGGATTAGGGAGAGAGTGACAGTGAGGATTAGGGAGAGAGTGACACTTAGGATTAGAAAGTGAGTGACAGTGTGGATTAGGGAGAGAGTGACAGTGAGGATTAGTGAGAGAGTGGCAGTGAGAATTAGGGAGAGAGTGACAGTGAGGATTAGGGACAGTTTGGCAGTGAGGATTAGAGAGAGAGTGACAGTGAGGATTAGAGAGTGACAGTGAGGATTATGGAGAGGTGACATTGGGTTTAATGGGAGACAGTGAGGATTAGAGAGTGACAGTGAGGATTAGAAAGAGAGTGACAGTGAGGCTTGGAGAGAGAGTGACAGTGAGGATTAGAGAGAGTGACAGTGAGGATTAGAGAATGACAGTGAGGATTAGAGAGAGTGACAGTGTGGGTTAGGGAGAGAGTGACAATGAGGATTAGAGAGAGAGTGACAGTGAGGATTAGAGAGAGAGAGCGAGGATTCGAGAGTGACAGTGAGGATTAGAGAGAGTGACAGTGAGGATTAGGGAGAGAGTGACAGTGAGGAAAAGTGAGTGACAGTGAGGATTAGAGATTGACAGTGTGGATTAGAGAGAGTGACAGTGAGGATTAGAGAATGACAGTGAGGATTAGAGAGAGTGACAGTGTGGGTTAGGGAGAGAGTGACAATGAGGATTAGAGAGAGAGTGACAGTGAGGATTAGAGAGAGAGAGCGAGGATTCGAGAGTGAGAGTGAGGATTAGAGAGAGTGACAGTGAGGATTAATTTGAGAGTTACAGTGAGGATGAGAGAGAGAGTAACAGTGAGGATTAGAGAGAGAGTGACACTGAGGATAAGAGAGTGACAGTGTGGATTAGGGAGTGACAGTGAGGATTGGAGAGAGAGTGACAGTTAGGATTAGAGAGATAGTGACAGTGAGGATGAGGGAGAGAGTGACATTGTGGATTAGCGAGAGACAGTGAGGATTAGGGAGAGAGTGACAGTGAGGATTAGAGAATGACAGTGTGGATTAGAGAGAGTGACAGTGAGGATTAGAGAGTGACAGTGAGGATTAGAGAGACAGTGACAGTGAGGATTAGGGAGAGACAGTGAGGATTAGAGATTGACAGTGTGGATTAGACTGTGACAGTGAGGATTAGTTAGAGAGTGACAGTGAGGATTAGAGAGTGACAGTGAGGATTAGAGAATGACAGTGAGGATTAGGAAGAGAGTGACAGTGTGGATTAGAGAGAGAGTGACAGTGAGGATTAGAGAGTGACAGTGAGGATTAGAGAGTGACAGTGAGGATTAGGAAGAGAGTGACAGTGAGGATTAGAGAGAGAGTGACAGTGAGGATTAGAGAGTGACAGTGAGGATTTGGGGGAAAGTGACAGTGAGGATTAGAGAGTGACAGTGAGGATTAGAGATAGAGTGACAGTGAGGATTAGGGAGATAGTGACAGTGAGGATTAGAGAGAGAGTGACAGTGTGGATTAGAGAGTGACAGTGAAGATTAGGGAGAGACTGACATTGAGGATTAGAGAGAGTGACAGTGAGGATTAGAGAATGACAGTGAGGATTAGAGCGAGAGTGACAGTGAGGGTTAGGGTGAGAGTGACAGTGAGGATTAGGGAAAGACAGTGAGGATTAGAGAGAGACAGCGATGATTGGAAAGTGACAGTGAGGATGAGGGAGAGAGTGACACTGAGGTATAGAGAGAGAATAACAGTGAGGATTAGAGAGAGTGTGACACTGAGGATTAGAGAGTGACATTGAGGATTAGGGAGTGACAGTGAGCATTAGAGAGAGAGTGACAGTGAGGATTAGGGAGAGAGTGACAGTGAGGATTAGGGAGAGAGTGACAGTGAGGATTAGGGAGAGAGTGACACTTAGGATTAGAAAGTGAGTGACAGTGTGGATTAGGGAGAGAGTGACAGTGAGGATTAGTGAGAGAGTGGCAGTGAGAATTAGGGAGAGAGTGACAGTGAGGATTAGGGACAGTTTGGCAGTGAGGATTAGAGAGAGAGTGACAGTGAGGATTAGAGAGTGACAGTGAGGATTATGGAGAGGTGACATTGGGTTTAATGGGAGACAGTGAGGATTAGAGAGTGACAGTGAGGATTAGAAAGAGAGTGACAGTGAGGCTTGGAGAGAGAGTGACAGTGAGGATTAGAGAGAGTGACAGTGAGGATTAGAGAATGACAGTGAGGATTAGAGAGAGTGACAGTGTGGGTTAGGGAGAGAGTGACAATGAGGATTAGAGAGAGAGTGACAGTGAGGATTAGAGAGAGAGAGCGAGGATTCGAGAGTGACAGTGAGGATTAGAGAGAGTGACAGTGAGGATTAGGGAGAGAGTGACAGTGAGGAAAAGTGAGTGACAGTGAGGATTAGAGATTGACAGTGTGGATTAGAGAGAGTGACAGTGAGGATTAGAGAGTGACAGTGAGGATTAGGGAGAGAGTGACAGTGAGGATTAGGGAGAGTGACAGTGAGGATTAGGGAGAGAGTGACAGTGAGGATTAGGGAGTGACAGTGAGGATTAGGGAGAGAGTGACAGTGAATATTAGAGAGTGACAGTGAGGATTACAGAGTGACAGTGAGGATTAGAGATAGAGTGACAGTGAACATTAGAGAGAGACAGTGAGGATTAGAGAGTGACAGAGAGGATTAGGGAGAGAGTGATATTGAGGATGAGGGAGAGACAGTGAGGATAAGGTAGAGATTGACAGTGAGGATTAGAGATTGACAGTGAGAATTAGAGAGAGTGACAGTGAGGATTAGGGAGAGAGTGACAGTGAGGATTAGAGAGAGAGTGACATTGAGAATTAGAGAGTGATAGTGAGGATTAGGGAGAGAGTGACAGTGAGGATTAGAGCGTGAGTGACAGGGAGGGTTAGGGAGAGATTGACAGTGAGGGTTAGAGAATGACAGTGAAGATTAGAGAGAGAGTGACAGTGAGGATTAGAGAGTGACAGTGAGGATTAGGGAGTGACAGTGAGGATTAGGAGAGAGTGACAGTGAGGATTAGAGAGTGACAGTGAGAATTAGGAAAAGAGTGACAGTGAGTATTAGAGAGTGAGTGACAGTGAGGATTAGAGATTGACAGTGAGGATTAGGGAGAGAGTGACAGTGAGGTTTAGAGAATGACAGTGAGGATTAGAGAGAGAGTGACAGTGAGGTATAGAGAGTGACAGTGAGGATTAGGGAGAGAGTGACAGTGTGGATTAGAGAGAGAGCGACTGTGAGGATTAGGGCGAGAGTAACAGTGAGGGTTAGAGAGAGACTGACAGTGAGGATTAGGGAGTGAGTGACAGTGAGGATTAGAGAGTGAGTGACTGTGAGGATTAGAGAGTGACAGTGAGGATTAGAGAGAGAGTGACAGTGAGGATTAGGGAGATAGTGACAGTGAGGATTAGAGAGAGAGTGACAGTGTGGATTAGAGAGTGACAGTGAAGATTAGGGAGAGACTGACATTGAGGATTAGAGAGAGTGACAGTGAGGATTAGAGAATGACAGTGAGGATTAGAGCGAGAGTGACAGTGAGGGTTAGGGTGAGAGTGACAGTGAGGATTAGGGAAAGGCAGTGAGGATTAGAGAGAGACAGCGATGATTGGAAAGTGACAGTGAGGATGAGGGAGAGAGTGACACTGAGGTATAGAGAGAGAATAACAGTGAGGATTAGAGAGAGTGTGACACTGAGGATTAGAGAGTGACATTGAGGATTAGGGAGTGACAGTGAGCATTAGAGAGAGAGTGACAGTGAGGATTAGGGAGAGAGTGACAGTGAGGATTAGGGAGAGAGTGACAGTGAGGATTAGGGAGAGAGTGACACTTAGGATTAGAAAGTGAGTGACAGTGTGGATTAGGGAGAGAGTGACAGTGAGGATTAGTGAGAGAGTGGCAGTGAGAATTAGGGAGAGAGTGACAGTGAGGATTAGGGACAGTTTGGCAGTGAGGATTAGAGAGAGAGTGACAGTGAGGATTAGAGAGTGACAGTGAGGATTATGGAGAGGTGACATTGGGTTTAATGGGAGACAGTGAGGATTAGAGAGTGACAGTGAGGATTAGAAAGAGAGTGACAGTGAGGCTTAGAGAGAGAGTGACAGTGAGGATTAGAGAGTGACAGTGAGGATTTGGGGGAAAGTGACAGTGAGGATTAGAGAGTGACAGTGAGGATTAGAGAGAGAGTGACAGTGAGGATTAGAGAGTGACAGTGAGGATTAGAGAGTGACAGTGTGGATTAGAGAGTGACAGTGAGGATTAGGGAGAGAGTGATATTGAGCATTAGGGAAAGACAGTGATGATTAGGTAGAGAGTGCCATTGAGGATTAGAGAATGACAGTGAGGATTAGAGAGAGTGACAGTGAGGATTAGGGAGAGTGACAGTGAGGATTAGAGAGAGAGAGACAGTGAGGATTAGAGAGTGATAGTGAGGATTAGGGATTGAGTGACAGTGAGCATTAGGGAGAGATTGACAGTGAGGGTTAGAGAATGACAGTGAAGATTAGAGAGAGAGTGACAGTGAGGATTAGAAAGAGAGTGACAGTGAGGATTAGGGAGTGAGTGACAGTGAGGATTAGAGAGAGAGTGACTGTGAGGATTAGAGAGTGACAGTGAGGGTTAGGGAGAGAGTGACAGTGAGGATTAGGGAGTGACCGTGAGGATTAGGGAGAGAGTGGCAGTGAGGATTAGGGAGTGACAGTGTGGATTAGAGAGTGACAGTGAGGATTAGAGAGTGACAGTGAGGATTAGAGAGTGACAGTGAGGATTAGAGAGTGACAGTGAGGATTAGGAAGAGAGTGATATTGAGGATTAGGGAAAGACAGTGATGATTAGGTAGAGAGTGCCATTGAGGATTAGAGAATGACAGTGAGGATTAGAGCGAGTGACAGTGAGGATTAGGGAGAGTGACAGTGAGGATTAGAGAGAAAGAGACAGTGAGGATTAGAGAGTGATAGTGAGGATTAGGGATTGAGTGACAGTGAGGATTAGGGAGAGATTGACAGTGAGGGTTAGAGAATGACAGTGAAGATTAGAGAGAGAGTGACAGTGAGGATTAGAAAGAGAGTGACAGTGAGGATTAGGGAGTGAGTGACAGTGAGGATTAGAGAGAGAGTGACTGTGAGGATTAGAGAGTGACAGTGAGGGTTAGGGAGAGAGTGACAGTGAGGATTAGGGAGTGACCGTGAGGATTAGGGAGAGAGTGGCAGTGAGGATTAGGGAGAGAGTGACAGTGAGGATTAGAGAGAGAGTGACATTGAGAATTAGAGAGTGATAGTGAGGATTAGGGAGAGAGTGACAGTGAGGATTAGAGCGTGAGTGACAGGGAGGGTTAGGGAGAGATTGACAGTGAGGGTTAGAGAATGACAGTGAAGATTAGAGAGAGAGTGACAGTGAGGATTAGAGAGTGACAGTGAGGATTAGGGAGTGACAGTGAGGATTAGGAGAGAGTGACAGTGAGGATTAGAGAGTGACAGTGAGAATTAGGGAAAGAGTGACAGTGAGTATTAGAGAGTGAGTGACAGTGAGGATTAGAGATTGACAGTGAGAATTAGGGAGAGAGTGACAGTGAGGTTTAGAGAATGACAGTGAGGATTAGAGAGAGAGTGACAGTGAGGTATAGAGAGTGACAGTGAGGATTAGGGAGAGAGTGACAGTGTGGATTAGAGAGAGAGCGACTGTGAGGATTAGGGCGAGAGTAACAGTGAGGGTTAGAGAGAGACTGACACTGAGGATTAGGGAGTGAGTGACAGTGAGGATTAGAGAGTGAGTGACTGTGAGGATTAGAGAGTGACAGTGAGGATTAGAGAGAGAGTGACAGTGAGGATTAGGGAGATAGTGACAGTGAGGATTAGAGAGAGAGCGACAGTGTGGATTAGAGAGTGACAGTGAAGATTAGGGAGAGACTGACATTGAGGATTAGAGAGAGTGACAGTGAGGATTAGAGAATGACAGTGAGGATTAGAGCGAGAGTGACAGTGAGGGTTAGGGTGAGAGTGACAGTGAGGATTAGGGAAAGGCAGTGAGGATTAGAGAGAGACAGCGATGATTGGAAAGTGACAGTGAGGATGAGGGAGAGAGTGACACTGAGGTATAGAGAGAGAATAACAGTGAGGATTAGAGAGAGTGTGACACTGAGGATTAGAGAGTGACATTGAGGATTAGGGAGTGACAGTGAGCATTAGAGAGAGAGTGACAGTGAGGATTAGGGAGAGAGTGACAGTGAGGATTAGGGAGAGAGTGACAGTGAGGATTAGGGAGAGAGTGACACTTAGGATTAGAAAGTGAGTGACAGTGTGGATTAGGGAGAGAGTGACAGTGAGGATTAGTGAGAGAGTGGCAGTGAGAATTAGGGAGAGAGTGACAGTGAGGATTAGGGACAGTTTGGCAGTGAGGATTAGAGAGAGAGTGACAGTGAGGATTAGAGAGTGACAGTGAGGATTATGGAGAGGTGACATTGGGTTTAATGGGAGACAGTGAGGATTAGAGAGTGACAGTGAGGATTAGAAAGAGAGTGACAGTGAGGCTTAGAGAGAGAGTGACAGTGAGGATTAGAGAGTGACAGTGAGGATTTGGGGGAAAGTGACAGTGAGGATTAGAGAGTGACAGTGAGGATTAGAGAGAGAGTGACAGTGAGGATTAGAGAGTGACAGTGAGGATTAGAGAGTGACTGTGTGGATTAGAGAGTGACAGTGAGGATTAGGGAGAGAGTGATATTGAGCATTAGGGAAAGACAGTGATGATTAGGTAGAGAGTGCCATTGAGGATTAGAGAATGACAGTGAGGATTAGAGAGAGTGACAGTGAGGATTAGGGAGAGTGACAGTGAGGATTAGAGAGAGAGAGACAGTGAGGATTAGAGAGTGATAGTGAGGATTAGGGATTGAGTGACAGTGAGCATTAGGGAGAGATTGACAGTGAGGGTTAGAGAATGACAGTGAAGATTAGAGAGAGAGTGACAGTGAGGATTAGAAAGAGAGTGACAGTGAGGATTAGGGAGTGAGTGACAGTGAGGATTAGAGAGAGAGTGACTGTGAGGATTGGAGAGTGACAGTGAGGGTTAGGGAGAGAGTGACAGTGAGGATTAGGGAGTGACCGTGAGGATTAGGGAGAGAGTGGCAGTGAGGATTAGGGAGTGACAGTGTGGATTAGAGAGTGACAGTGAGGATTAGAGAGTGACAGTGAGGATTAGAGAGTGACAGTGAGGATTAGAGAGTGACAGTGAGGATTAGGGAGAGAGTGATATTGAGGATTAGGGAAAGACAGTGATGATTAGGTAGAGAGTGCCATTGAGGATTAGAGAATGACAGTGAGGATTAGAGCGAGTGACAGTGAGGATTAGGGAGAGTGACAGTGAGGATTAGAGAGAGAGAGACAGTGAGGATTAGAGAGTGATAGTGAGGATTAGGGATTGAGTGACAGTGAGGATTAGGGAGAGATTGACAGTGAGGGTTAGAGAATGACAGTGAAGATTAGAGAGAGAGTGACAGTGAGGATTAGAAAGAGAGTGACAGTGAGGATTAGGGAGTGAGTGACAGTGAGGATTAGAGAGAGAGTGACTGTGAGGATTAGAGAGTGACAGTGAGGGTTAGGGAGAGAGTGACAGTGAGGATTAGGGAGTGACCGTGAGGATTAGGGAGAGAGTGGCAGTGAGGATTAGGGAGTGACAGTGTGGATTAGAGAGTGACAGCGAGGATTAGGTAGAGAGTGACAGTGAGGATTAGAGAGTGACAGTGAGGATTAGAGAGAGAGTGACAGTGAAGATTAGGGAGAGACAGTGAGGATTAGAGATTGACAGAGAGGGTTAGAGAGAGTGTGACAGTGAGGATTAGGGAGAGAGTGACAGTGAGGAGTGGAGAGAGAGTGACAGTGAGGATTAGAGAGAGTGACAGTGAGGATTAGGGAGAGTGACAGTGAGGATTAGAGAGAGAGAGACAGTGAGGATTAGAGAGTGATAGTGAGGATTAGGGATTGAGTGACAGTGAGCATTAGGGAGAGATTGACAGTGAGGGTTAGAGAATGACAGTGAAGATTAGAGAGAGAGTGACAGTGAGGATTAGAAAGAGAGTGACAGTGAGGATTAGGGAGTGAGTGACAGTGAGGATTAGAGAGAGAGTGACTGTGAGGATTGGAGAGTGACAGTGAGGGTTAGGGAGAGAGTGACAGTGAGGATTAGGGAGTGACCGTGAGGATTAGGGAGAGAGTGGCAGTGAGGATTAGGGAGTGACAGTGTGGATTAGAGAGTGACAGTGAGGATTAGAGAGTGACAGTGAGGATTAGAGAGTGACAGTGAGGATTAGAGAGTGACAGTGAGGATTAGGGAGAGAGTGATATTGAGGATTAGGGAAAGACAGTGATGATTAGGTAGAGAGTGCCATTGAGGATTAGAGAATGACAGTGAGGATTAGAGCGAGTGACAGTGAGGATTAGGGAGAGTGACAGTGAGGATTAGAGAGAGAGAGACAGTGAGGATTAGAGAGTGATAGTGAGGATTAGGGATTGAGTGACAGTGAGGATTAGGGAGAGATTGACAGTGAGGGTTAGAGAATGACAGTGAAGATTAGAGAGAGAGTGACAGTGAGGATTAGAAAGAGAGTGACAGTGAGGATTAGGGAGTGAGTGACAGTGAGGATTAGAGAGAGAGTGACTGTGAGGATTAGAGAGTGACAGTGAGGGTTAGGGAGAGAGTGACAGTGAGGATTAGGGAGTGACCGTGAGGATTAGGGAGAGAGTGGCAGTGAGGATTAGGGAGTGACAGTGTGGATTAGAGAGTGACAGCGAGGATTAGGTAGAGAGTGACAGTGAGGATTAGAGAGTGACAGTGAGGATTAGAGAGAGAGTGACAGTGAAGATTAGGGAGAGACAGTGAGGATTAGGGAGAGAGTGATATTGAGCATTAGGGAAAGACAGTGATGATTAGGTAGAGAGTGCCATTGAGGATTAGAGAATGACAGTGAGGATTAGAGAGAGTGACAGTGAGGATTAGGGAGAGTGACAGTGAGGATTAGAGAGAGAGAGACAGTGAGGATTAGAGAGTGATAGTGAGGATTAGGGATTGAGTGACAGTGAGCATTAGGGAGAGATTGACAGTGAGGGTTAGAGAATGACAGTGAAGATTAGAGAGAGAGTGACAGTGAGGATTAGAAAGAGAGTGACAGTGAGGATTAGGGAGTGAGTGACAGTGAGGATTAGAGAGAGAGTGACTGTGAGGATTGGAGAGTGACAGTGAGGGTTAGGGAGAGAGTGACAGTGAGGATTAGGGAGTGACCGTGAGGATTAGGGAGAGAGTGGCAGTGAGGATTAGGGAGTGACAGTGTGGATTAGAGAGTGACAGTGAGGATTAGAGAGTGACAGTGAGGATTAGAGAGTGACAGTGAGGATTAGAGAGTGACAGTGAGGATTAGGGAGAGAGTGATATTGAGGATTAGGGAAAGACAGTGATGATTAGGTAGAGAGTGCCATTGAGGATTAGAGAATGACAGTGAGGATTAGAGCGAGTGACAGTGAGGATTAGGGAGAGTGACAGTGAGGATTAGAGAGAGAGAGACAGTGAGGATTAGAGAGTGATAGTGAGGATTAGGGATTGAGTGACAGTGAGGATTAGGGAGAGATTGACAGTGAGGGTTAGAGAATGACAGTGAAGATTAGAGAGAGAGTGACAGTGAGGATTAGAAAGAGAGTGACAGTGAGGATTAGGGAGTGAGTGACAGTGAGGATTAGAGAGAGAGTGACTGTGAGGATTAGAGAGTGACAGTGAGGGTTAGGGAGAGAGTGACAGTGAGGATTAGGGAGTGACCGTGAGGATTAGGGAGAGAGTGGCAGTGAGGATTAGGGAGTGACAGTGTGGATTAGAGAGTGACAGCGAGGATTAGGTAGAGAGTGACAGTGAGGATTAGAGAGTGACAGTGAGGATTAGAGAGAGAGTGACAGTGAAGATTAGGGAGAGACAGTGAGGATTAGAGATTGACAGAGAGGGTTAGAGAGAGTGTGACAGTGAGGATTAGGGAGAGAGTGACAGTGAGGAGTGGAGAGAGAGTGACAGTGAGGATTAGGGAGAGAGTGACAGTGAAGGGGTGTAGAATGACAGTGAGGATTAGGGAGAGTGACAGTGTGGGTTAGGGAGAGAGTGACAATGAGGATTAGAGAGAGAGTGACAGTGAGGATTAGAGAGAGAGAGCGAGGATTCGAGAGTGACAGTGAGGATTAGAGAGAGTGACAGTGAGGATTAATTTGAGAGTTACAGTGAGGATGAGAGAGAGAGTAACAGTGAGGATTAGAGAGAGAGTGACACTGAGGATAAGAGAGTGACAGTGTGGATTAGGGAGTGACAGCGAGGATTGGAGAGAGAGTGACAGTTAGGATTAGAGAGATAGTGACAGTGAGGATGAGGGAGAGAGTGACATTGTGGATTAGCGAGAGACAGTGAGGATTAGGGAGAGAGTGACAGTGAGGATTAGAGAATGACAGTGTGGATTAGAGAGAGTGACAGTGAGGATTAGAGAGTGACAGTGAGGATTAGAGAGACAGTGACAGTGAGGATTAGGGAGAGACAGTGAGGATTAGAGCTTGACAGTGTGGATTAGACTGTGACAGTGAGGATTAGTTAGAGAGTGACAGTGAGGATTAGAGAGTGACAGTGAGGATTAGAGAATGACAGTGAGGATTAGGAAGAGAGTGACAGTGTGGATTAGAGAGAGAGTGACAGTGAGGATTAGAGAGTGACAGTGAGGATTTGGGGGAAAGTGACAGTGAGGATGAGAGAGTGACAGTGAGGATTAGAGAGAGAGTGACAGTGAGGATTAGAGAGTGACAGTGAGGATTAGAGAGTGACAGTGAGGATTAGGAAGAGAGTGACAGTGAGGATTAGAGAGAGAGTGACAGTGAGGATTAGAGAGTGACAGTGAGGATTTGGGGGAAAGTGACACTGAGGATTAGAGAGTGACAGTGAGGATTAGAGAGAGAGTGACAGTGAGGATTAGGGAGATAGTGACAGTGAGGATTAGAGAGAGAGTGACAGTGTGGATTAGAGAGTGACAGTGAAGATTAGGGAGAGACTGACATTGAGGATTAGAGAGAGTGACAGTGAGCATTAGAGAATGACAGTGAGGATTAGAGCGAGAGTGACAGTGAGGGTTAGGGTGAGAGTGACAGTGAGGATTAAGGAAAGACAGTGAGGATTAGAGAGAGACAGCGATGATTGGAAAGTGACAGTGAGGATGAGGGAGAGAGTGACACTGAGGTATAGAGAGAGAATAACAGTGAGGATTAGAGAGAGTGTGACACTGAGGATTAGAGAGTGACATTGAGGATTAGGGAGTGACAGTGAGCATTAGAGAGAGCGTGACAGTGAGGATTAGGGAGAGAGTGACAGTGAGGATTAGGGAGAGAGTGACAGTGAGGATTAGGGAGAGAGTGACACTTAGGATTAGAAAGTGAGTGACAGTGTGGATTAGGGAGAGAGTGACAGTGAGGATTAGTGAGAGAGTGGCAGTGAGAATTAGGGAGAGAGTGACAGTGAGGATTAGGGACAGTTTGGCAGTGAGGATTAGAGAGAGAGTGACAGTGAGGATTAGAGAGTGACAGTGAGGATTATGGAGAGGTGACATTGGGTTTAATGGGAGACAGTGAGGATTAGAGAGTGACAGTGAGGATTAGAAAGAGAGTGACAGTGAGGCTTAGAGAGAGAGTGACAGTGAGGATTAGAGAGTGACAGTGAGGATTTGGGGGAAAGTGACAGTGAGGATTAGAGAGTGACAGTGAGGATTAGAGAGAGAGTGACAGTGAGGATTAGAGAGTGACAGTGAGGATTAGAGAGTGACAGTGTGGATTAGAGAGTGACAGTGAGGATTAGGGAGAGAGTGATATTGAGGATTAGGGAAAGACAGTGATGATTAGGTAGAGAGTGCCATTGAGGATTAGAGAATGACAGTGAGGATTAGAGAGAGTGACAGTGAGGATTAGGGAGAGTGACAGTGAGGATTAGAGAGAGAGAGACAGTGAGGATTAGAGAGTGATAGTGAGGATTAGGGATTGAGTGACAGTGAGGATTAGGGAGAGATTGACAGTGAGGGTTAGAGAATGACAGTGAAGATTAGAGAGAGAGTGACAGTGAGGATTAGAAAGAGAGTGACAGTGAGGATTAGGGAGTGAGTGACAGTGAGGATTAGAGAGAGAGTGACTGTGAGGATTAGAGAGTGACAGTGAGGGTTAGGGAGAGAGTGACAGTGAGGATTAGGGAGTGACCGTGAGGATTAGGGAGAGAGTGGCAGTGAGGATTAGGGAGTGACAGTGTGGATTAGAGAGTGACAGTGAGGATTAGAGAGTGACAGTGAGGATTAGAGAGTGACAGTGAGGATTAGAGAGTGACAGTGAGGATTAGGGAGAGAGTGATATTGAGGATTAGGGAAAGACAGTGATGATTAGGTAGAGAGTGCCATTGAGGATTAGAGAATGACAGTGAGGATTAGAGAGAGTGACAGTGAGGATTAGGGAGAGTGACAGTGAGGATTAGAGAGAGAGAGACAGTGAGGATTAGAGAGTGATAGTGAGGATTAGGGATTGAGTGACAGTGAGGATTAGGGAGAGATTGACAGTGAGGGTTAGAGAATGACAGTGAAGATTAGAGAGAGAGTGACAGTGAGGATTAGAAAGAGAGTGACAGTGAGGATTAGGGAGTGAGTGACAGTGAGGATTAGAGAGAGAGTGACTGTGAGGATTAGAGAGTGACAGTGAGGGTTAGGGAGAGAGTGACAGTGAGGATTAGGGAGTGACCGTGAGGATTAGGGAGAGAGTGGCAGTGAGGATTAGGGAGTGACAGTGTGGATTAGAGAGTGACAGCGAGGATTAGGTAGAGAGTGACAGTGAGGATTAGAGAGTGACAGTGAGGATTAGAGAGAGAGTGACAGTGAGGATTAGGGAGAGACAGTGAGGATTAGAGATTGACAGTGAGGATTAGGGAGAGAGTGATATTGAGGATTAGAGAGAGTGTGACAGTGAGGATTAGGGAGAGAGTGACAGTGAGGATTGGAGAGAGAGTGACAGTGAGGATTCGGGAGAGAGTGACAGTGAAGGGGTGTAGAATGACAGTGAGGATTAGGGAGAGTGACTGTGAAGATTAGAGAGAGAGTGACAGTGAGGATTAGAGAGAGAGTGACAGTGAGGATTAGAGAGAGAATGACAGTGAGGATTAGAGAGTGACAGTCAGGATTAGGGAGAGAGTGGCAGTGAGGATTAGCGAGTGACAGTGTGGATTAGAGAGTGACAGTGAGGATTAGGGAGAGAGTGACAGTGAGGATTAGAGAGTGACAGTGATGATTAGAGAGAGAGTGACAGTGAGGATTAGGGAGAGACAGTGAGGGTTAGAGATTGACAGTGAGGATTAGGGAGAGAGTGACAGTGAGGATTAGAGAGAGAGTGACAGTGAGGATTAGAGAGAAACAGTGAGGATTAGGGAGAGAGTGACAGTGAGGTTTAGAGAGTGACAGTGAGGATTAGAGAGTGACAATGAGGATTAGAGAGAGAGTGACAGTGAGGACTAGTGAGTGACAGTGAGGATTAGGGAGAGAGTGACATTGAGGAATAGCGAGAGACAGTAAGGATTAGGGAGAGAGTGACAGTGAGGATTAGAGAGAGTGACAGTGAGGATTAGAGAATGACAGTGAGGATTAGAGAGAGTGACAGTGTGGGTTAGGGAGAGAGTTACAATGAGGATTAGAGAGAGAGTGACAGTGAGGATTAGAGAGAGAGAGCGAGGATTCGAAGGTGACAGTGAGGATTAGAGAGAGTGACAGTGAGGATTAATTTGAGAGTTACAGTGAGGATGAGAGAGAGAGTAACAGTGAGGATTAGAGAGAGAGTGACACTGAGGATAAGAGAGTGACAGTGTGGATTAGGGAGTGACAGTGAGGATTGGAGAGAGAGTGACAGTTAGGATTAGAGAGATAGTGACAGTGAGGATGAGGGAGTGAGTGACATTGTGGATTAGCGAGAGACAGTGAGGATTAGGGAGAGAGTGACAGTGAGGATTAGAGAATGACAGTGTGGATTAGAGAGAGTGACAGTGAGGATTAGAGAGTGACAGTGAGGATTAGAGAGACAGTGACAGTGAGGATTAGGGAGAGACAGTGAGGATTAGAGATTAAGAGTGTGGATTAGACTGTGACAGTGAGGATTAGTTAGAGAGTGACAGTGAGGATTAGAGAGTGACAGTGAGGATTAGAGAATGACAGTGAGGATTAGGAAGAGAGTGACAGTGTGGATTAGAGAGAGAGTGACAGTGAGAATTAGAGAGTGACTGTGAGGATTTGGGGGAAAGTGACAGTGAGGATTAGAGAGTGACAGTGAGGATTAGAGAGAGAGTGACAGTGAGGATTAGAGAGTGACAGTGAGGATTAGAGAGTGACAGTGAGGATTAGGAAGAGAGTGACAGTGAGGATTAGAGAGAGAGTGACAGTGAGGATTAGAGAGTGACAGTGAGGATTTGGGTGAAAGTGACAGTGAGGATTAGAGAGTGACAGTGAGGATTAGAGAGAGAGTGACAGTGAGGATTAGAGAGTGACAGTGAGGATTAGAGAGTGACAGTGAGGTTTAGGGGGAGAGTGATATTGAGGATTAGGGAGAGACAGTGATGATTAGGTAGAGAGTGCCATTGAGGATTAGAGAATGACAGTGTGGATTAGAGAGAGTGACAGTGAGGATTAGGGAGAGTGACAGTGAGGATTAGAGAGAGAGAGAGACAGTGAGGATTAGAGAGTGATAGTGAGGATTAGGGAGTGAGTGACAGTGAGGATTAGGGAGAGATTGACAGTGAGGGTTAGAGAATGACAGTGAAGATTAGAGAGAGAGTGACAGTGAGGATTAGAGAGAGAGTGACAGTGAGGATTAGGGAGTGAGTGACAGTGAGGAGTAGAGAGAGAGTGACTGTGAGGATTAGAGAGTGACAGTGAGGGTTAGGGAGTGAGTGACAGTGAGGATTATGCAGTGACCGTGAGGATTAGGGAGAGAGTGGCAGTGAGGATTAGGGAGTGACAGTGTGGATTAGAGAGTGACAGCGAGGATTATGTAGAGAGTGACAGTGAGGATTAGAGTGTGACAGTGAGGATTAGAGAGAGAGTGACAGTGAGGATTAGGGAGAGACATTGAGGATTAGAGATTGACAGAGAGGGTTAGGGAGAGAGTGAGAGTGAGGATTAGAGAGAGTGTGACAGTGAGGATTAGGGAGAGAGTGACAGTGAGGAGTGGAGAGAGAGTGACAGTGAGGATTAGGGAGAGAGTGACAGTGAAGGGTTGGAGAATGACAGTGAGGATTAGGGAGAGTGACAGTGAAGATTAGAGAGAGAGAGTGACAGTGAGGATTAGAGAGAGAGTGACAGTGAGGATTAGAGAGAGAGTGACACTGAGGATAAGAGAGTGACAGTGTGGATTAGGGAGTGACAGTGAGGATTGGAGATAGAGTGACAGTTAGGATTAGAGAGATAGTGACAGTGAGGATTAGGGAGAGAGTGACATTGTGGATTAGCGAGAGACAGTGAGGATTAGGGAGAGAGTGACAGTGAGGATTAGAGAATGACAGTGTGGATTAGAGAGAGTGACAGTGAGGATTAGAGAGTGACAGCGAGGATTAGAGAGACAGTGACAGTGAGGATTAGGGAGAGACAGTGAGGATTAGAGATTGAAATTGTGGATTAGACTGTGACAGTGAGGATTATTTTGAGAGTGACAGTGAGGATTAGAGAGTGACAGTGAGGATTAGAAAATGACAGTGTGGATTAGAGAGAGTGACAGTGAGGATTAGAGAGAGAGTGACAGTGAGTATTAGAGAGAGAGTGACAGTTAGGATTAGAGAGATAGTGACAGTGAGGATTAGGGAGAGAGTGACATTGTGGATTAGAGAGACAGTGAGGATTAGGGAGAGAGTGACAGTGAGGAGTAGAGAATGACAGTGTGGAGAAGAGAGAGTGACAGTGAGGATTAGAGAGAGAGTGACAGTGAGGATTAGGGAGTGACAGTGTGGATTAGAGAGTGACAGTGAGGATTAGGTAGAGAGTGACAGTGAGGATTAGAGAGTGACAGAGAGGATTAGAGAGAGAGTGACAGTGAGGATTAGGGAGAGACAGTGAGGATTAGAGATTGACAGAGAGGGTTAGGGAGAGAGTGAGAGTGAGGATTAGAGAGAGTGTGACAGTGAGGATTAGGGAGAGAGTGACAGTGAGGAGTGGAGAGAGAGTGACAGTGAGGATTAGGGAGAGAGTGACAGTGAAGGGTTGGAGAATGACAGTGAGGATGAGAGAGAGTGACAGTGAAGATTAGAGAGAGAGTGACAGTGAGGATTAGAGAGAGAGTGACAGTGAGGATTAGAGAGAGAATGACAGTAAGGATTAGAGAGTGACAGTGAGGATTAGGGAGAGAGTGGCAGTGAGGATTAGCGAGTGACAGTGTGGATTAGAGAGTGACAGTGAGGATTAGGGAGGGAGTGACAGTGAGGATTAGAGAGTGACAGTGAGGATTAGAGAGAGAGTGACAGTGAGGATTAGGGAGAGACAGTGAGGATTAGAGATTGACAGTGAGGATTAGGGAGAGAGTGACAGTGAGGATTAGAGAGAGAGTGACAGTGAGGATTATAGAGAAACAGTGAGGATTAGGGAGAGAGTGACAGTGAGGTTTAGAGAGTGACAGTGAGGATTAAAGAGTGACAGTGAGGATTAGAGAGAGAGTGACAGTGAGGACTAGTGAGTGACAGTGAGGATTAGGGAGAGAGTGACAGTGAGGATTAGAGAGAGTGACAGTGAGGATTAGAGAATGACAGTGAGGATTAGAGAGAGTGACAGTGTGGATTAGGGAGAGAGTGACAATGAGGATTAGAGAGAGAGTGACAGTGAGGATTAGAGAGAGAGAGGGAGGATTCGAGAGTGACAATGAGGATTAGAGAGAGTGACAGTGAGGATTAATTTGAGAGTTACAGTGAGGATTAGAGAGAGAGTACCTGTGAGGATTAGAGAGAGAGTGACACTGAGGATAAGAGAGTGACAGTGTGGATTAGGGAGTGACAGTGAGGATTGGAGAGACAGTGACAGTTAGGTTTAGAGAGAGAGTTACACTGAGGATAAGAGAGTGACAGTGTGGATCAGCGAGAGACAGTGAGGATTAGGGAGAGAGTGACAGCGAGGATTAGAGAATGACAGTGTGGATTAGAGAGAGTGACAGTGAGGATTAGAGAGAGAGTGACAGTGAGGATTAGAGAGAGAGTGACAGTGAGGTTAAGAGAGAGAAAGACAGTGAGGATTAGAGAGTGACCGTAAGAATTAGGGAGAGAGTGGCAGTGAGGATTAGGGAGTGACCGTGAGGATTCGGGAGAGAGTGGCAGTGAGGATTAGCGAGTGACCGTGTGGATTAGAGAGTGACAGTGAGGATTAGGTAGAGAGTGACAGTGAGGATTAGAGAGTGACAGAGAGGATTAGAGAGAGAGTGACAGTGAGGATTAGGGAGAGACAGTGAGGATTAGAGATTGACAGAGAGGGTTAGGGAGAGAGTGAGAGTGAGGATTAGAGAGAGAGTGACAGTGAGGATTAGAGAGAAACAGTGAGTATTAGGGAGAGAGTGACAGTGAGGTTTAGAGCGTGACAGTGAGGATTAGAGAGTGACAGTGAGGATTAGAGAGAGAGTGACAGTGAGGACTAGTGAGTGACAGTGAGGATTAGAGAGAGAGTGACAGTGAGGATTAGGGAGAGACAGTGAGGATTAGAGATTGACAGTGAGGATTAGGGAGAGAATGACAGTGAGGTTTAGAGAGTGACAGTGAGGATTAGAGAGTGACAGTGAGGATTAGGGAGAGAGTGACAGTGAGGAGTGGAGAGAGAGTGACAGTGAGGATTAGGGAGAGAGTGACAGTGAAGGGTTGGAGAATGACAGTGAGGATTAGAGAGAGTGACAGTGAAGATTTGAAAGAGAGTGACAGTGAGGATTAGAGTGAGAGTGACAGTGAGGATTAGAGAGAGAACGACAGTAAGGATTAGAGAGTGACAGTGAGGATTAGGGAGAGAGTGGCAGTGAGGATTAGCGATTGACAGTGTGGATTAGAGAGTGACAGTGAGGATTAGGGAGTGAGTGACAGTGAGGATTAGAGAGTGACAGTGAGGATTAGAGAGAGAGTGACAGTGAGGATTAGGGAGAGACAGTGAGGATTAGAGATTGACAGTGAGGATTAGGGAGAGAATGACAGTGAGGATTAGAGAGAGAGTGACAGTGAGGATTAGAGAGAAACAGTGAGTATTAGGGAGAGAGTGACAGTGAGGTTTAGAGAGTGACAGTGAGGATTAGAGAGTGACAGTGAGGATTACAGAGAGTGACAGTGAGGACTAGTGAGTGACAGTGAGGATTAGGGAGAGAGTGACATTGAGGAATAGCGAGAGACAGTGAGGATTAGGGAGAGAGTGACAGTGAGGATTAGAGAGAGTGACAGTGAGGATTAGAGAATGACAGTGAGGATTAGAGAGAGTGACAGTGTGGATTAGGGAGAGAGTGACAATGAGGATTAGAGAGAGTGACAGTGAGGATTAGAGAGTGACAGTGGGGATTAGGGAGAGAGTGACAGTGAGGATTAGAGAGAGAGTGACAGTGAGGATTAGGGAGAGAGTGACAGTGAGGATTAGAGAGAGAGTGACAGTGAGGATTAGGGAGAGAGTGACAGTGAAGGGGTGGAGAATGACAGTGAGGATTAGAGAGAGAGTGACAGTGAGGTTTAGAGAGAGAGTGACAGTGAGGATTAGCGAGACAGTGATAGTGAGGATTAGAGAGAGATTGACAGTGAGGGTTAGAGAGAGAGTAACAGTGAGGATTAGAGAGAGAGTGACAGTGAGGATTAGGGAGTGAGTGACAGTGAAGATTAGAGATTGAGTGACAGTGAGGATTAGTGAGTGACAGTGAGGGTTAGGGAGAGAGTGACAGTAAGGATTAGGGAGTGACAGTGAGGATTAGGGAGAGAGTGACAGTGAGGATTAGAGAGTGTCAGTGAGGATTAGTGAGTGACAGTGAGGGTTAGGGAGAGAGTGACATTGAGGTTTAAGGACTGACAGTGAGGATTAGAGAGAGTGACAGTGAGGATTAGAGAGAGAGAGTGACAGTGAGGATAAGAGAGAGAATGACAGTGAGGATGAGAGAGTGACCGTGAGGATTAGGGAGAGAGTGGCAGTGAGGATTAGGGAGTGACAGTGTGGATTAGAGAGTGACAGTTAGGATTATTGAGAGAGTGACAGTGAGGATTAGAGAGAGAGTGACAGTGAGGATTAGGGAGAGACAGTGAGGATTAGGGATTGACAGTGAGGATTAGGGAGAGAGTGAAAGTGAGGATTAGAGAGAGAGTGACAGTGCGGATTAGAGAGAAACAGTGAGGATTAGGGAGAGAGTGACAGTGAGGATTAGAGAGTGACAGTGAGGATTAGAGAGTGACAGTGAGGATTAGAGAGAGAGTGACAGTGAGGATTAGATAGTGACAGTGAGGATTAGAGAGAGAGTGACAGTGAGGATTAGTGAGTGACAGTGAGGATTAGGGAGAGAGTGACACTGAGGAATAGCGAGAGATTGTGAGGATTAGGGAGAGAGTGACAGTGAGGATTAGAGAATGACAGTGAGGATTAGAGAGAGTGACAGTGTGGATTAGGGAGAGAGTGACAATGAGGATTAGAGAGAGAGAGTGACAGTGAGGATTAGAGAGTGACAGTGAGGATTAGGGAGAGAGTGACAGTGAGGATTAGAAAGAGAGTGACAGTGAGGATTAGAGAGAGTGACAGTGAGGATTAGAGAGAGATTGACAGTGAGGATTAGAGACAGAGTGACAGTGAAGATTAGAGAGAGATTGACAGTGAGTGTTGGAGAGAGAGTGACAGTGAGGATTAGAGAGAGAGTGACAGTGAGGATTAGGGAGTGAGTGACAGGGAGGATTAGAGAGTGAGTGACAGTGAGTATTAGTGAGAGACAGTGAGGGTTAGGGAGAGAGTGACAGTGAGGATTAGGGAGTGACAGTGAGGAATAGGGAGAGAGTGACAGTGAGGATTAGACAGTGACAGTGAGGATTAGGAAGTGACAGTGAGGATTAGGGAGGGAGTGACAGTGAGGATTAGGGAGAGAGTGACAGTGAGGATTAGTGAGTGACAGTGAGGGTTATGGAGAGTTTGACATTGAGGATTAAGGACTGACAGTGAGGATTAGAGAGAGTCATTGAGGATTACAGGGAGAGTGACAGTGGGCATTAGAGAGAGACAGTGAGGATTAGGGAGTGACAGTGAGGGTTAGGGAGTGAAAGTGAGGATTAGAGAGAGAGTGACAGTGAGATTAGAGAGTGACACGGAGGATTAGAGAGTGATAGTAAGAATTAGGGGGTCAGTGAGGATTAGAGAGAGGGTGACACTGAGAATTAGAGAGTGACAGTGAGGATTAGGGAGTGACAGTGGGGATTGGAGTGAGAGTGACAGTTAGGATTAGAGAGATAGTGAGAGTGAGGATTGGAGAGAGAGTGACATTGTGGATTAGCGAGAGACAGTGAGGATTAGGGAGAGAGTGACAGTGAGGATTAGAGAATGACAGTGAGGATTAGAGAGAGTGACAGAGAGGATTAGAGAGAGAGTGACAGTGAGGATTAGAGAGAGAGCGACAGTGAGTATTAGAGAGAGAATGACAGTGAGAATTAGAGAGTGACCGTGAGTATTAGGGAGAGAGTGGCAGTGAGGATTAGGGAGTGACCGTGAGGATTAGGGAGAGAGTGGCAGTGAGGATTAGGGAATGACAGTGTGGATTAGAGAGTGACAGTGAGAATTAGAGAGAGAGTGACAGTGAGGTTTAGAGAGAAACAGTGAGGATTAGGGAGAGAGTGACAGTGAGGTTTAGAGAGTGACAGTGAGGATTAGAGAGTGACAGTGAGGATTCGAGAGAGAGTGACAGTGAGGATTAGTGAGTGACAGTGAGGATTAGGGAGAGAGTGACACTGAGGAATAGCGAGAGACAGTGAGGATTAGGGAGAGAGTGACAGTGAGGATTAGAGAGAGTGACAGTGAGGATTAGAGAATGACAGTGAGGATTAGAGAGAGTGACAGTGTGGATTAGGGAGAGAGTTACAATGAGGATTAGAGAGAGAGTGACAGTGAGGATTAGAGAGTGACAGTGAGGATTAGGGAAAGAGTGACAGTGAGGATTAGAGAGAGAGTGACAGTGAGGATTAGGGAGAGAGTGACAGTGAGGATTAGAGAGAGAGTGACAGTGAGGATTAGAGAGAGATTGAAAGTGAGGGTTAGAGAGAGAGTAACAGTGAGGATTAGAGAGAGAGTGACAGTGAGGATTAGGGAGTGAGTGACAGTGAGGATTAGAGATTGAGTGACAGTGAGGATTAGTGAGTGACAGTGAGGGTTAGGGAGAGAGTGACAGTGAGGATTAGGGTGTGAGAGTGAGGATTAGGGAGAGAGTGACAGTGAGGATTAGAGAGAGTCAGTGAGGATTAGGGAGTGACAGTGAGGATTAGGGAGAGAGTGACAGTGAGGATTAGGGAGACAGTGACAGTGAGGATTAGTGAGTGACAGTGAGGGTTAGGGAGAGAGTGACAGTGAGGATTAGAGAGAGAGTAACAGTGAGGACTAGAGAGAGAGTAACAGTGAGGACTAGAGAGAGAGTGACACTGAGAATTAGAGAGTGACAGTGAGGATTGGAGAGAGAGTGACAGTTAGGATTAAAGAGATAGTGACAGTGAGGATTAGGGAGAGAGTGACATTGAGGATTAGCGAGAGACAGTGGGGATTAGGGAGAGAGTGACAGTTATGATTAGAGAATGACAGTGAGGAATGGAGAGGAATGGAGAGAGGATTAGGGAGTGACAGTGAGGATTAGGGAGAGAGTGACAGTGAGGATTAGGGAGAGAGTGACAGTGAGAGAGTTATGATTAGAGAATGACAGTGAGGAATGGAGAGAGAGGATTAGAGAGAGAGTGACAGTGAGTATTAGAGAGAGAATGACCGTGAGGATTAGGGAGAGAGTGGCAGTGAGGATTAGGCAGTGACAGTGTGGATTCGAGAATGACAGTGAGGATTCGGGAGAGAGTGACAGTGAGGATTAGAGAGTGACAGTGTGGATTAGAGAGAGAGTGGCAGTGAGGTTTAGGGAGAGACAGTGAGGATTAGAGATTGACAGTGAGGATTAGAGAGAGAGTGACAGTGAGGATTAGTGAGTGACAGTGATGATTAGGGAGAGAGTGACATTGAGGATTAGCGAGTTACAGTGAGGATTAGGGAGAGAGTGACAGTGAGGATTAGAGAATGACAGTGAGGATTAGAGAGAGTGACAGTGAGGATTAGGGAGAGAGTGACAATGAGGATTAGAGAGAGAGTAACAGTGAGGATTAGAGAGTGACAGTGAGGATTAGAGAGTGAGTGACTGTGAGGATTAGAGAGTGACACTGAGGATTAGGGAGAGAGTGACAGTGAGGATTAGGGAGATAGTGACAGTGAGGATTAGAGAGAGAGTGACAGTGTGGATTAGAGAGTGACAGTGAGGATTAGGGAGAGAGTGACAGTGAGGATTAGGGAGAGTGTTACATTGAAGGGGTGGAGAATGACAGTGAGGATTAGAGAGAGAGTGACAGTGAGGTTTAGAGAGAGAGTGACAGTGAGGAATAGAGAGAGAGTGACAGTGAGGATTAGAGAGAGATTGACAGTGAGGGTTAGAGAGAGAGTAACAGTAAGGATTAGAGAGAGAGTGCCAGTGAGGATTAGGGAGTGAGTGACAGTGAGGATTAGAGATTGAGTGACAGTGAGGATTAGTGAGTGACAGTGAGGGTTAGGGAGAGAGTGACAGTGAGGAAATGGGAGCGACAGTGAGGATTAGGGAGAGAGTGACAGTGAGGATTAGCGAGTGACAGTGAGGATTAGGGAGTGACAGTGAGGATTAGGGAGAGAGTGACAGTGAGGATTAGGGAGAGAGTGACAGTGAGGATTAATGAGTGACAGTGAGGGTTAGGGAGAGAGTGACAGTGAGGATTAGAGAGAGATTGACACTGAGGATTAGAGAGTGACATTGAGGATTAAGGACTGCCAGTGAGGATTAGAGAGAGTCATTGAGGATTACAGGGAGAGTAACAGTGGGCATTAGAGAGCGACAGTGAGGATTAGAGAGTGATAGTAAGAATTAGGGAGAGTGTGACAGTGAGGATTAGAGAGAGAGAGAGCGAGGATTTGAGAGTGACAGTGAGGATTAGAGTGAGTGACTGTGAGGATTAGGGTGAGAGTGACAGTGAGGATTAGAGAGAGAGTAACAGTGAGGATTAGAGAGAGAGTGACAGTGAGGATTAGGGAGAGAGTGACAGTGAGGATTAGAGAGAGAGTGACAGTGAGGATTAGGGAGAGAGTGACAGTGAGGATTAGAGAGAGAGTGACAGTGAGGATTAGAGAGAGATTGAAAGTGAGGGTTAGAGAGAGAGTGACAGTGAGGATTAGAGAGAGATTGAAAGTGAGGGTTAGAGAGAGAGTAACAGTGAGGATTAGGGAGAGAGTGACAGTGAGGATTAGGGAGTGAGTGACAGTTTGGATTAGAGATTGAGTGACAGTGAGGATTAGTGAGTGACAGTGAGGGTTAGGGAGAGAGTGACAGTGAGGATTAGGGTGTGAGAGTGAGGATTAGGGAGAGAGTGACAGTGAGGATTAGAGAGAGTCAGTGAGGATTAGGGAGTGACAGTGAGGATTAGGGAGAGAGTGACAGTGAGGATTAGGGAGACAGTGACAGTGAGGATTAGTGAGTGACAGTGAGGGTTAGGGAGAGAGTGACATTGAGGATTAAGGACTGACAGTGAGGATTAGAGTGAGTGACAGTGAGGATTAGGGTGAGAGTGACAGTGAGGATTAGAGAGAGAGTAACAGTGAGGACTAGAGAGAGAGTGACACTGAGAATTAGAGAGTGACAGTGAGGATTGGAGAGAGAGTGACAGTTAGGATTAAAGAGATAGTGACTGTGAGGATTAGGGAGAGAGTGACATTGAGGATTAGCGAGAGACAGTGGGGATTAGGGAGAGAGTGACAGTTATGATTAGAGAATGACAGTGAGGATTAGAGAGAGTGACAGTGAGGATTAGAGAGAGAGTGACAGTGAGTATTAGAGAGAGAATGACCGTGAGGATTAGGGAGAGAGTGGCAGTGAGGATTAGGCAGTGACAGTGTGGATTAGAGAATGACAGTGAGGATTCGGGAGAGAGTGACAGTGAGGATTAGAGAGTGACAGTGTGGATTAGAGAGAGAGTGGCAGTGAGGTTTAGGGAGAGACAGTGAGGATTAGAGATTGACAGTGAGGATTAGAGAGAGAGTGACAGTGAGGATTAGTGAGTGACAGTGATGATTAGGGAGAGAGTGACATTGAGGATTAGCGAGTGACAGTGAGGATTAGGGAGAGAGTGACAGTGAGGATTAGAGAATGACAGTGAGGATTAGAGAGAGTGACAGTGAGGATTAGGGAGAGAGTGACAATGAGGATTAGAGAGAGAGTAACAGTGAGGATTAGAGAGTGACAGTGAGGATTAGAGAGTGAGTGACAGTGAGGATTAGAGAGTGACACTGAGGATTAGGGAGAGAGTGACAGTGAGGATTAGGGAGATAGTGACAGTGAGGATTAGAGAGAGAGTGACAGTGTGGATTAGAGAGTGACAGTGAGGATTAGGGAGAGAGTGACAGTGAGGATTAGGGAGAGAGTTACATTGAAGGGGTGGAGAATGACAGTGAGGATTAGAGAGAGAGTGACAGTGAGGTTTAGAGAGAGAGTGACAGTGAGGAATAGAGAGAGAGTGACAGTGAGGATTAGAGAGAGATTGACAGTGAGGGTTAGAGAGAGAGTAACAGTAAGGATTAGAGAGAGAGTGCCAGTGAGGATTAGGGAGTGAGTGACAGTGAGGATTAGAGATTGAGTGACAGTGAGGATTAGTGAGTGACAGTGAGGGTTAGGGAGAGAGTGACAGTGAGGATTAGGGAGCGACAGTGAGGATTAGGGAGAGAGTGACAGTGAGGATTAGAGAGTGACAGTGAGGATTAGGGAGTGACAGTGAGGATTAGGGAGAGAGTGACAGTGAGGATTAGGGAGAGAGTGACAGTGAGGATTAATGAGTGACAGTGAGGGTTAGGGAGAGAGTGACAGTGAGGATTAGAGAGAGATTGACACTGAGGATTAGAGAGTGACATTGAGGATTAAGGACTGCCAGTGAGGATTAGAGAGAGTCATTGAGGATTACAGGGAGAGTAACAGTGGGCATTAGAGAGCGACAGTGAGGATTAGAGAGTGATAGTAAGAATTAGGGAGAGTGTGACAGTGAGGATTAGAGAGAGAGAGCGAGGATTTGAGAGTGACAGTGAGGATTAGAGTGAGTGACTGTGAGGATTAGGGTGAGAGTGACAGTGAGGATTAGAGAGAGAGTAACAGTGAGGATTAGAGAGAGAGACACTGAGGATTAGAGAGAAAATGACAGTGAGGATTAGAGAGTGACAGTGAGGATTAGGGAGAGAGTGGCAGTGAGGATTAGCGAGTGACAGTGTGGATTAGAGAGTGACAGTGAGGATTAGGGAGAGAGTGACAGTGAGGATTAGAGAGTGACAGTGAGGATTAGAGAGAGAGACAATGAGGATTAGGGAGAGAGTGACAGTGAAGGGGTGGAGAATGACAGTGAGGATTAGAGAGAGAGTGACAGTGAGGTTTAGAGTGAGAGTGACAGTGAGGAATAGAGAGAGAGTGACAGTGAGGATTAGAGAGAGACTGACAGTGAGGGTTAGAGAGAGAGTAACCGTGAGGATTAGAGAGAGAGTGACAGTGAGGATTAGTGAGTGACAGTGAGGGTTAGGGAGAGAGTGACAGTGAGGTTTAGGGAGTGACAGTGAGGATTAGGGAGAGAGTGACAGTGAGGATTAGAGAGTGTCAGTGAGGATTAGAGATTGACAGTGAGGATTAGGGAGACAGTGACAGTGAGGATTAGTGAGTGACAGTGAGGGTTAGGGAGAGAGTGACATTGAGGATTAAGGACTGACAGTGAGGATTAGAGAGAGTCATTGAGGATTACAGGGGGAGTGGCAGTGGGCATTAGAGAGCGACAGTGAAGATTAGAGAGTGATAGTAAGAATTAGGGAGAGTGTGACAGTGAGGATTAGAGAGAGAGAGCGAGGATTTGAGAGTGACAGTGAGGATTAGAGTGAGTGACAGTGAGGATTAGGGTGAGAGTGACAGATAGGATTTGAGAGAGAGTAACAGTGAGGATTAGAGAGAGAGACACTGAGGATTAGAGAGAGAATGACAGTGAGGATTAGAGAGTGACAGTGAGGATTAGGGAGAGAGTGGCAGTGAGGATTAGCGAGTGACAGTGTGGATTAGAGAGTGACAGTGAGGATTAGGGAGAGAGTGACAGTGAGGATTAGAGAGTGACAGTGAGGATTAGAGAGAGAGTGACAGTGAGGATTAGGGAGAGACAGTGAAGATTAGAGATTGACAGTGAGGATTAGGGAGAGAGTGACAGTGAGGATTAGAGAGAGAGTGACAGTGAGGTTTAGAGAGAAACAGTGAAGATTAGGGAGAGAGTGACAGTGAGGTTTAGAGAGTGACAGTGAGGATTAGAGAGTGACAGTGAGGATTCGAGAGAGAGTGACAGTGAGGACTAGTGAGTGACAGTGAGGATTAGGGAGAGAGTGAAACAGAGGAATAGCGAGAGACAGTGAGGATTAGGGAGAGAGTGACAGTGAGGAATAGGGAGAGAGTTACATTGAAGGGGTGGAGAATGACAGTGAGAATTAGAGAGAGAGTGACAGTGAGGTTTAGAGAGAGAGTGACAGTGAGGAATAGAGAGAGAGTGACAGTGATGATTAGAGAGAGATTGACAGTGAGGGTTAGAGAGAGAGTAACAGTAAGGATTAGAGAGAGAGTGCCAGTGAGGATTAGGGAGTGAGTGACAGTGAGGATTAGGGATTGAGTGACAGTGAGGATTAGTGAGTGACAGTGAGGGTTAGGGAGAGAGTGACAGTGAGGATTAGGGAGCGACAGTGAGGATTAGGGAGAGAGTGACAGTGAGGATTAGAGAGTGACAGTGAGGATTAGGGAGTGACAGTGAGGATTAGGGAGAGAGTGACAGTGAGGATTAGGGAGAGAGTGACAGTGAGGATTAGTGAGTGACAGTGAGGGTTAGGGAGAGAGTGACAGTGAGGATTAGAGAGAGATTGACACTGAGGATTAGAGAGTGACATTGAGGATTAAGGACTGCCAGTGAGGATTAGAGAGAGTCATTGAGGATTACAGGGAGAGTAACAGTGGGCATTAGAGAGCGACAGTGAGGATTAGAGAGTGATAGTAAGAATTAGGGAGAGTGTGACAGTGAGGATTAGAGAGAGAGAGCGAGGATTTGAGAGTGACAGTGAGGATTAGAGTGAGTGACTGTGAGGATTAGGGTGAGAGTGACAGTGAGGATTAGAGAGAGAGTAACAGTGAGGATTAGAGAGAGAGAGACACAGGATTAGAGAGAGAATGACAGTGAGGATTAGAGAGTGACAGTGAGGATTAGGGAGAGAGTGACAGTGAGGATTAGTGAGTGACAGTGAGGGTTAGGGAGAGAGTGACAGTGAGGATTAGAGAGAGATTGACACTGAGGATTAGAGAGTGACATTGAGGATTAAGGACTGCCAGTGAGGATTAGAGAGAGTCATTGAGGATTACAGGGAGAGTAACAGTGGGCATTAGAGAGCGACAGTGAGGATTAGAGAGTGATAGTAAGAATTAGGGAGAGTGTGACAGTGAGGATTAGAGAGAGAGAGCGAGGATTTGAGAGTGACAGTGAGGATTAGAGTGAGTGACTGTGAGGATTAGGGTGAGAGTGACAGTGAGGATTAGAGAGAGAGTAACAGTGAGGATTAGAGAGAGAGAGACACAGGATTAGAGAGAGAATGACAGTGAGGATTAGAGAGTGACAGTGAGGATTAGGGAGAGAGTGGCAGTGAGGATTAGCGAGTGACAGTGTGGATTAGAGAGTGACAGTGAGGATTAGGGAGAGAGTGACAGTGAGGATTAGAGAGTGACAGTGAGGATTAGAGAGAGAGTGACAGTGAGGATTAGGGAGAGAGTGACAGTGAAGGGGTGGAGAATGACAGTGAGGATTAGAGAGAGAGTGACAGTGAGGTTTAGAGTGAGAGTGACAGTGAGGAATAGAGAGAGAGTGACAGTGAGGATTAGAGAGAGATTGACAGTGAGGGTTAGAGAGAGAGTAACAGTGAGAATTAGAGAGAGAGTGACAGTGAGGATTAGTGAGTGACAGTGAGGGTGAGGGAGAGAGTGACAGTGAGGTTTAGGGAGTGACAGTGAGGATTAGGGAGAGAGTGACAGTGAGGATTAGAGAGTGTCAGTGAGGATTAGGGAGTGACAGTGAGGATTAGGGAGAGAGTGACAGTGAGGATTAGGGAGACAGTGACAGTGAGGATTAGTGAGTGACAGTGAGGGTTAGGGAGAGAGTGACATTGAGGATTAAGGACTGACAGTGAGGATTAGAGAGAGTCATTGAGGATTACAGGGGGAGTGGCAGTGGGCATTAGAGAGCGACAGTGAAGATTAGAGAGTGATAGTAAGAATTAGGGAGAGTGTGACAGTGAGGATTTGAGAGAGAGAGCGAGGATTTGAGAGTGACAGTGAGGATTAGAGTGAGTGACAGTGAGGATTAGGGTGAGAGTGACAGATAGGATTAGAGAGAGAGTAACAGTGAGGATTAGAGAGAGAGACACTGAGGATTAGAGAGAGAAAGACAAGGAGGATTAGATAGTGACAGTGAGGATTAGGGAGAGAGTGGCAGTGAGGATTAGCGAGTGACAGTGTGGATTAGAGAGTGACAGTGAGGATTAGGGAGAGAGTGACAGTGAGGATTAGAGAGTGACAGTGAGGATTAGAGAGAGAGTGACAGTGAGGATTAGGGAGAGACAGTGAAGATTAGAGATTGACAGTGAGGATTAGGGAGAGAGTGACAGTGAGGATTAGAGAGAGAGTGACAGTGAGGTTTAGAGAGAAACAGTGAAGATTAGGGAGAGAGTGACAGTGAGGTTTAGAGAGTGACAGTGAGGATTAGAGAGTGACAGTGAGGATTCGAGAGAGAATGACAGTGAGGACTAGTGAGTGACAGTGAGGATTAGGGAGAGAGTGACACTGAGGAATAGCGAGAGACAGTGAGGATTAGGGAGAGAGTGACAGTGAGGATTAGAGAGAGTGACAGTGAGGATTAGAGAATGACAGTGAGGATTAGAGAGAGTGACAGTGTGGATTAGGGAGAGAGTTACAATGAGGATTAGAGAGAGAGTGACAGTGAGGATTAGAGAGTGACAGTGAGGATTAGGGAAAGAGTGACAGTGAGGATTAGAGAGAGAGTGACAGTGAGGATTAGGGAGAGAGTGACAGTGAGGATTAGAGAGAGATTGACAATGAGGGTTAGAGAGAGAGTAACATTGAGGATTAGAGAGAGAGTGACAGTGAGGATTAGGGAGTGAGTGACAGTGAGGATTAGAGATTGAGTGACAGTGAGGATTAGTGAGTGACAGTGAGGGTTAGGGAGAGAGTGACAGTGAGGATTAGGGAGTGAGAGTGAGGATTAGGGAGAGAGTGACAGTGAGGATTAGAGCGAGTCAGTGAGGATTAGGGAGCGACAGTGAGGATTAGGGAGAGAGTGACAGTGAGGATTAGGGAGACAGTGACAGTGAGGATTAGTGAGTGACAGTAAGGGTTAGGGAGAGAGTGACAGTGAGGATTAGAGAGTGACAGTGAGGATTAGAGATTGACAGTGAGGATTAGGGAGAGAGTGACAGTGAGGATTAGAGAGATAGTGGCAGTGAGGTTTAGAGAGAAACAGTGAGGATTAGGGAGAGAGTGACAGTGAGGTTTAGAGAGTGACAGTGAGGATTAGAGAGTGACAGTGAGGATTCGAGAGAGAGTGACAGTGAGAATTAGAGAGAGATTGACAGTGAGGGTTAGAGAGAGAGTAACAGTGAGGATTAGAGAGAGAGTGACAGTGAGGATTAGGGAGTGAGTGACAGTGAAGATTAGAGATTGAGTGACAGTGAGGATTAGTGAGTGACAGTGAGGGTTAGGGAGAGAGTGACATTGAGGATTAGGGAGTGACAGTGAGGATTAGGGAGAGAGTGACAGTGAGGATTAGAGAGTGTCAGTGAGGATTAGTGAGTAACAGTGAGGGTTAGGGAGAGAGTGACATTGAGGATTAAGGACTGACAGTGAGGATTAGAGAGAGTGACAGTGAGGATTAGAGAGAGAGTGACAGTGAGGATTAGAGAGAGAATGACAGTGAGGATTAGAGAGTGACCGTGAGGATTAGGGAGAGAGTGGCAGTGAGGATTAGGGAGTGACAGTGTGGATTAGAGAGTGACAGTTAGGATTATTGAGAGAGTGACAGTGAGGATTAGAGAGAGACTGACAGTGAGGATTAGGGAGAGACAGTGAGGATTAGGGATTGACAGTGAGGATTAGGGAGAGAGTGAAAGTGAGGATTAGAGAGAGAGTGACAGTGCGGATTAGAGAGAAACAGTGAGGATTAGGGAGAGAGTGACATTGAGGATTAGAGAGTGACAGTGAGGATTAGAGAGTGACAGTGAGGATTAGAGAGAGAGTGACAGTGAGGATTAGAGAGTGACAGTGAGGATTAGAGAGAGAGTGACAGTGAGGATTAGTGAGTGACAGTGAGGATTAGGGAGAGAGTGACAGTGAGGATTAGAGAATGACAGTGAGGATTAGAGAGAGTGACAGTGTGGATTAGGGAGAGAGTGACAATGAGGATTAGAGAGAGAGAGTGACAGTGAGGATTAGAGAGTGACAGTGAGGGTTAGGGAGAGTGACAGTGAGGATTAGAGAGAGATTGACAGTGAGGATTAGAGACAGAGTGACAGTGAAGATTAGAGAGAGATTGACAGTGAGTGTTGGAGAGAGAGTGACAGTGAGGAATAGAGAGAGAGTGACAGTGAGGATTAGGGAGTGAGTGACAGGGAGGATTAGAGATTGAGTGACAGTGAGTATTAGTGAGAGACAGTGAGGGTTAGGGAGAGAGTGACAGTGAGGATTAGGGAGTGACAGTGAGGAATAGGGAGAGAGTGACAGTGAGGATTAGACAGTGACAGTGAGGATTAGGAAGTGACAGTGAGGCTTAGGGAGGGAGTGACAGTGAGGATTAGGGAGAGAGTGACAGTGAGGATTAGTGAGTGACAGTGAGGGTTATGGAGAGAGTGACATTGAGGATTAAGGACGGACAGTGAGGATTAGAGAGAGTCATTGAGGATTACAGGGAGAGTGACAGTGGGCATTAGAGAGAGACAGTGAGGATTAGGGAGTGACAGTGAGGATTAGGGAGTGAAAGTGAGGATTAGAGAGAGAGTGACAGTGAGATTAGAGAGTGACACGGAGGATTAGAGAGTGATAGTAAGAATTAGGGGGTCAGTGAGGATTAGAGAGAGGGTGACACTGAGAATTAGAGAGTGACAGTGAGGATTAGGGAGTGACAGTGGGGATTGGAGTGAGAGTGACAGTTAGGATTAGAGAGATAGTGAGAGTGAGGATTGGAGAGAGAGTGACATTGTGGATTAGCGAGAGACAGTGAGGATTAGGGAGAGAGTGACAGTGAGGATTAGAGAATGACAGTGAGGATTAGAGAGAGTGACAGAGAGGATTAGAGAGAGAGAGTGACAGTGAGGATTAGAGAGAGAGAGACAGTGAGTATTAGAGAGAGATTGACAGTGAGAATTAGAGAGTGACCGTGAGTATTAGGGAGAGAGTGGCAGTGAGGATTAGGGAGTGACCGTGAGGATTAGGGAGAGAGTGGCAGTGAGGATTAGGGAGTGACAGTGTGGATTAGAGAGTGACAGTGAGAATTAGAGAGAGAGTGACAGTGAGGTTTAGAGAGAAACAGTGAGGATTAGGGAGAGAGTGACAGTGAGGTTTAGAGAGTGACAGTGAGGATTAGAGAGTGACAGTGAGGATTCGAGAGAGAGTGACAGTGAGGATTAGTGAGTGACAGTGAGGATTAGGGAGAGAGTGACAGTGAGGAATAGCGAGAGACAGTGAGGATTAGGGAGAGAGTGACAGTGAGGATTAGAGAGAGTGACAGTGAGGATTAGAGAATGACAGTGAGGATTAGAGAGAGTGACAGTGTGGATTAGGGAGAGAGTTACAATGAGGATTAGAGAGAGAGTGACAGTGAGGATTAGAGAGTGACAGTGAGGATTAGGGAAAGAGTGACAGTGAGGATTAGAGAGAGAGTGACAGTGAGGATTAGGGAGAGAGTGACAGTGAGGATTAGAGAGAGAGTGACAGTGAGGATTAGAGAGAGATTGACAGTGAGGGTTAGAGAGAGAGTAACATTGAGGATTAGAGAGAGAGTGACAGTGAGGATTAGGGAGTGAGTGACAGTGAGGATTAGAGATTGAGTGGCAGTGAGGATTAGTGAGTGACAGTGAGGGTTAGGGAGAGAGTGACAGTGAGGATTAGGGAGTGAGAGTGAGGATTAGGGAGAGAGTGACAGTGAGGATTAGAGAGAGTCAGTGAGGATTAGGGAGTGACAGTGAGGATTAGGGAGAGAGTGACAGTGAGGATTAGGGAGACAGTGACAGTGAGGATTAGTGAGTGACAGTGAGGGTTAGGGAGAGAGTGACATTGAGGATTAAGGACTGACAGTGAGGATTAGAGAGAGTCATTGAGGATTACAGAGAGAGTGTCAGTGAGGATTAGAGAGCGACAGTGTGGATTAGAGAGTGATAGTAAGAATTAGGGAGAGAGTGACAGTGAGGATAAGAGAGAGAGAGAGCGAGGATTTGAGAGTGACAGTGAGGATTAGAGTGAGTGACAGTGAGGATTAGGGTGAGAGTGACAGTGAGGATGATAGAGAGAGTAACAGTGAGGACTAGAGAGAGAGTGACACTGAGAATTAGAGAGTGACAGTGAGGATTGGAGAGAGAGTGACAGTTAGGATTAAAGAGATAGTGACAGTGAGGATTAGGGAGAGAGTGACATTGAGGATTAGCGAGAGACAGTGGGGATTAGGGAGAGAGTGACAGTTATGATTAGAGAATGACAGTGAGGATTAGAGAGAGTGACAGTGAGGATTAGAGAGAGAGTGACAGTGAGTATTAGAGAGAGAATGATCGTGAGGATTAGGGAGAGAGTGGCAGTGAGGATTAGGCAGTGACAGTGTGGATTAGAGAATGACAGTGAGGATTCGGGAGAGAGTGACAGTGAGGATTAGAGAGTGACAGTGTGGATTAGAGAGAGAGTGACAGTGAGGATTAGTGAGTGACAGTGATGATTAGGGAGAGAGTGACATTGAGGATTAGCGAGTGACAGTGAGGATTAGGGAGAGAGTGACAGTGAGGATTAGAGAATGACAGTGAGGATTAGAGAGAGTGACAGTGAGGATTAGGGAGAGAGTGACAATGAGGATTAGAGACAGAGTAACAGTGAGGATTAGAGAGTGACAGTGAGGATTAGAGAGTGAGTGACTGTGAGGATTAGAGAGTGACAGTGAGGATTAGGGAGAGAGTGACAGTGAGGATTAGGGAGATAGTGACAGTGAGGATTAGAGAGAGAGTGACAGTGTGGATTAGAGAGTGACAGTGAGGATTAGAGAGAGAGTGACAGTGAGGATTAGGGAGAGAGTTACATTGAAGGGGTGGAGAATGACAGTGAGGATTAGAGAGAGAGTGACAGTGAGGAATAGAGAGAGAGTGACAGTGAGGATTAGAGAGAGATTGACAGTGAGGGTTAGAGAGAGAGTAACAGTGAGGATTAGAGAGAGAGTGCCAGTGAGGATTAGGGAGTGAGTGACAGTGAGGATTAGAGATTGAGTGACAGTGAGGATTAGTGAGTGACAGTGAGGGTTAGGGAGAGAGTGACAGTGAGGATTAGGGAGCGACAGTGAGGATTAGGGAGAGAGTGACAGTGAGGATTAGAGAGTGACAGTGAGGATTAGGGAGTGACAGTGAGGATTAGGGAGAGAGTGACAGTGAGGATTAGGGAGAGAGTGACAGTGAGGATTAGTGAGTGACAGTGAGGGTTAGGGAGAGAGTGACAGTGAGGATTAGAGAGAGATTGACACTGAGGATTAGAGAGTGACATTGAGGATTAAGGACTGCCAGTGAGGATTAGAGAGAGTCATTGAGGATTACAGGGAGAGTAACAGTGGGCATTAGAGAGCGGCAGTGAGGATTAGAGAGTGATAGTAAGAATTAGGGAGAGTGTGACAGTGAGGATTAGAGAGAGAGACCGAGGATTTGAGAGTGACAGTGAGGATTAGAGTGAGTGACAGTGAGGATTAGGGTGAGAGTGACAGTGAGGATTAGAGAGAGAGTAACAGTGAGGATTAGAGAGAGAGAGACACTGAGGATTAGAGAGAGAATGACAGTGAGGATTAGAGAGTGACAGTGAGGATTAGGGAGAGAGTGGCAGTGAGGATTAGCGAGTGACAGTGTGGATTAGAGAGTGACAGTGAGGATTAGGGAGAGAGTGACAGTGAGGATTAGAGAGTGACAGTGAGGATTAGAGAGAGAGTGACAGTGAGGATTAGGGAGAGAGTGACAGTGAAGGGGTGGAGAATGACAGTGAGGATTAGAGAGAGAGTGACAGTGAGGTTTAGAGTGAGAGTGACAGTGAGGAATAGAGAGAGAGTGACAGTGAGGATTAGAGAGAGATTGACAGTGAGGGTCAGAGAGGGGGTAACAGTGAGGATTAGAGAGAGAGTGACATTGAGGATTAGTGAGTGACAGTGAGGGTTAGGGAGAGAGTGACAGTGAGGTTTAGGGAGTGACAGTGAGGATTAGGGAGAGAGTGACAGTGAGGATTAGAGAGTGTCAGTGAGGATTAGGGAGTGACAGTGAGGATTAGGGAGAGAGTGACAGTGAGGATTAGGGAGACAGTGACAGTGAGGATTAGTAAGTGACAGTGAGGGTTAGGGAGAGAGTGACATTGAGGATTAAGGACTGACAGTGAGGATTAGAGAGAGTCATTGAGGATTACAGGGGGAGTGGCAGTGGGCATTAGAGAGCGACAGTGAAGATTAGAGAGTGATAGTAAGAATTAGGGAGAGTGTGACAGTGAGGATTAGAGAGAGAGAGCGAGGATTTGAGAGTGACAGTGAGGATTAGAGTGAGTGACAGTGAGGATTAGAGTGAGTGACAGTGAGGATTAGGGTGAGAGTGACAGATAGGATTAGAGAGAGAGTAACAGTGAGGATTAGAGAGAGAGACACTGAGGATTAGAGAGAGAATGACAGTGATGATTAGAGAGTGACAGTGAGGATTAGGGAGAGAGTGGCAGTGAGGATTAGCGAGTGACAGTGTGGATTAGAGAGTGACAGTGAGGATTAGGGAGAGAGTGACAGTGAGGATTAGAGAGTGACAGTGAGGATTTGAGAGAGAGTGACAGTGAGGATTAGGGAGAGACAGTGAAGATTAGAGATTGACAGTGAGGATTAGGGAGAGAGTGACAGTGAGGATTAGAGAGAGAGTGACAGTGAGGTTTAGCGAGAAACAGTGAAGATTAGGGAGAGAGTGACAGTGAGGTTTAGAGAGTGACAGTGAGGATTAGAGAGTGACAGTGAGGATTCGAGAGAGAGTGACAGTGAGGACTAGTGAGTGACAGTGAGGATTAGGGAGAGAGTGACACTGAGGAATAGCGAGAGACAGTGAGGATTAGGGAGAGAGTGACAGTGAGGATTAGAGAGAGTGACAGTGAGGATTAGAGAATGACAGTGAGGATTAGAGAGAGTGACAGTGTGGATTAGGGAGAGAGTTACAATGAGGATTAGAGAGAGAGTGACAGTGAGGATTAGAGAGTGACAGTGAGGATTAGGGAAAGAGTGACAGTGAGGATTAGAGAGAGAGTGACAGTGAGGATTAGGGAGAGAGTGACAGTGAGGATTAGAGAGAGAGTGACAGTGAGGATTAGAGAGAGATTGACAGTGAGGGTTAGAGAGAGAGTAACAGTGAGGATTAGAGAGAGAGTGACAGTGAGGATTAGGGAGTGAGTGACAGTGAGGATTGGAGATAGAGTGACAGTGAGGATTAGTGAGTGACAGTGAGGGTTAGGGAGAGAGTGACAGTGAGGATTAGGGAGTGAGAGTGAGGATTAGGGAGAGAGTGACAGTGAGGATTAGAGCGAGTCAGTGAGGATTAGGGAGTGACAGAGAGGATTAGGGAGAGAGTGACAGTGAGGATTCGGGAGACAGTGACAATGAGGATTAGTGAGTGACAGTGAGGGTTAGGGAGAGAGTGACATTGAGGATTAAGGACTGACAGTGAGGATTAGAGAGAGTCATTGAGTATTACAGAGAGAGTGTCAGTGGGCATTAGAGAGCGACAGTGTGGATTAGAGAATGATAGTAAGAATTAGGGAGAGAGTGACAGTGAGGATTAGAGAGAGAGAGAGAGGATTTGAGAGTGACAGTGAGGATTAGAGTGAGTGACAGTGAGAATTAGGGTGAGAGTGACAGTGAGGATTAGAGAGAGAGTAACAGTGAGGACTAGAGAGAGAGTGACACTGAGACTTAGGGAGTGACCGTGAGGATTAGGGAGAGAGTGACAGTTATGATTAGAGAATGACAGTGAGGATTAGAGAGAGTGACAGTGAGGATTAGAGAGAGAGTGACAGTGAGTATTAGAGAGAGAATGACAGTGAGGATTAGAGTGTGACCGTGAGGATTAGGGAGAGAGTGGCAGTGAGGATTAGGGAGTGACAGTGTGGATTAGAGAATGACAGTGAGGATTAGGGAGAGAGTGACAGTGAGGATTAGAGAGTGACAGTGTGGATAAGAGAGAAAGTGGCAGTGAGGTTTAGGGAGAGACAGTGAGGATTAGAGATTGACAGTGAGGATAAGAGAGAGAGTGACAGTGAGGATTAGTGAGTGACAGTGATGATTAGGGAGAGAGTGACATTGAGGATTAGTGAGTGACAGTGAGGATTAGGGAGAGAGTGACAGTGAGGATTAGAGAATGACAGTGAGGATTAGAGAGAGTGACAGTGAGGATAAGGGAGAGAGTGACAATGAGGATTAGAGAGAGAGTAACAGTGAGGATTAGAGAGTGACAGTGAGGATTAGAGAGTGAGTGACTGTGAGGATTAGAGAGTGACAGTGAGGTTTAGAGAGAGAGAGTGACAGTGAGGATTAGGGAGATAGTGACAGTGAGGATTAGAGAGAGAGTGACAGTGTGGATTAGGGAGTGACAGTGAGGATTAGGGAGAGAGTGACAGTGAGGATTAGAGAGAGTGGCAGTGAGGATTTGAGAGAGAGTGATAGTGAGGATTAGGGAGAGAGTGACAGTGAGGATTAGGGAGAGAGTTACAGTGAAGGGGTGGAGAATGACAGTGAGGATTAGAGAGAGAGTGTCAGTGAGGTTTAGAGAGAGAGTGACAGTGAGGAATAGAGAGAGAGTGACAGTGAGGATTAGAGAGAGATTGACAGTGAGGGTTAGAGAGAGAGTAACAGTGAGGATTAGAGAGAGAGTGACAGTGAGGATTAGGGAGTGAGTGACAGTGAGGATTAGGGAGAGAGTGACAGTGAGGATTAGTGAGTGACAGTGAGGATTAGGGAGAGAGTGACAGTGAGGATTAGGGAGCGACAGTGAGGATTAGGGAGAGAGTGACAGTGAGGATTAGAGAGTGTCAGTGAGGATTAGGGAGTGACAGTGAGGATTTGGGAGAGAGTGACAGTGAGGATTAGGGAGAGAGTGACAGTGAGGATTAGTGAGTGACAGTGAAGGTTAGGGAGAGAATGACATTGAGGATTAAGGACTGACAGTGAGGATTAGAGAGAGTCATTGAGGATTACAGGGAGAGTGGCAGTGGGCATTAGAGAGCGACAGTGAGAATTAGAGAGTGATAGTAAGAATTAGGGAGAGTGTGACAGTGAGGATTAGAGAGAGAGAGCGAGGATTTGAGAGTGACAGTGAGGATTAGAGTGAGTGACAGTGAGGATTAGGTTCAGAGTGACAGTGAGGATTAGAGAGACAGTAACAGTGAGGATTAGAGAGAGAGAGACACTGAGGATTAGAGAGAGAATGCCAGTGCGGATGAGAGAGTGACAGTAAGGATTAGGGAGAGAGTGGCAGTGAGGATTAGCGAGTGACAGTGTGGATTAGAGAGTGACAGTGAGGATTAGGGAGAGAGTGACAGTGAGGATTAGAGAGTGACAGTGAGGATTAGAGAGAGAGTGACAGTGAGGATTAGGGAGAGACAGTGAAGATTAGAGATTGACAGTGAGGATTAGGGAGAGAGTGACAGTGAGGATTAGAGAGAGAGTGACAGTGAGGTTTAGAGAGAAACAGTGAGGATTAGGGAGAGAGTGACAGTGAGGTTTAGAGAGTGACAGTGAGGATTAGAGAGTGACAGTGAGGATTAGAGAGAGAGTGACAGTGAGGACTAGTGAGTGACAGTGAGGATTAGGGAGAGAGTGACACTGAGGAATAGCGAGAGACAGTGAGGATTAGGGAGAGAGTGACAGTGAGGATTAGAGAGAGTGACAGTGAGGATTAGAGAATGACAGTGAGGATTAGAGAGAGTGACAGTGTGGATTAGGGAGAGAGTTACAATGAGGATTAGAGAGAGAGTGACAGTGAGGATTAGAGAGTGACACTGGGGATTAGGGAAAGAGTGACAGTGAGGATTAGAGAGAGAGTGACAGTGAGGATTAGGGAGAGAGTGACAGTGAGGATTAGAGAGAGATTGACAGTGAGGATTAGGGAGAGAGTGACAGTGAAGGGGTGGAGAATGACAGTGAGGATAAGAGAGAGAGTGACAGTGAGGATTAGAGAGAGAGTGACAGTGAGGATTAGAGAGAGATTGACAGTGAGGGTTAGAGAGAGAGTAACAGTGAGGATTAGAGAGAGAGTGACAGTGAGGATTAGAGAGTGTCAGTGAGGATTAGGGAGTGACAGTGAGGATTTGGGAGAGAGTGACAGTGAGGATTAGGGAGAGAGTGACAGTGAGGATTAGTGAGTGACAGTGAGGGTTAGGGAGAGAATGACATTGAGGATTAAGGACTGACAGTGAGGATTAGAGAGAGTCATTGAGGATTACAGGGAGAGTGGCAGTGGGCATTAGAGAGCGACAGTGAGAATTAGAGAGTGATAGTAAGAATTAGGGAGAGTGTGACAGTGAGGATTAGAGAGAGAGAGCGAGGATTTGAGAGTGACAGTGAGGATTAGAGTGAGTGACAGTGAGGATTAGGTTCAGAGTGACAGTGAGGATTAGAGAGACAGTAACAGTGAGGATTAGAGAGAGAGAGACACTGAGGATTAGAGAGAGAATGCCAGTGCGGATGAGAGAGTGACAGTAAGGATTAGGGAGAGAGTGGCAGTGAGGATTAGCGAGTGACAGTGTGGATTAGAGAGTGACAGTGAGGATTAGGGAGAGAGTGACAGTGAGGATTAGAGAGTGACAGTGAGGATTAGAGAGAGAGTGACAGTGAGGATTAGGGAGAGACAGTGAAGATTAGAGATTGACAGTGAGGATTAGGGAGAGAGTGACAGTGAGGATTAGAGAGAGAGTGACAGTGAGGTTTAGAGAGAAACAGTGAGGATTAGGGAGAGAGTGACAGTGAGGTTTAGAGAGTGACAGTGAGGATTAGAGAGTGACAGTGAGGATTAGAGAGAGAGTGACAGTGAGGACTAGTGAGTGACAGTGAGGATTAGGGAGAGAGTGACACTGAGGAATAGCGAGAGACAGTGAGGATTAGGGAGAGAGTGACAGTGAGGATTAGAGAGAGTGACAGTGAGGATTAGAGAATGACAGTGAGGATTAGAGAGAGTGACAGTGTGGATTAGGGAGAGAGTTACAATGAGGATTAGAGAGAGAGTGACAGTGAGGATTAGAGAGTGACACTGGGGATTAGGGAAAGAGTGACAGTGAGGATTAGAGAGAGAGTGACAGTGAGGATTAGGGAGAGAGTGACAGTGAGGATTAGAGAGAGAGTGACAGTGAGGATTAGGGAGAGAGTGACAGTGAAGGGGTGGAGAATGACAGTGAGGATAAGAGAGAGAGTGACAGTGAGGATTAGAGAGAGAGTGACAGTGAGGATTAGAGAGAGATTGACAGTGAGGGTTAGAGAGAGAGTAACAGTGAGGATTAGAGAGAGAGTGACAGTGAGCATTAGGGAGAGAGTGACAGTGAGGATTAGAGAGAGTGACAGTGAGGATTAGAGAGTGACACTGGGGATTAGGGAAAGAGTGACAGTGAGGATTAGAGAGAGAGTGACAGTGAGGATTAGGGAGAGAGTGACAGTGAGGATTAGAGAGAGATTGACAGTGAGGATTAGGGAGAGAGTGACAGTGAAGGGGTGGAGAATGACAGTGAGGATATGAGAGAGAGTGACAGTGAGGATTAGAGAGAGAGTGACAGTGAGGATTAGAGAGTGACAGTGAGGATTAGAGAGAGAGTGACAGTGAGGACTAGTGAGTGACAGTGAGGATTAGGGAGAGAGTGACACTGAGGAATAGCGAGAGACAGTGAGGATTAGGGAGAGAGTGACAGTGAGGATTAGAGAGAGTGACAGTGAGGATTAGAGAATGACAGTGAGGATTAGAGAGAGTGACAGTGTGGATTAGGGAGAGAGTTACAATTAGGATTAGAGAGAGAGTGACAGTGAGGATTAGAGAGTGACACTGGGGATTAGGGAAAGAGTGACAGTGAGGATTAGAGAGAGAGTGACAGTGAGGATTAGGGAGAGAGTGACAGTGAGGATTAGAGAGAGAGTGACAGTGAGGATTAGGGAGAGAGTGACAGTGAAGGGGTGGAGAATGACAGTGAGGATAAGAGAGAGAGTGACAGTGAGGATTAGAGAGAGAGTGACAGTGAGGATTAGAGAGAGATTGACAGTGAGGGTTAGAGAGAGAGTAACAGTGAGGATTAGAGAGAGAGTGACAGTGAGGATTAGGGAGAGAGTGACAGTGAGGATTAGAGAGAGTGACAGTGAGGATTAGAGAGTGACACTGGGGATTAGGGAAAGAGTGACAGTGAGGATTAGAGAGAGAGTGACAGTGAGGATTAGGGAGAGAGTGACAGTGAGGATTAGAGAGAGATTGACAGTGAGGATTAGGGAGAGAGTGACAGTCAAGGGGTGGAGAATGACAGTGAGGATAAGAGAGAGAGTGACAGTGAGGATTAGAGAGAGAGTGACAGTGAGGATTAGAGAGAGATTGACAGTGAGGGTTAGAGAGAGAGTAACAGTGAGGATTAGAGAGAGAGTGACAGTGAGGATTAGGGAGTGAGTGACAGTGAGGATTAGAGATTGAGTGACCGTGAGGATTAGTGAGTGACAGTGAGGGTTAGGGAGAGTGTGATAGTGAGGATTAGGGAGAGAGTGACAGTGAGGATTAGAGAGAGTCAGTGAGGATTAGGGAGTGACAGTGAAGATTAGGGAGAGAGTGACAGTGAGGATTAGGGAGACAGTGACAGTGAGGATTAGTGAGTGACAGTTAGGGTTAGGGAGAGAGTGACATTGAGGATTAAGGAATGACAGTGAGGATTAGAGAGAGTCATTGAGGATTACAGAGAGAGTGTCAGTGGGCATTAGAGAGCGACAGTGTGGATTAGAGAGTGATAGTAAGAATTAGGGAGATAGTGACAGTGAGGATTAGAGAGAGAGAGGGAGGATTTGAGAGTGACAGTGAGGATTAGTGAGTGACAGTGAGGGTTAGGGAGAGAGTGACAGTGAGGATTAGGGAGTGAGAGTGAGGATTAGGGAGAGAGTGACAGTGAGGATTAGAGCGAGTCAGTGAGGATTAGGGAGTGACAGAGAGGATTAGGGAGAGAGTGACAGTGAGGATTCGGGAGACAGTGACAGTGAGGATTAGTGAGTGACAGTGAGGGTTAGGGAGAGAGTGACCTTGAGGATTAAGGACTGACAGTGAGGATTAGAGAGAGTCATTGAGTATTACAGAGAGAGTGTCAGTGGGCATTAGAGAGCGACAGTGTGGATTAGAGAATGATAGTAAGAATTTGGGAGAGTTTGACAGTGAGGATTAGAGAGAGAGAGAGAGGATTTGAGAGTGACAGTGAGGATTAGAGTGAGTGACAGTGAGAATTAGGGTGAGAGTGACAGTGAGGATTAGAGAGAGAGTAACAGTGAGGACTAGAGAGAGAGTGACACTGAGACTTAGGGAGTGACAGTGAGGATTAGGGAGAGAGTGACAGTTATGATTAGAGAATGACAGTGAGGATTAGAGAGAGTGACAGTGAGGATTAGAGAGAGAGTGACAGTGAGTATTAGAGAGAGAATGACAGTGAGGATTAGAGTGTGACCGTGAGGATTAGGGAGAGAGTGGCAGTGAGGATTAGGGAGTGACAGTGTGGATTAGAGAATGACAGTGAGGATTAGGGAGAGAGTGACAGTGAGGATTAGAGAGTGACAGTGTGGATAAGAGAGAAAGTGGCAGTGAGGTTTAGGGAGAGACAGTGAGGATTAGAGATTGACAGTGAGGATAAGAGAGAGAGTGACAGTGAGGATTAGTGAGTGACAGTGATGATTAGGGAGAGAGTGACATTGAGGATTAGTGAGTGACAGTGAGGATTAGGGAGAGAGTGACAGTGAGGATTAGAGAATGACAGTGAGGATTAGAGAGAGTGACAGTGAGGATAAGGGAGAGAGTGACAATGAGGATTAGAGAGAGAGTAACAGTGAGGATTAGAGAGTGACAGTGAGGATTAGAGAGTGAGTGACTGTGAGGATTAGAGAGTGACAGTGAGGTTTAGAGAGAGAGAGTGACAGTGAGGATTAGGGAGATAGTGACAGTGAGGGTTAGAGAGAGAGTGACAGTGTGGATTAGGGAGTGACAGTGAGGATTAGGGAGAGAGTGACAGTGAGGATTAGAGAGAGTGGCAGTGAGGATTTGAGAGAGAGTGACAGTGAGGATTAGGGAGAGAGTGACAGTGAGGATTAGGGAGAGAGTTACAGTGAAGGGGTGGAGAATGACAGTGAGGATTAGAGAGAGAGTGACAGTGAGGTTTAGAGAGAGAGTGACAGTGAGGAATAGAGAGAGAGTGACAGTGAGGATTAGAGAGAGATTGACAGTGAGGGTTAGAGAGAGAGTAACAGTGAGGATTAGAGAGAGAGTGACAGTGAGGATTAGAGAGAGAGTGACAGTGAGGATTAGAGAGAGATTGACAGTGAGGGTTAGAGAGAGAGTAACAGTGAGGATTAGAGAGAGAGTGACAGTGAGGATTAGGGAGAGAGTGACAGTGAGGATTAGAGAGAGTGACAGTGAGGATTAGAGAGTGACACTGGGGATTAGGGAAAGAGTGACAGTGAGGATTAGAGAGAGAGTGACAGTGAGGATTAGGGAGAGAGTGACAGTGAGGATTAGAGAGAGATTGACAGTGAGGATTAGGGAGAGAGTGACAGTGAAGGGGTGGAGAATGACAGTGAGGATATGAGAGAGAGTGACAGTGAGGATTAGAGAGAGAGTGACAGTGAGGATTAGAGAGTGACAGTGAGGATTAGAGAGAGAGTGACAGTGAGGACTAGTGAGTGACAGTGAGGATTAGGGAGAGAGTGACACTGAGGAATAGCGAGAGACAGTGAGGATTAGGGAGAGAGTGACAGTGAGGATTAGAGAGAGTGACAGTGAGGATTAGAGAATGACAGTGAGGATTAGAGAGAGTGACAGTGTGGATTAGGGAGAGAGTTACAATGAGGATTAGAGAGAGAGTGACAGTGAGGATTAGAGAGTGACACTGGGGATTAAGGAAAGAGTGACAGTGAGGATTAGAGAGAGAGTGACAGTGAGGATTAGGGAGAGAGTGACAGTGAGGATTAGAGAGAGAGTGACAGTGAGGATTAGGGAGAGAGTGACAGTGAAGGGGTGGAGAATGACAGTGAGGATAAGAGAGAGAGTGACAGTGAGGATTAGAGAGAGAGTGACAGTGAGGATTAGAGAGAGATTGACAGTGAGGGTTAGAGAGAGAGTAACAGTGAGGATTAGAGAGAGAGTGACAGTGAGGATTAGGGAGAGAGTGACAGTGAGGATTAGAGAGAGTGACAGTGAGGATTAGAGAGTGACACTGGGGATTAGGGAAAGAGTGACAGTGAGGATTAGAGAGAGAGTGACAGTGAGGATTAGGGAGAGAGTGACAGTGAGGATTAGAGAGAGATTGACAGTGAGGATTAGGGAGAGAGTGACAGTGAAGGGGTGGAGAATGACAGTGAGGATAAGAGAGAGAGTGACAGTGAGGATTAGAGAGAGAGTGACAGTGAGGATTAGAGAGAGATTGACAGTGAGGGTTAGAGAGAGAGTAACAGTGAGGATTAGAGAGAGAGTGACAGTGAGGATTAGGGAGTGAGTGACAGTGAGGATTAGAGATTGAGTGACCGTGAGGATTAGTGAGTGACAGTGAGGGTTAGGGAGAGTGTGATAGTGAGGATTAGGGAGAGAGTGACAGTGAGGATTAGAGAGAGTCAGTGAGGATTAGGGAGTGACAGTGAAGATTAGGGAGAGAGTGACAGTGAGGATTAGGGAGACAGTGACAGTGAGGATTAGTGAGTGACAGTTAGGGTTAGGGAGAGAGTGACATTGAGGATTAAGGAATGACAGTGAGGATTAGAGAGAGTCATTGAGGATTACAGAGAGAGTGTCAGTGGGCATTAGAGAGCGACAGTGTGGATTAGAGAGTGATAGTAAGAATTAGGGAGATAGTGACAGTGAGGATTAGAGAGAGAGGGAGGATTTGAGAGTGACAGTGAGGATTAGTGAGTGACAGTGAGGGTTAGGGAGAGAGTGACAGTGAGGATTAGGGAGTGAGAGTGAGGATTAGGGAGAGAGTGACAGTGAGGATTAGAGCGAGTCAGTGAGGATTAGGGAGTGACAGAGAGGATTAGGGAGAGAGTGACAGTGAGGATTCGGGAGACAGTGACAGTGAGGATTAGTGAGTGACAGTGAGGGTTAGGGAGAGAGTGACCTTGAGGATTAAGGACTGACAGTGAGGATTAGAGAGAGTCATTGAGTATTACAGAGAGAGTGTCAGTGGGCATTAGAGAGCGACAGTGTGGATTAGAGAATGATAGTAAGAATTAGGGAGAGAGTGACAGTGAGGATTAGAGAGAGAGAGAGAGGATTTGAGAGTGACAGTGAGGATTAGAGTGAGTGACAGTGAGAATTAGGGTGAGAGTGACAGTGAGGATTAGAGAGAGAGTAACAGTGAGGACTAGAGAGAGAGTGACACTGAGACTTAGGGAGTGACAGTGAGGATTAGGGAGAGAGTGACAGTGAGGATTAGAGAATGACAGTGAGGATTAGAGAGAGTGACAGTGAGGATTAGAGAGAGAGTGACAGTGAGTATTAGAGAGAGAATGACAGTGAGGATTAGAGTGTGACCGTGAGGATTAGGGAGAGAGTGGCAGTGAGGATTAGGGAGTGACAGTGTGGATTAGAGAATGACAGTGAGGATTAGGGAGAGAGTGACAGTGAGGATTAGAGAGTGACAGTGTGGATAAGAGAGAAAGTGGCAGTGAGGTTTATGGAGAGACAGTGAGGATTAGAGATTGACAGTGAGGATAAGAGAGAGAGTGACAGTGAGGATTAGTGAGTGACAGTGATGATTAGGGAGAGAGTGACATTGAGGATTAGTGAGTGACAGTGAGGATTAGGGAGAGAGTGACAGTGAGGATTAGAGAATGACAGTGAGGATTAGAGAGAGTGACAGTGAGGATAAGGGAGAGAGTGACAATGAGGATTAGAGAGAGAGTAACAGTGAGGATTAGAGAGTGACAGTGAGGATTAGAGAGTGAGTGACTGTGAGGATTAGAGAGTGACAGTGAGGTTTAGAGAGAGAGAGTGACAGTGAGGATTAGGGAGATAGTGACAGTGAGGATTAGAGAGAGAGTGACAGTGTGGATTAGGGAGTGACAGTGAGGATTAGGGAGAGAGTGACAGTGAGGATTAGAGAGAGTGGCAGTGAGGATTTGAGAGAGAGTGACAGTGAGGATTAGGGAGAGAGTGACAGTGAGGATTAGGGAGAGAGTTACAGTGAAGGGGTGGAGAATGACAGTGAGGATTAGAGAGAGAGTGACAGTGAGGTTTAGAGAGAGAGTGACAGTGAGGAATAGAGAGAGAGTGACAGTGAGGATTAGAGAGAGATTGACAGTGAGGGTTAGAGAGAGAGTAACAGTGAGGATTAGAGAGAGAGTGACAGTGAGGATTAGGGAGTGAGTGACAGTGAGGATTAGGGAGAGAGTGACAGTGAGGATTAGTGAGTGACAGTGAGGATTAGGGAGAGAGTGACAGTGAGGATTAGGGAGCGACAGTGAGGATTAGGGAGAGAGTGACAGTGAGGATTAGAGAGTGTCAGTGAGGATTAGGGAGTGACAGTGAGGATTTGGGAGAGAGTGACAGTGAGGTTAGGGAGAGAGTGACAGTGAGGATTAGTGAGATACAGTGAGGGTTAGGGAGAGAATGACATTGAGGATTAAGGACTGACAGTGAGGATTAGAGAGAGTCATTGAGGATTACAGGGAGAGTGGCAGTGGGCATTAGAGAGCGACAGTGAGAATTAGAGAGTGATAGTAAGAATTAGGGAGAGTGTGACAGTGAGGATTAGAGAGAGAGAGCGAGGATTTGAGAGTGACAGTGAGGATTAGAGTGAGTGACAGTGAGGATTAGGTTCAGAGTGACAGTGAGGATTAGAGAGACAGTAACAGTGAGGATTAGAGAGAGAGAGACACTGAGGATTAGAGAGAGAATGCCAGTGCAGATGAGAGAGTGACAGTAAGGATTAGGGAGAGAGTGGCAGTGAGGATTAGCGAGTGACAGTGTGGATTAGAGAGTGACAGTGAGGATTAGGGAGAGAGTGACAGTGAGGATTAGAGATTGACAGTGAGGATTAGGGAGAGAGTGACAGTGAGGATTAGAGAGAGAGTGACAGTGAGGTTTAGAGAGAAACAGTGAGGATTAGGGAGAGAGTGACAGTGAGGTTTAGAGAGTGACAGTGAGGTTTAGAGAGAAACAGTGAGGATTAGAGAGAGAGTGACAGTGAGGACTAGTGAGTGACAGTGAGGATTAGGGAGAGAGTGACACTGAGGAATAGCGAGAGACAGTGAGGATTAGGGAGAGAGTGACAGTGAGGATTAGAGAGAGTGACAGTGCGGATTAGAGAATGACAGTGAGGAGTAGAGAGAGTGACAGTGTGGATTAGGGAGAGAGTTACAATGAGGATTAGAGAGAGAGTGACAGTGAGGATTAGAGAGTGACACTGGGGATTAGGGAAAGAGTGACAGTGAGGATTAGAGAGAGAGTGACAGTGAGGATTAGGGAGAGAGTGACAGTGAGGATTAGAGAGAGAGTGACAGTGAGGATTAGGGAGAGAGTGACAGTGAAGGGGTGGAGAATGACAGTGAGGATAAGAGAGAGAGTGACAGTGAGGATTAGAGAGAGAGTGACAGTGAGGATTAGAGAGAGATTGACAGTGAGGGTTGGAGAGAGAGAGTAACAGTGAGGATTAGAGAGAGAGTGACAGTGAGGATTAGGGAGAGAGTGACAGTGAGGATTAGAGAGAGTGACAGTGAGGATTAGAGAGTGACACTGGGGATTAGGGAAAGAGTGACAGTAAGGATTAGAGAGAGAGTGACAGTGAGGATTAGGGAGAGAGTGACAGTGAGGATTAGAGAGAGATTGACAGTGAGGATTAGGGAGAGAGTGACAGTGAAGGGGTGGAGAATGACAGTGAGGATAAGAGAGAGAGTGACAGTGAGGATTAGAGAGAGAGTGACAGTGAGGATTAGAGAGAGATTGACAGTGAGGGTTAGAGAGAGAGTAACAGTGAGGATTAGAGAGAGAGTGACAGTGAGGATTAGGGAGTGAGTGACAGTGAGGATTAGAGATTGAGTGACCGTGAGGATTAGTGAGTGACAGTGAGGGTTAGGGAGAGTGTGATAGTGAGGATTAGGGAGAGAGTGACAGTGAGGATTAGAGAGAGTCAGTGAGGATTAGGGAGTGACAGTGAAGATTAGGGAGAGAGTGACAGTGAGGATTAGGGAGACAGTGACAGTGAGGATTAGTGAGTGACAGTTAGGGTTAGGGAGAGAGTGACATTGAGGATTAAGGAATGACAGTGAGGATTAGAGAGAGTCATTGAGGATTACAGAGAGAGTGTCAGTGGGCATTAGAGAGCGACAGTGTGGATTAGATAGTGATAGTAAGAATTAGGGAGATAGTGACAGGGAGGATTTGAGAGTGACAGTGAGGATTAGAGTGAGTGACAGTGAGGATTAGGGTGAGAGTGACAGTGAGGATTAGAGAGAGAGTAACAGTGAGGACTAGAGAGAGAGTGACACTGAGAATTAGAGAGTGACAGTGAGGATTAGAGAGTGACAGTGAGGATTGGAGAGAGAGTGAAAGTTAGGATTAAAGAGATAGTGACAGTGAGGATTTGGGAGAGAGTGACATTGAGGATTAGCGAGAGACAGGGGGATTAAGGAGAGAGTGACAGTTATGATTAGAGAATGACAGTGAGGATTAGGGAGAGAGTGACAGTGAGGATTAGAGAGAGAGTGACAGTGAGGATTAGGGAGAGAGTGACAGTGAAGGGGTGGAGAATGACAGTGAGGATAAGAGAGAGAGTGACAGTGAGGATTAGAGAGAGAGTGACAGTGAGGATTAGAGAGAGATTGACAGTGAGGGTTGGAGAGAGAGAGTAACAGTGAGGATTAGAGAGAGAGTGACAGTGAGGATTAGGGAGAGAGTGACAGTGAGGATTAGAGAGAGTGACAGTGAGGATTAGAGAGTGACACTGGGGATTAGGGAAAGAGTGACAGTAAGGATTAGAGAGAGAGTGACAGTGAGGATTAGGGAGAGAGTGACAGTGAGGATTAGAGAGAGATTGACAGTGAGGATTAGGGAGAGAGTGACAGTGAAGGGGTGGAGAATGACAGTGAGGATAAGAGAGAGAGTGACAGTGAGGATTAGAGAGAGAGTGACAGTGAGGATTAGAGAGAGATTGACAGTGAGGGTTAGAGAGAGAGTAACAGTGAGGATTAGAGAGAGAGTGACAGTGAGGATTAGGGAGTGAGTGACAGTGAGGATTAGAGATTGAGTGACCGTGAGGATTAGTGAGTGACAGTGAGGGTTAGGGAGAGTGTGATAGTGAGGATTAGGGAGAGAGTGACAGTGAGGATTAGAGAGAGTCAGTGAGGATTAGGGAGTGACAGTGAAGATTAGGGAGAGAGTGACAGTGAGGATTAGGGAGACAGTGACAGTGAGGATTAGTGAGTGACAGTTAGGGTTAGGGAGAGAGTGACATTGAGGATTAAGGAATGACAGTGAGGATTAGAGAGAGTCATTGAGGATTACAGAGAGAGTGTCAGTGGGCATTAGAGAGCGACAGTGTGGATTAGATAGTGATAGTAAGAATTAGGGAGATAGTGACAGGGAGGATTTGAGAGTGACAGTGAGGATTAGAGTGAGTGACAGTGAGGATTAGGGAGAGAGTGACAGTGAGGATTAGAGAGAGAGTAACAGTGAGGACTAGAGAGAGAGTGACACTGAGAATTAGAGAGTGACAGTGAGGATTAGAGAGTGACAGTGAGGATTGGAGAGAGAGTGAAAGTTAGGATTAAAGAGATAGTGACAGTGAGGATTTGGGAGAGAGTGACATTGAGGATTAGCGAGAGACAGGGGGATTAAGGAGAGAGTGACAGTTATGATTAGAGAATGACAGTGAGGATTAGAGAGAGTGACAGTGAGGATTAGAGAGAGAGTGACAGTGAGTATTAGAGAGAGAATGACAGTGAGGATTAGAGAGTGACCGTGAGGATTAGGGAGAGAGTGGCAGTGAGGATTAGGGAGTGACAGTGTGGATTAGAGAATGACAGTGAGGATTAGGGAGAGAGAGACAGTGAGGATTAGAGATTGACAGTGAGGATTAGAGAGAGAGTGACAGTGAGGATTAGTGAGTGACAGTGATGATTAGGGAGAGAGTGACATTGAAGATTAGCGAGTGACAGTGAGGATTAGGGAGAGAGTGACAGTGAGGATTAGAGAATGACAGTGAGGATTAGAGAGAGTGACAGTGAGGATTAGGGAGAGAGTGACAATGAGGATTAGAGAGAGAGTAACAGTAAGGATGAGAGAATGACAGTGAGGATTAGAGAGTGAGTGACTGTGAGGATTAGAGAGTGACAGTGAGGATAGAGAGAGAGTGACAATGTGGATTGCGGAGATAGTGACAGTGATGATTAGGGAGTGAGTGACAGTGAGGATTAGAGAGAGAGTGACTGTGAGGATTAGAGAGTGACAGTGAGGGTTAGGGAGAGAGTGACAGTGACAATTAGAGCGAGTGACAGTGAGGATTAGAGAATGACAGTGAGGATTAGAGAGAGCGACACTGAGGATTAGGGAGTGAGTGACAGTGAGGATTAGGGTGAGAGTGACAGTGAGGATTAGAGAGAGAGTAACAGTGAGGATTAGAGAGAGTGAGACACTGAGGATTAGAGAGAGAATGACAGTGAGGATTAGAGAGTGACAGTGAGGATTAGGGAGAGAGTGGCAGTGAGGATTAGGGAGTGACAGTGTGGATTAGAGAATGACAGTGAGGATTAGGGAGAGAGTGACAGTGAGGATTAGAGAGTGACAGTGTGGATTAGAGAGAGAGTGACAGTGATGTTTAGGGAGAGAGAGACAGTGAGGATTAGGGATTGACAGTGAGGATTAGAGAGAGAGTGACAGTGAGGATTAGTGAGTGACAGTGATGATGAGGGAGAGAGTGACATTGAGGATTAGCGAGTGACAGTGAGGATTAGGGAGAGAGTGACAGTGAGGATTAGAGAATGACAGTGAGGATTAGAGAGAGTGACAGTGAGGATTAGGGAGAGAGTGACAATGAGGATTAGAGAGAGAGAGTATCAGTGAGGATGAGAGAGTGACAGTGAGGATTAGAGAGTGAGTGACTGTGAGGATTAGAGAGTGACAGTGAGGATTAGAGAGAGAGTGACAGTGAGGATTACGGAGATAGTGACAGTGATGATTAGGGAGTGAGTGACAGTGAGGATTAGAGAGAGAGTGACTGTGAGGATTAGAGAGTGACAGTGAGGGTTAGGGAGAGAGTGACAGTGAGGATTAGAGCGAGTGACAGTGAGGATTAGAGAATGACAGTGAGGATTAGAGAGAGCGACACTGAGGATTAGGGAGTGAGTGACAGTGAGGATTAGGGTGAGAGTGACAGTGAGGATTAGAGAGAGAGTAACAGTGAGGATTAGAGAGAGAGACACTGAGGATTAGAGAGAGAATGACAGTGAGGATTAGAGAGTGACAGTGAGGATTAGGGAGAGAGTGGCAGTGAGGATTAGCGAGTGACAGTGTGGATTAGAGAGTGACAGTGAGGATTAGGGAGAGAGTGTCAGTGACGATTAGAGAGTGACAGTGAGGATTAGAGAGAGAGTGACAGTGAGGATTAGGGAGAGACAGTGAAGATTAGAGATTGACAGTGAGGATTAGGAAGAGAGTGACAGTGAGGATTAGAGAGAGAGTGACAGTGAGGTGAAGAGAGAAACAGTGAGGATTAGGGAGAGAGTGACAGTGAGGTTTAGAGAGTGACAGTGAGGATTAGAGAGTGACAGTGAGGATTAGAGAGAGAGTGACAGTGAGGACTAGTGAGTGACAGTGAGGATTAGGGAGAGAATGACACTGAGGAATAGCGAGAGACAGTGAGGATTAGGGAGAGAGTGACAGTGAGGATTAGAGAGAGTGACAGTGATGATTAGAGAATGACAGTGAGGATTAGAGAGAGTGACAGTGTGGATTAGGGAGAGAGTTACAATGAGGATTAGAGAGAGAGTGACAGTGAGGATTAGAGAGTGACACTGGGGATTAGGGAAAGAGTGACAGTGAGGATTAGAGAGAGAGTGACAGTGAGGATTAGGGACAGAGTGACAGTGAGGATTAGAGAGAGCGTGACAGTGAGGATTAGGGAGAGAGTGACAGTGAAGGGGTGGAGAATGACAGTGAGAATTAGAGAGAGAGTGACAGTGAGGTTCAGAGAGAGAGTGACAGTGAGGATTAGAGAGAGAGTGACAGTGAGGATTAGAGAGAGATTGACAGCGAGGGTTAGAGAGAGAGTAACAGTGAGGATTAGAGAGAGAGTGACAGTGAGGATTAGGGAGTGAGTGACAGTGAGGATTAGAGATTGATTGACCGTGAGGATTAGTGAGTGACAGTGAGGGTTAGGGAGAGAGTGACAGTGAGGATTAGAGAGAGAGTAACAGTGAGGACTAGAGAGAGAGTGACACTGAGAATTAGAGAGTGACAGTGAAGATTAGGGAGTGACAGTGAGGATTGGAGAGAGAGTGACAGTTATGATTAAAGAGATAGTGACAGTGAGGATTAGGGAGAGAGTGACATTGAGGATTAGCGAGAGACAGTGGGGATTATGGAGAGAGTGACAGTTATGATTAGAGAATGACAGTGAGGATTAGAGAGCGTGACAGTGAGGATTAGAAAGAGGGTGACAGTGAGTATTAGAGAGAGAATGACAGTGAGGATTAGAGAGTGACAGTGAGGATTAGGGAGAGAGTGGCAGTGAGGATAAGGGAGTGACAGTGTGGATTAGAGAATGACAGTGAGGATTAGGGAGAGAGTGACAGTGAGGATTAGAGAGTGACAGTGTGGATTAGAGAGAGAGTGACAGTGAGGTTTAGGGAGAGACAGTGAGGATTAGAGATTGACAGTGAGGATTAGAGAGAGAGTGACAGTGAGGATTAGTGAGTGACAGTGATGATTAGGGAGATAGTGACATTGAGGATTAGCGAGTGACAGTGAGGATTAGGGAGAGAGTGACAGTGAGGATTAGAGAATGACAGTGAGGATTAGAGAGAGTGACAGTGAGGATTAGGGAGAGAGTGACAATGAGGATTAGAGAGAGAGTAACAGTGAGGATGAGGGAGTGACAGTGAGGATTAGAGAGTGAGTGACTGTGAGGATTAGAGATTGACAGTGAGGGTTAGGGATAGAGTGACAGTGAGGATTAGAGCGAGTGACTGTGAGGATTAGAGAATGACAGTGAGGATTAGAGAGAGCGACACTGAGGATTAGGGAGCGAGTGACAGTGAGGATTAGAGAGAGAGTGACTGTGAGGATTAGAGAGTGACAGTGAGGGTTAGTGAGAGAGTGACAGTGAGGATTAGAGCGAGTGACAGTGAGGATTAGAGAATGACAGTGAGGATTAGAGAGAGCGACACTGTGGAGTAGGGAGCGAGTGACAGTGAGGATTAGAGAGAGAGTGACAGTGAGGATTAGGGAGAGAGTGACAGTGAGGATTAGAGAGAGAGTGAAAGTGTGGTTGACAGAGAGTGACAGTGAGGATTGGAGAGAGAGTGACAGTGAGGATTAGAGTGTAACTGTCAGTGAGGATTTGAGAGAGAGTGACAGTGAGGATTAGAGAGAGAGTGACAGTGAGGATTAGAGAGTGACAATGAAGATTAGAGAGCGAGTGACTGAGGATTGGAGAGTGACAGTTAGGATTAGAGAGAGAGTGACAGTGAGGATTAGAGAGAGAGTGACAGTGAGGATTAGAGAGTGACAATGACGATTTGTGAGAGAGTGACTGAGGATTAGCGAGTGACAGTGAGGATTAGATTGATGGAGTCAGTGAGTATTAGAGAGAGAGTGACAGTGAGGATTAGAGAGAGAGTGACTGAGGATTAGAGTGAGTGACAGCGAGGATTAGAGAGAGGGTGACAGTGAGGTTTAGAGAGTAACAGTGAGGATTAGAGGGAGAGTGACGGTGAGGATTGGAGAGAGAGTAACAGTGAGGATTAGAGAGAGTGACAGTGAGGATTAGAGAGTGACAGTGAGGATTAGAGAGAGAGTGACAGTGAGGTTTAGAGAGTGACTGTGAGGATTAGGGAGTGACAGTGAGGATTAGGGAGTGAGTGACATGAGGATTAGAGAGTGACAGTGAGGATTAGGGAGTGACAGTGAGGATTAGGGAGAGAATGACAGTGAGGTTTAGGGAGAGAGTGATAGTGAGGATTAGTGAATGACAGTGAGGATTAGGGAGAGAGTGACATTGAGGATTAAGGACTGACAGTGAGGATTAGAGAGAGTCATTGAGGATTACAGGGAGAGTGACAGTGAGCATTAGAGAGAGACAGTGAGGATTAGGGAGTGCCAGTGAGGATGAGGGAGTGACAGTGAGGATTAGAGAGTGACAGTGAGGATTAGAGAGTGACAGTGAGGATTAGGCAGAGAGTGATAGTGAGGATTAGAGCGAGTGTAACAGTGAGGATTAGCGAGAGAGTGACACTGAGGATTAGAGAGTGACCGTGAGGATTAGGGAGAGAGTGGCAGTGAGCATTAGGAAGTGACTCTGAGGATTAGGGAGTGACAGTGAGGATTGGAGAGAGAGTGACAGTTAGGATTAGGGAGAGAGTGACATTGAGGATTTGTGAGAGACAGTGAGGTTTAGGGAGAGAGTGACAGTTTTGATTAGAGAATGACAGTGAGGATTAGAGAGAGTGACAGTGAGGATTAGGGAGAGAGTGACAGTGAGGATTAGAGAGAGAGTGACAGTGAGGATTAGAGAGTGACCGTGAGGATTAGGGAGAGAGTGGCAGTGAGGATTAGGGAGTGAAAGTGTGGATTAGAGAGTGACAGTGAGGATTAGGGAGAGAGTGACAGTGAGGATTAGGGAGAGACAGTGAGGATTAGAGATTGACAGTGAGGATTAGGGAGAGAGTGACAGTGAGGTTTAGAGAGAGAGTGACAGTGAGGATTAGAGAGAAACAGTGAGGAATACGGAGAGAGTGACAGTGAGGTTTAGAGAGTGACAGTGAGGATTAGAGAGTGACAGTGAGGATTAGAGAGAGTCATTGAGGATTACAGGGAGAGTGACAGTGAGCATTAGAGAGAGACAGCGAGGATTAGGGAGTGCCAGTGAGGATGAGGGAGTGACAGTGAAGATTAGAGAGAGAGTGACAGTGAGGATTAGAGAGTGACAGTGAGGATTATAGAGTGACAGTGAGGATTAGGCAGAGAGTGATAGTGAGGATTAGAGAGAGTGTAACAGTGAGGATTAGCGAGAGAGTGACACTGAGGATTAGAGAGTGACCGTGAGGATTAGGGAGAGAGTGGCAGTGAGGATTAGGAAGTGACTGTGAGGATTAGGGAGTGACAGTGAGGATTGGAGAGAGAGTGACAGTTAGGATTAGAGAGAGAGTGACAGTGAGGATTAGGGAGAGAGTGACATTGAGGATTTGTGAGAGACAGTGAGGATTAGGGAGAGAGTGACAGTTTTGATTAGAGAATGACAGTGAGGATTAGAGAGAGTGACAGTGAGGATTAGAGAGTGACAGTGAGGATTAGAGAGAGTGACAGTGAGGATTAGAGAGTGACAGTGAGGGCTAGGAAGAGAGTGACAGTGAGGATTAGGGAGAGAGTGACAGTGAGGAGTAGGGAGTGACAGTGAGGATTAGGGAGAGAGTGACAGTGAGGATTAGGGAGTGACAGTGAGGATTAGGGAGTGACAGTGAGGATTAGAGAGAGTCATTGAGGATTACAGGGAGAGTGACAGTGAGCATTAGAGAGGGACAGTGAGGATTAGGGATTGACAGTGAGCATTAGGGAGTGACAGTGAGGATTAGAGAGAGAGTGACAGTGAGGTTTAGAGAGTGACAGTGAGGATTAGGGAGTGACAGTGAGGATTAGGGAGTGAGTGACATGAGGATTAGAGAGTGACAGTGAGGATTAGAGAGTGACAGTGAGGATTTGGCAGAGAGTGATAGTGAGGATTAGAGAGAGTGTAACAGTGAGGATTAGCGAGAGAGTGACACTGAGGATGAGAGAGTGACCGTGAGGATTAGGGAGAGAGTGGCAGTGAGCATTAGGAAGTGACTGTGAGGATTAGGGAGTGACAGTGAGGATTGGAGAGAGAGTGACAGTTAGGATTAGAGAGAGAGTGACAGTGAGGATTAGGGAGAGAGTGACATTGAGGATTTGTGAGAGACAGTGAGGATTAGGGTGAGAGTGACAGTTTTGATTAGAGAATGACAGTGAGGATTAGAGAGAGTGACAGTGAGGATTAGGGAGAGAGTGACAGTGAGGATTAGAGAGAGAGTGACAGTGAGGATTAGAGAGTGACCGTGAGGATTAGGGAGAGAGTGGCAGTGAGGATTAGGGAGTGAAAGTGTGGATTGGAGAGTGACAGTGAGGATTAGGGAGAGAGTGACAGTGAGGATTAGGGAGAGACAGTGAGGATTAGAGATTGACAGTGAGGATTAGGGAGAGAGTGACAGTGAGGTTTAGAGAGAGAGTGACAGTGAGGATTAGAGAGAAACAGTGAGGATTACGGAGAGAGTGACAGTGAGGTTTAGAGAGTGACAGTGAGGATTAGAGAGTGACAGTGAGGATTAGAGAGAGAGTGACATGGAGGATTAGTGTGTGACAGTGAGGATTAGGGAGAGAGTGACATTGAGGATTAGCGAGAGAGTGACAGTGAGGATTAGGGAGAGAGTGACAGTGAGGATTAGAGAATGACAGTGAGGATTAGAGAGAGTGACAGTGAGGATTAGAGAGAGAGTGACAGTGAGGATTAGAGAGAGAGTGACAGTGAGGATTAGAGAGAGATTGACAGTGGGGGTTAGGGAGAGAGTGACAGTGAGGATTAGAGAGAGAGTGACAGTGAGGATTAGGGAATGATTGACAGTGAGGTTTAGAGAGAGGGTGACAGTGAGGTTTAGAGAGTAACAGTGAGGATTAGAGAGTGAGTGACAGTGAGGATTAGTGAGTGACAGTGAGGATTAGGGAGAGAGTGACAGAGAGGTTTAGAGAGTGACAGTGAGGAATAGGGAGTGACAGTGAGGATTAGTGAGAGAGTGACAGTGAGGATTCGGGAGAGAGCGACAGTGAGGACTAGTAAATGACAGTGAGGGTTAGGGAGAGAGTGACATTGAGGATTAAGGACTGACAGTGAGGAATAGAGAGAGTCATTGAGGATTACAGGGAGAGTGACAGTGAGCATTAGACAGACAGTGAGGATTAGAGAGAGAGAGCGAGGATTTGAGAGTGACAGTGATGATTAGAGAGAGTGACAGTGAGGATGAGGGAGAGAGTGACAGTGAGGATTAGAGAGAGTGACAGTGAGGATTAGGGTGTGACAGTGAGGATTGGAGAGAGAGTGACAGTTAGGATTCGAGAGATAGTGACAGTGAGGATTAGGGAGTGAGTGACGTTGAGGATTAGCGAGAGACAGTGAGGATTAGGGAGAGAGTGACAGTGAGTATTAGAGAATGACAGTGAGGATTAGAGAGAGTGACAGTGAGGATTAGGGAGAGAGTGACAGTGAGGATTAGAGAAAGAGTGACAGTGAGGATTAGAGAGTGATAGTGAGGATTAGGGAGAGAGTGACAGTGAGGTTTAGAGAATGACAGTGCGGATTAGAGAGAGAGTGACAGTGAGGATTAGAGAGAGAATGACAGTGAGGATTAGGGAGTGAGTGACAGTGAGGATTAGAGAGAGCGTGACAGTGAGGATTAGAGAGTGACAGTGAGGGTTAGGGAGAGAGTAACAGTGAGGATTAGAGCGAGTGACAGTGAGGATTAGAGAATGTCAGTGAGGATTAGAGAGAGGGTGACAGTGAGGATTAGGGAGCGAGTGACAGTGAGGATTAGAGAGAGAGTGACAGTGTGGTTGACAGAGAGTGACAGTGAGGATTGGAGAGAGAGTGACAGTGAGGATTACAGTGTAAGTGTCAGTGAGGATTAGAGAGAGAGTGACAGTGAGGATTAGAGAGAGAGTGACAGTGTGGATTAGAGAGTGACAATGAAGATTAGAGAGCTAGTGACTGAGGATTGGAGAGTGACAGTTAGGATTAGAGAGAGAGTGACAGTGAGAATTAGAGAGAGAGTGACAGTGAGGATTAGAGAGTGACAATGACGATTGGTGAGAGAGTGACTGACGATTAGCGAGTGACAGTGATGATTAGATTGAGGGAGACACTGAGTATTAGAGAGAGAGTGACAGTGAGGATTAGAGAGAGAGTGACTGAGGATTAGTGTGAGTGACAGTGAGGATTAGAGAGAGGGTGACAGTGAGGTTTAGAGAGTAACAGTGAGAATTAGAGGGAGAGTGACGGGGAGGATTTGAGAGAAAGTAACAGTGAGGATTAGAGAGAGAGTGACAGTGAGGATTAGCGAGTGACAGTGAGGATTTGAGAGTGACAGTGAGGATTAGGGAGAGAGTGACAGTGAGGATTAGGGAGTGACAGTGAGGATTAGAGAGTGACAGTGAGGATTAGAGAGAGTGACAGTGAGGATTAGAGAGTGTCAGTGAGGATTAGGGAGAGAGTGACAATGAGGATTAGGGAGAGTGACAGTGAGGATTAGAGAGAGAATGACAGTGATGATTAGGGAGAGAGTGACAGTGTGGAGGAGGGAGTGACAGTGAGGATTAGGGAGAGAGTGACAGTGAGGATTAGGGAGTGACAGTGAGGATTAGGGATTAACAGTGAGGATTAGAGAGAGTCATTGAGGATTACAGGGAGAGTGACAGTGAGCATTAGAGAGAGACAGTGAGGATTAGGGAGTGACAGTGAGGATTAGGGAGTGACAGTGAGGATTAGAGAGAGTGACAGTGAGGTTTAGAGAGTGACAGTGAGGATTAGGGAGCGACAGTGAGGATTAGGGAGAGAGTGACAGTGAGGATTAGAGAGTGACAGTGAGAATTAGGGAGTGACAGTGAGGATTAGGGAGAGAGTGACAGTGAGGATTAGGGAGAGAGTGACAGTGAGGATTAGGGAGAGAGTGACAGTGAGGATTAGGGAGTGACAGTGAGGATTAGGGAGTGACAGTGAGGATTAGGGAGAGTGACAGTGAGGTTTAGACAGTGATAGTGAGGATTAGGGTGTGACAGTGAGGATTAGGGAGAGAGTGACAGTGAGGATTAGAGAGTGACAGTGAGGATTAGGGAGTGACAGTGAGGATTAGGGAGAGAGTGACAGTGAGGATTAGGGAGAGAGTGACAGTGAGGATTAGTGAGTGACAGTGAGGATTAGGGAGAGAGTGACATTGAGGATTAAGGATTGACAGTGAGGATTAGAGAGAGTCATTGAGGATTACAGGGAGAGTGACAGTGAGCATTAGAGAGAGACAGTGAGGATTAGTGAGAGAGTGACAGTGAGGATTAGAGAGTGACAGTGAGGATTAGAGAGTGATAGTTAGGAGTAGGGAGAGAGCGACAGTGAGGATTAGAGAGAGAGAGCGAGGATTTGAGAGTGACAGTGAGGATTAGAGACAGTGACAGTGAGGATTAGGGAGAGAGTGACAGTGAGGATTAGAGAGAGTGTAACAGTGAGGATTAGCGAGAGAGTGACACTGAGGATTAGAGAGTGACAGTGAGGATTAGGGAGTGACAGTGAGGATTGGAGAGAGAGTGACAGTTACGATTAGAGAGAGAGTGACAGTGAGGATTAGGGAGAGAGTGACATTGAGGATTTGCGAGAGACAGTGAGGATTAGGGAGAGAGTGAAGTTATTATTAGAGAATGACAGTGAGGATTAGAGAGAGTGACAGTGAGGATTAGGGAGAGAGTGACAGTGAGGATTAGAGAGAGAGAGTGACAGTGAGGATTAGAGAGTGACCGTGAGGATTAGGGAGAGAGTGGCAGTGAGGATTAGGGAGTGACAGTGTGGATTAGAGAGTGACAGTGAGGATTAGGGAGAGAGTGACAGTGAGGATTAGAGAGTGACAGTGAGGATTAGAGAGAGAGTGACAGTGAGGATTAGGGAGAGACAGTGACGATTAGAGATTGACAGTGAGGATTAGGGAGAGAGTGACAGTGAGGATTAGAGAGAGAGTGACAGAGAGGATTAGGGAGAGAGTGACAGTGAGGATTAGAGAGAGAGTGACAGTGAGGCTTAGGGAGAGAGTGACAGTGAGGGTTAGAGAATAACAGTGAGGATTAGGGAGAGAGTGACAGTGAGGATTAGAGAGAGAGTGACAGTGAGGATTAGAGAGAGAGTGACAGTGAGGATTAGAGAGAGATTGACAGTGGGGGTTAGAGAGAGAGTGACAGTGAGGATTAGAGAGAGAGTGACAGTGAGGATTAGGGAATGAGTGACAGTGAGGTTTAGAGAGAGGGTGACAGTGTGGTTTAGAGAGTAACAGTGAGGATTAGAGAGTGAGTGACAGTGAGGATTAGTGAGTGACAGTGAGGATTAGGGAGGGAGTGACAGTGAGGATTAGGGACTGACCGTGAGGATTAGGGAGAGAGTGACAGTGAGGTTTAGAGAGTGACAGTGAGGAATAGGGAGTGACAGTGAGGATTAGTGAGAGAGTGACAGTGAGGATTCTGGAGAGAGCGACAGTGAGGACTAGTAAGTGACAGTGAGGGTTAGGGAGAGGGTGACATTGAGGATTAAGGACTGACAATGAGGAATTGAGAGAGTCATTGAGGATTACAGGGAGAGTGACAGTGAGCATTAGACAGACAGTGAGGATTAGAGAGAGAGAGCGAGGATTTGAGAGTGACAGTGATGATTAGAGAGAGTGACAGTGTGGATTAGGGTGAGAGTGACAGTGAGGATTAGAGAGAGAGTAACAGTGAGGATTAGAGAGAGAGTGACACTGAGGATTAGAGAGTGACAGTGAGTTTTAGGGTGTGACAGTGAGGATTGGAGAGAGAGTGACAGTTAGGATTCGAGAGATAGTGACAGTGAGGATTAGGGAGTGAGTGACGTTGAGGATTAGCGAGAGAAAGTGAGGATTAGGGAGAGAGTGACAGTGAGTATTAGAGAATGACAGTGAGGATTAGAGAGAGTGACAGTGAGGATTAGGGAGAGAGTGACAGTGAGGATTAGAGAAAGAGTGACAGTGAGGATTAGAGAGTGATAGTGAGGATTAGGGAGAGAGTGACAGTGAGGATTAGAGAGTGAGTGACAGTGAGGATTAGGGAGAGATTGACAGTGAGGGTTAGAGAATGACTGTGCGGATAAGCGAGAGAGTGACAGTGAGGATTAGAGAGAGAGTGACAGTGAGGATTAGGGAGTGAGTGACAGTGAGTATTAGAGAATGACAGTGAGGATTAGAGAGAGTGACAGTGAGGATTAGGGAGAGAGTGACAGTGAGGATTAGAGAAAGAGTGACAGTGAGGATTAGAGAGTGATAGTGAGGATTAGGGAGAGAGTGACAGTGAGGATTAGAGAGTGAGTGACAGTGAGGATTAGGGAGAGATTGACAGTGAGGGTTAGAGAATGACAGTGCGGATGAGAGAGAGAGTGACAGTGAGGATTAGAGAGAGAGTGACTGTGAGGATTAGAGAGTGACAGTGAGGGTTAGGGAGAGAGTGACAGTGAGGATTAGAGCGAGTGACAGTGAGGATTAGAGAATGTCAGTGAGGATTAGAGAGAGCGACAGTGAGGATTAGGGAGCGAGTGACAGTGAGGATTAGAGAGAGAGTGACAGTGTGGTTGTCAGAGAGTGACAGTGAGGATTGGAGAGAGAGTGACAGTGAGGATTACAGTGTAAGTGTCAGTGAGGATTAGAGAGAGAGTGACAGTGAGGATTAGAGAGAGAGTGACAGTGTGGATTAGAGAGTGACAATGAAGATTAGAGAGCTAGTGACTGAGGATTGGAGAGTGACAGTTAGGATTAGAGAGAGAGTGACAGTGAGGATTAGAGAGAGAGTGACAGTGAGGATTAGAGAGTGACAATGACGATTGGTGAGAGAGTGACTGACGATTAGCGAGTGACAGTGATGATTAGATTGAGGGAGACAGTGAGTATTAGAGAGAGAGTGACAGTGAGGATTAGAGAGAGAGTGACTGAGGATTAGTGTGAGTGACAGTGAGGATTAGAGAGAGGGTGACAGTGAGGTTTAGAGAGTAACAGTGAGGATTAGAGGGAGAGTGACGGTGAGGATTTGAGAGAAAGTAACAGTGAGGATTAGAGAGAGAGTGACAGTGAGGATTAGCGAGTGACAGTGAGGATTTGAGAGTGACAGTGAGGATTAGAGAGAGGGTGACAGTGAGGTTTAGAGAGTAACAGTGAGGATTAGAGAGAGAGTGACAGTGAGGATTAGGGAGAGAGTGACAGTGAAGGTTAGAGAATGACAGTGAGGATTAGGGAAAGTGACAGTGAGGATTAGGGAGAGTGTGACAGTGAGGATTAGAGAGAGAGTAACTGTGAGGATTAGAGAGTGACAGTGAGGATTAGGGAGAGAGTGACAGTGAGGATTAGGGAGAGTGACAGAGAGGATTAGAGAGAGAATGACAGTGATGATTAGGGAGAGAGTGACAGTGTGGAGGAGGGAGTGACAGTGAGGATTAGGGAGAGAGTGACAGTGAGGATTAGAGAGAGAGTGACAGTGAGGATTAGCGAGTGACAGTGAGGATTTGAGAGTGACAGTGAGGATTAGGGAGAGAGTGACAGTGAGGATTAGGGAGTGACAGTGAGGATTAGAGAGTGACAGTGAGGATTAGAGAGAGTGACAGTGAGGATTAGAGAGTGACAGTGAGGATTAGGGAGAGAGTGACAGTGAGGATTAGGGAGAGTGACAGAGAGGATTAGAGAGAGAATCACAGTGATGATTAGGGAGAGAGTGACAGTGTGGAGGAGGGAGTGACAGTGAGGATTAGGGAGAGAGTGACAGTGAGGATTAGGGAGTGACAGTGAGGATTAGGGATTGACAGTGAGGATTAGAGAGAGTCATTGAGGATTACAGGGAGAGTAACAGTGAGCATTAGAGAGACAGTGAGGATTAGGGAGTGACAGTGAGGATTAGGGAGTGACAGTGAGGATCAGAGAGAGTGACAGTGAGGTTTAGAGAGTGACAGTGAGGATTAGGGAGCGACAGTGAGGATTAGGGAGAGAGTGACAGTGAGGAATAGAGAGTGACAGTGAGGATTAGGGAGTGACAGTGAGGATTAGGGAGAGAGTGACTGTGAGGATTAGGGAGAGAGTGACAGTGAGGATTAGGGAGAGAGTGACAGTGAGGATTAGGGAGTGACAGTGAGGATTAGGGAGTGACAGTGAGGATTAGGGAGAGTGACAGTGAGGTTTAGACAGTGACAGTGAGGATTAGGGTGTGACAGTGAGGATTAGGGAGAGAGTGACAGTGAGGATTAGAGAGTGACAGTGAGGATTAGGGAGTGACAGTGAGGATTAGAGAGAGTGACAGTGAGGATTAGGGTGAGAGTGACAGTGAGGATTAGTGAGTGATAGTGAGGATTAGGGAGAGAGTGACATTGAGGATTAAGGATTGACAGTGAGGATTAGAGAGAGTCATTGAGGATTACAGGGTGAGTGACAGTGAGCATTAGAGAGAGACATTGAGGATTAGTGAGAGAGTGACAGTGAGGATTAGAGAGTGACAGTGAGGATTAGAGAGTGATAGGTAGGAGTAGGGAGAGAGCGACAGTGAGGATTAGAGAGAGAGAGCGAGGATTTGAGAGTGACAGTGAGGATTAGAGACAGTGACGGTGAGGATTAGGGAGAGAGTGACAGTGAGGATTAGAGAGAGTGTAACAGTGAGGATTAGCGAGAGAGTGACACTGAGGATTAGAGAGTGACAGTGAGGATTAGGGAGAGTGACAGTGAGGATTAGGGAGAGAGTGACAGTGAGGATTAGAGAAAGAGTGACAGTGAGGATTAGAGAGTGATAGTGAGGATTAGGGAGAGAGTGACAGTGAGGATTAGAGAGTGAGTGACAGTGAGGATTAGGGAGAGATTGACAGTGAGGGTTAGAGAATGACAGTGCGGATTAGAGAGAGAGTGACAGTGAGGATTAGAGAGAGAGTGACAGTGAGGATTAGGGAGTGAGTGACAGTGAGTATTAGAGAATGACAGTGAGGATTAGAGAGAGTGACAGTGAGGATTAGGGAGAGAGTGACAGTGAGGATTAGAGAAAGAGTGACAGTGAGGATTAGAGAGTGATAGTGAGGATTAGGGAGAGAGTGACAGTGAGGATTAGAGAGTGAGTGACAGTGAGGATTAGGGAGAGATTGACAGTGAGGGTTAGAGAATGACAGTGCGGATTAGAGAGAGAGTGACAGTGAGGATTAGAGAGAGAGTGACTCTGAGGATTAGAGAGTGACAGTGAGGGTTAGGGAGAGAGTGACAGTGAGGATTAGAGCGAGTGACAGTGAGGATTAGAGAATGTCAGTGAGGATTAGAGAGAGCGACAGTGAGCATTAGGGAGCGAGTGACAGTGAGGATTAGAGAGAGAGTAACAGTGAGGATTAGAGAGAGAGTGACACTGAGGATTAGAGAGTGACAGTGAGGATTAGGGTGTGACAGTGAGGATTGGAGAGAGAGTGACAGTTAGGATTCGAGAGATAGTGACAGTGAGGATTAGGGAGTGAGTGACGTTGAGGATTAGCGAGAGAAAGTGAGGATTAGGGAGAGAGTGACAGTGAGTATTAGAGAATGACAGTGAGGATTAGAGAGAGTGACAGTGAGGATTAGGGAGAGAGTGACAGTGAGGATTAGAGAAAGAGTGACAGTGAGGATTAGAGAGTGATAGTGAGGATTAGGGAGAGAGTGACAGTGAGGATTAGAGAGTGAGTGACAGTGAGGATTAGGGAGAGATTGACAGTGAGGGTTAGAGAATGACTGTGCGGATTAGAGAGAGAGTGACAGTGAAGATTAGAGAGAGAGTGACACTGAGGATTAGGGAGTGAGTGACAGTGAGTATTAGAGAATGACAGTGAGGATTAGAGAGAGTGACAGTGAGGATTAGGGAGAGAGTGACAGTGAGGATTAGAGAAAGAGTGACAGTGAGGATTAGAGAGTGATAGTGAGGATTAGGGAGAGAGTGACAGTGAGGATTAGAGAGTGAGTGACAGTGAGGATTAGGGAGAGATTGACAGTGAGGGTTAGAGAATGACAGTGCGGATGAGAGAGAGAGTGACAGTGAGGATTAGAGAGAGAGTGACTGTGAGGATTAGAGAGTGACAGTGAGGGTTAGGGAGAGAGTGACAGTGAGGGTTAGGGAGAGAGTGACAGTGAGGATTAGAGCGAGTGACAGTGAGGATTAGAGAATGTCAGTGAGGATTAGAGAGAGCGACAGTGAGGATTAGGGAGCGAGTGACAGTGAGGATTAGAGAGAGAGTGACAGTGGGGTTGTCAGAGAGTGACTGTGAGGATTGGAGAGAGAGTGACAGTGAGGATTACAGTGTAAGTGTCAGTGAGGATTAGAGAGAGAGTGACAGTGAGGATTAGAGAGAGAGTGACAGTGTGGATTAGAGAGTGACAATGAAGATTAGAGAGCTAGTGACTGAGGATTGGAGAGTGACAGTTAGGATTAGAGAGAGAGTGACAGTGAGGATTAGAGAGAGAGTGACAGTGAGGATTAGAGAGTGACAATGACGATTGGTGAGAGAGTGACTGACGATTAGCGAGTGACAGTGATGATTAGATTGAGGGAGACAGTGAGTATTAGAGAGAGAGTGACAGTGAGGATTAGAGAGAGAGTCACTGAGGTTTAGTGTGAGTGACAGTGAGGATTAGAGAGAGGGTGACAGTGAGGATTAGAGAGTAACAGTGAGGATTAGAGGGAGAGTGACGGTGAGGATTTGAGAGAAAGTAACAGTGAGGATTAGAGAGAGAGTGACAGTGAGGATTAGCGAGTGACAGTGAGGATTTGAGAGTGACAGTGAGGATTAGAGAGAGGGTGACAGTGAGGTTTAGAGAGTAACAGTGAGGATTAGAGGGAGAGTGACGGTGAGGATTTGAGAGAAAGTAACAGTGAGGATTAGAGAGAGAGTGACAGTGAGGATTAGCGAATGACAGTGAGGATTTGAGAGTGACAGTGAGGATTAGGGAGAGAGTGACAGTGAGGATTAGGGAGTGACAGTGAGGATTAGAGAGTGACAGTGAGGATTAGAGAGAGTGACAGTGAGGATTAGAGAGTGACAGTGAGGTTTAGGGAGAGAGTGACAGTGAGGATTAGGGAGAGTGACAGAGAAGATTAGAGAGAGAATGACAGTGATGATTAGGGAGAGAGTGACAGTGTGGAGGAGGGAGTGACAGTGAGGATTAGGGATTGACAGTGAGGATTAGAGAGAGTCATTGAGGATTACAGGGAGAGTAACAGTGAGCATTAGAGAGAGACAGTGAGGATTAGGGAGTGACAGTGAGGATTAGGGAGTGACAGTGAGGATCAGAGAGAGTGACAGTGAGGTTTAGAGAGTGACAGTGAGGATTAGGGAGCGACAGTGAGGATTAGGGAGAGAGTGACAGTGAGGATTAGAGAGTGACAGTGAGGATTAGGGAGTGACAGTGAGGATTAGGGAGAGAGTGACAGTGAGGATTAGGGAGAGAGTGACAGTGAGGATTAGGGAGAGAGTGACAGTGAGGATTAGGGAGTGACAGTGAGGATTAGGGAGAGTGACAGTGAGGTTTAGACAGTGACAGTGAGGATTAGGGTGTGACAGTGAGGATTAGGGAGAGAGTGACAGTGAGGATTAGAGAGTGATAGTTAGGAATAGGGAGTGACAGTCAGGATTAGGGAGAGAGTGACAGTGAGGATTAGGGAGAGATTGACAGTGAGGATTAGTGAGTGATAGTGAGGATTAGGGAGAGAGTGACATTGAGGATTAAGGATTGACAGTGAGGATTAGAGAGAGTCATTGAGGATTACAGGGAGAGTGACAGTGAGCATTAGAGAGAGACATTGAGGATTAGTGAGAGAGTGACAGTGAGGATTAGGGAGTGACAGTGAGGATTAGAGAGTGATAGTTAGGAGTAGGGAGAGAGCGACAGTGAGGATTAGAGAGAGTGAGCGAGGATTTGAGAGTGACAGTGAGGATTAGAGACAGTGACAGTGAGGATTAGGGAGAGAGTGACAGTGAGGATTAGAGAGAGTGTAACAGTGAGGATTAGCGAGAGAGTGACACTGAGGATTAGAGAGTGACAGTGAGGATTAGGGAGAGTGACAGTGAGGATTAGGGAGAGAGTGACAGTGAGGATTAGAGAAAGAGTGACAGTGAGGATTAGAGAGTGATAGTGAGGATTAGGGAGAGAGTGACAGTGAGGATTAGAGAGTGAGTGACAGTGAGGATTAGGGAGAGATTGACAGTGAGGGTTAGAGAATGACAGTGCGGATTAGAGAGAGAGTGACAGTGAGGATTAGAGAGAGAGTGACAGTGAGGATTAGGGAGTGAGTGACAGTGAGTATTAGAGAATGACAGTGAGGATTAGAGAGAGTGACAGTGAGGATTAGGGAGAGAGTGACAGTGAGGATTAGAGAAAGAGTGACAGTGAGGATTAGAGAGTGATAGTGAGGATTAGGGAGAGAGTGACAGTGAGGATTAGAGAGTGAGTGACAGTGAGGATTAGGGAGAGATTGACAGTGAGGGTTAGAGAATGACAGTGCGGATTAGAGAGAGAGTGACAGTGAGGATTAGAGAGAGAGTGACTGTGAGGATTAGAGAGTGACAGTGAGGGTTAGGGAGAGAGTGACAGTGAGGATTAGAGCGAGTGACAGTGAGGATTAGAGAATGTCAGTGAGGATTAGAGAGAGCGACAGTGAGGATTAGGGAGCGAGTGACAGTGAGGATTAGAGAGAGAGTGACAGTGTGGTTGACAGAGAGTGACAGTGAGGATTGGAGAGAGAGTGACAGTGAGGATTACAGTGTAAGTGTCAGTGAGGATTAGAGAGAGAGTGACAGTGAGGATTAGAGAGAGAGTGACAGTGTGGATTAGAGAGTGACAATGAAGATTAGAGAGCTAGTGACTGAGGATTGGAGAGTGACAGTTAGGATTAGAGAGAGAGTGACAGTGAGGATTAGAGAGAGAGTGACAGTGAGGATTAGAGAGTGACAATGACGATTGGTGAGAGAGTGACTGACGATTAGCGAGTGACAGTGATGATTAGATTGAGGGAGACAGTGAGTATTAGAGAGAGAGTGACAGTGAGGATTAGAGAGAGAGTGACTGAGGATTAGTGTGAGTGACAGTGAGGATTAGAGCGAGGGTGACAGTGAGGTTTAGAGAGTAACAGTGAGGATTAGAGGGAGAGTGACGGTGAGGATTTGAGAGAAAGTAACAGTGAGGATTAGAGAGAGAGTGACAGTGAGGATTAGTGAGTGACAGTGAGGATTTGAGAGTGACAGTGAGGATTAGGGAGTGAGTGACAGTGAGGATTAGGGAGTGACAGTGAGGATTAGAGAGTGACAGTGAGGATTAGAGAGAGTGACAGTGAGGATTAGAGAGTGACAGTGAGGATTAGGGAGAGAGTGACAGTGAGGATTAGGGAGAGTGACAGTGAGGATTAGAGAGGGAATGACAGTGATGATTAGGGAGAGAGTGACAGTGTGGAGGAGGGAGTGACAGTGAGGATTAGGGAGAGAGTGACAGTGAGGATTAGGGAGTGACAGTGAGGATTAGGGATTGACAGTGAGGATTAGAGAGAGTCATTGAGGATTACAGGGAGAGTGACAGTGAGGATTAGAGAGAGTGACAGTGAGGTTTAGAGAGTGACAGTGAGGATTAGGGAGCGACAGTGAGGATTAGGGAGAGAGTGACAGTGAGGATTAGAGAGTGACAGTGAGGATTAGGGAGTGACATTGAGGATTAGGGAGAGAGTGACAGTGAGGATTAGGGAGAGAGTGACAGTGAGGATTAGGGAGAGAGTGACAGTGAGGATTAGGGAGTGACAGTGAGGATTAGGGAGTGACAGTGAGGATTAGGGAGAGTGACAGTGAGGTTTAGACAGTGACAGTGAGGATTAGGTTGTGACAGTGAGGATTAGGGAGAGAGTGACAGTGAGGATTAGGGAGAGAGTGACAGTGAGGATTAGTGAGTGATAGTGAGGATTAGGGAGAGAGTGACATTGAGGATTAAGGATTGACAGTGAGGATTAGAGAGAGTCATTGAGGATTACAGGGAGAGTGACAGTGAGCATTAGAGAGAGACATTGAGGATTAGTGAGAGAGTGACAGTGAGGATTAGAGAGTGACAGTGAGGATTAGAGAGTGATAGTTAGGAGTAGGGAGAGAGCGACAGTGAGGATTAGAGAGAGAGAGCGAGGATTTGAGAGTGACAGTGAGGATTAGAGACAGTGACAGTGAGGATTAGGGAGAGAGTGACAGTGAGGATTAGAGAGAGTGTAACAGTGAGGATTAGCGAGAGAGTGACACTGAGGCTTAGAGAGTGACAGTGAGGATTAGGGAGAGTGACAGTGAGGATTAGGGAGAGAGTGACAGTGAGGGTTAGGGAGAGAGTGACAGTGAGGATTAGAGCGAGTGACAGTGAGGATTAGAGAATGTCAGTGAGGATTAGAGAGAGCGACAGTGAGGATTAGGGAGCGAGTGACAGTGAGGATTAGAGAGAGAGTGACAGTGGGGTTGTCAGAGAGTGACTGTGAGGATTGGAGAGAGAGTGACAGTGAGGATTACAGTGTAAGTGTCAGTGAGGATTAGAGAGAGAGTGACAGTGAGGATTAGAGAGAGAGTGACAGTGTGGATTAGAGAGTGACAATGAAGATTAGAGAGCTAGTGACTGAGGATTGGAGAGTGACAGTTAGGATTAGAGAGAGAGTGACAGTGAGGATTAGAGAGAGAGTGACAGTGAGGATTAGAGAGTGACAATGACGATTGGTGAGAGAGTGACTGACGATTAGCGAGTGACAGTGATGATTAGATTGAGGGAGACAGTGAGTATTAGAGAGAGAGTGACAGTGAGGATTAGAGAGAGAGTCACTGAGGTTTAGTGTGAGTGACAGTGAGGATTAGAGAGAGGGTGACAGTGAGGATTAGAGAGTAACAGTGAGGATTAGAGGGAGAGTGACGGTGAGGATTTGAGAGAAAGTAACAGTGAGGATTAGAGAGAGAGTGACAGTGAGGATTAGCGAGTGACAGTGAGGATTTGAGAGTGACAGTGAGGATTAGAGAGAGGGTGACAGTGAGGTTTAGAGAGTAACAGTGAGGATTAGAGGGAGAGTGACGGTGAGGATTTGAGAGAAAGTAACAGTGAGGATTAGAGAGAGAGTGACAGTGAGGATTAGCGAATGACAGTGAGGATTTGAGAGTGACAGTGAGGATTAGGGAGAGAGTGACAGTGAGGATTAGGGAGTGACAGTGAGGATTAGAGAGTGACAGTGAGGATTAGAGAGAGTGACAGTGAGGATTAGAGAGTGACAGTGAGGATTAGGGAGAGAGTGACAGTGAGGATTAGGGAGAGTGACAGAGAGGATTAGAGAGAGAATGACAGTGATGATTAGGGAGAGAGTGACAGTGTGGAGGAGGGAGTGACAGTGAGGATTAGGGAGAGAGTGACAGTGAGGATTAGGGAGTGACAGTGAGGATTAGGGATTGACAGTGAGGATTAGAGAGAGTCATTGAGGATTACAGGGAGAGTAACAGTGAGCATTAGAGAGAGACAGTGAGGATTAGGGAGTGACAGTGAGGATTAGGGAGTGACAGTGAGGATCAGAGAGAGTGACAGTGAGGTTTAGAGAGTGACAGTGAGGATTAGGGAGCGACAGTGAGGATTAGGGAGAGAGTGACAGTGAGGATTAGAGAGTGACAGTGAGGATTAGGGAGTGACAGTGAGGATTAGGGAGAGAGTGACAGTGAGGATTAGGGAGAGAGTGACAGTGAGGATTAGGGAGAGAGTGACAGTGAGGATTATGGAGTGACAGTGAGGATTAGGGAGAGTGACAGTGAGGTTTAGACAGTGACAGTGAGGATTAGGGTGTGACAGTGAGGATTAGGGAGAGAGTGACAGTGAGGATTAGAGAGTTACAGTTAGGAATAGGGAGTGACAGTGAGGATTAGGGAGAGAGTGACAGTGAGGATTAGGGAGAGATTGACAGTGAGGATTAGTGAGTGATAGTGAGGATTAGGGAGAGAGTGACATTGAGGATTAAGGATTGACAGTGAGGATTAGAGAGAGTCATTGAGGATTACAGGGAGAGTGACAGTGAGCATTAGAGAGAGACATTGAGGATTAGTGAGAGAGTGACAGTGAGGATTAGAGAGTGACAGTGAGGATTAGAGAGTGATAGTTAGGAGTAGGGAGAGAGCGACAGTGAGGATTAGAGAGAGAGAGCGAGGATTTGAGAGTGACAGTGAGGATTAGAGACAGTGACAGTGAGGATTAGGGAGAGAGTGACAGTGAGGATTAGAGAGAGTGTAACAATGAGGATTAGCGAGAGAGTGACACTGAGGATTAGAGAGTGACAGTGAGGATTAGGGAGAGTGACAGTGAGGATTAGGGAGAGAGTGACAGTGAGGATTAGAGAAAGAGTGACAGTGAGGATTAGAGAGTGATAGTGAGGATTAGGGAGAGAGTGACAGTGAGGATTAGAGAGTGAGTGACAGTGAGGATTAGGGAGAGATTGACAGTGAGGGTTAGAGAATGACAGTGCGGATTAGAGAGAGAGTGACAGTGAGGATTAGAGAGAGAGTGACAGTGAGGATCAGGGAGTGAGTGACAGTGAGTATTAGAGAATGACAGTGAGGATTAGAGAGAGTGACAGTGAGGATTAGGGAGAGAGTGACAGTGAGGATTAGAGAAAGAGTGACAGTGAGGATTAGAGAGTGATAGTGAGGATTAGGGAGAGAGTGACAGTGAGGATTAGAGAGTGAGTGACAGTGAGGATTAGGGAGAGATTGACAGTGAGGGTTAGAGAATGACAGTGCGGATGAGAGAGAGAGTGACAGTGAGGATTAGAGAGAGAGTGACTGTGAGGATTAGAGAGTGACAGTGAGGGTTAGGGAGAGAGTGACAGTGAGGATTAGAGCGAGTGACAGTGAGGATTAGAGAATGTCAGTGAGGATTAGAGAGAGCGACAGTGAGGATTAGGGAGCGAGTGACAGTGAGGATTAGAGAGAGAGTGACAGTGTGGTTGTCAGAGAGTGACAGTGAGGATTGGAGAGAGAGTGACAGTGAGGATTACAGTGTAAGTGTCAGTGAGGATTAGAGAGAGAGTGACAGTGAGGATTAGAGAGAGAGTGACAGTGTGGATTAGAGAGTGACAATGAAGATTAGAGAGCTAGTGACTGAGGATTGGAGAGTGACAGTTAGGATTAGAGAGAGAGTGACAGTGAGGATTAGAGAGAGAGTGACAGTGAGGATTAGAGAGTGACAATGACGATTGGTGAGAGAGTGACTGACGATTAGCGAGTGACAGTGATGATTAGATTGAGGGAGACAGTGAGTATTAGAGAGAGAGTGACAGTGAGGATTAGAGAGAGAGTGACTGAGGATTAGTGTGAGTGACAGTGAGGATTAGAGCGAGGGTGACAGTGAGGTTTAGAGAGCAACAGTGAGGATTAGAGGGAGAGTGACGGTGAGGATTTGAGAGAAAGTAACAGTGAGGATTAGAGAGAGAGTGACAGTGAGGATTAGTGAGTGACAGTGAGGATTTGAGAGTGACAGTGAGGATTAGGGAGTGAGTGACAGTGAGGATTAGGGAGTGACAGTGAGGATTAGAGAGTGACAGTGAGGATTAGAGAGAGTGACAGTGAGGATTAGAGAGTGACAGTGAGGATTAGGGAGAGAGTGACAGTGAGGATTAGGGAGAGTGACAGTGAGGATTAGAGAGGGAATGACAGTGATGATTAGGGAGAGAGTGACAGTGTGGAGGAGGGAGTGACAGTGAGGATTAGGGAGAGAGTGACAGTGAGGATTAGGGAGTGACAGTGAGGATTAGGGATTGACAGTGAGGATTAGAGAGAGTCATTGAGGATTACAGGGAGAGTAACAGTGAGGATTAGAGAGAGACAGTGAGGATTAGAGAGTGACAGTGAGGATTAGGGAGTGACAGTGAGGATTAGACAGAGTGACAGTGAGGTTTAGAGAGTGACAGTGAGGATTAGGGAGCGACAGTGAGGATTAGGGAGAGAGTGACAGTGAGGATTAGAGAGTGACAGTGAGGATTAGGGAGTGACATTGAGGATTAGGGAGAGAGTGACAGTGAGGATTAGGGAGAGAGTGACAGTGAGGATTAGGGAGAGAGTGACAGTGAGGATTAGGGAGTGACAGTGAGGATTAGGGAGTGACAGTGAGGATTAGGGAGAGTGACAGTGAGGTTTAGACAGTGACAGTGAGGATTAGGGTGTGACAGTGAGGATTAGGGAGAGAGTGACAGTGAGGATTAGGGAGAGAGTGACAGTGAGGATTAGTGAGTGATAGTGAGGATTAGGGAGAGAGTGACATTGAGGATTAAGGATTGACAGTGAGGATTAGAGAGAGTCATTGAGGATTACAGGGAGAGTGACAGTGAGCATTAGAGAGAGACATTGAGGATTAGTGAGAGAGTGACAGTGAGGATTAGAGAGTGACAGTGAGGATTAGAGAGTGATAGTTAGGAGTAGGGAGAGAGCGACAGTGAGGATTAGAGAGAGAGAGCGAGGATTTGAGAGTGACAGTGAGGATTAGAGACAGTGACAGTGAGGATTAGGGAGAGAGTGACAGTGAGGATTAGAGAGATTGTAACAGTGAGGATTAGCGAGAGAGTGACACTGAGGCTTAGAGAGTGACAGTGAGGATTAGGGAGAGTGACAGTGAGGATTAGGGAGAGAGTGACAGTGAGGATTAGAGAAAGAGTGACAGTGAGGATTAGAGAGTGATAGTGAGGATTAGGGAGAGAGTGACAGTGAGGATTAGAGAGTGAGTGACAGTGAGGATTAGGGAGAGATTGACAGTGAGGGTTAGAGAATGACAGTGCGGATTAGAGAGAGAGTGACAGTGAGGATTAGAGAGAGAGTGACAGTGAGGATTAGGGAGTGAGTGACAGTGAGTATTAGAGAATGACAGTGAGGATTAGAGAGAGTGACAGTGAGGATTAGGGAGAGAGTGACAGTGAGGATTAGAGAAAGAGTGACAGTGAGGATTAGAGAGTGATAGTGAGGATTAGGGAGAGAGTGACAGTGAGGATTAGAGAGTGAGTGACAGTGAGGATTAGGGAGAGATTGACAGTGAGGGTTAGAGAATGACAGTGCGGATTAGAGAGAGAGTGACAGTGAGGATTAGAGAGAGAGTGACTGTGAGGATTAGAGAGTGACAGTGAGGGTTAGGGAGAGAGTGACAGTGAGGATTAGAGCGAGTGACAGTGAGGATTAGAGAATGTCAGTGAGGATTAGAGAGAGCGACAGTGAGGATTAGGGAGCGAGTGACAGTGAGGATTAGAGACAGAGTGACAGTGTGGTTGACAGAGAGTGACAGTGAGGATTGGAGAGAGAGTGACAGTGAGGATTACAGTGTAAGTGTCAGTGAGGATTAGAGAGAGAGTGACAGTGAGGATTAGAGAGAGAGTGACAGTGTGGATTAGAGAGTGACAATGAAGATTAGAGAGCTAGTGACTGAGGATTGGAGAGTGACAGTTAGGATTAGAGAGAGAGTGACAGTGAGGATTAGAGAGAGAGTGACAGTGAGGATTAGAGAGTGACAGTGATGATTAGATTGAGGGAGACAGTGAGTATTAGAGAGAGAGTGACTGAGGATTAGTGTGAGCGACAGTGAGGATTAGAGCGAGGGTGACAGTGAGGTTTAGAGAGTAACAGTGAGGATTAGAGGGAGAGTGACGGTGAGGATTTGAGAGAAAGTAACAGTGAGGATTAGAGAGAGAGTGACAGTGAGGATTAGTGAGTGACAGTGAGGATTTGAGAGTGACAGTGAGGATTAGGGAGTGAGTGACAGTGAGGATTAGGGAGTGACAGTGAGGATTAGAGAGTGACAGTGAGGATTAGAGAGAGTGACAGTGAGGATTAGAGAGTGACAGTGAGGATTAGGGAGAGAGTGACAGTGAGGATTAGGGAGAGTGACAGTGAGGATTAGAGAGGGAATGACAGTGATGATTAGGGAGAGAGTGACAGTGTGGAGGAGGGAGTGACAGTGAGGATTAGGGAGAGAGTGACAGTGAGGATTAGGTTGTGACAGTGAGGATTAGGGATTGACAGTGAGGATTAGAGAGAGTCATTGAGGATTACAGGGAGAGTAACAGTGAGGATTAGAGAGAGACAGTGAGGATTAGAGAGTGACAGTGAGGATTAGGGAGTGACAGTGAGGATTAGAGAGAGTGACAGTGAGGTTTAGAGAGTGACAGTGAGGATTAGGGAGCGACAGTGAGGATTAGGGAGAGAGTGACAGTGAGGATTAGAGAGTGACATTGAGGATTAGGGAGAGAGTGACAGTGAGGATTAGGGAGAGAGTGACAGTGAGGATTAGGGAGAGAGTGACAGTGAGGATTAGGGAGTGACAGTGAGGATTAGGGAGTGACAGTGAGGATTAGGGAGAGTGACAGTGAGGTTTAGACAGTGACAGTGAGGATTAGGGTGTGACAGTGAGGATTAGGGAGAGAGTGACAGTGAGGATTAGAGAGTGACAGTGAGGATTTGAGAGTGACAGTGAGGATTAGGGAGTGAGTGACAGTGAGGATTAGGGAGTGACAGTGAGGATTAGAGAGTGACAGTGAGGATTAGAGAGAGTGACAGTGAGGATTAGAGAGTGACAGTGAGGATTAGGGAGAGAGTGACAGTGAGGATTAGGGAGAGTGACAGTGAGGATTAGAGAGAGAATGACAGTGATGATTAGGGAGAGAGTGACAGTGTGGAGGAGGGAGTGACAGTGAGGATTAGGGAGAGAGTGACAGTGAGGATTAGGGAGTGACAGTGAGGATTAGGGATTGACAGTGAGGATTAGAGAGAGTCATTGAGGATTACAGGGAGAGTAACAGTGAGCATTAGAGAGAGACAGTGAGGATTAGAGAGTGACAGTGAGGATTAGGGAGTGACAGTGAGGATTAGAGAGAGTGACAGTGAGGTTTAGAGAGTGACAGTGAGGATTAGGGAGCGACAGTGAGGATTAGGGAGAGAGTGACAGTGAGGATTAGAGAGTGACAGTGAGGATTAGGGAGTGACATTGAGGATTAGGGAGAGAGTGACAGTGAGGATTAGGGAGAGAGTGACAGTGAGGATTAGGGAGTGAGTGACAGTGAGGATTATGGAGTGACAGTGAGGATTAGGGAGTGACAGTGAGGATTAGGGAGAGTGACAGTGAGGTTTAGACAGTGACAGTGAGGATTAGGGTGTGACAGTGAGGATTAGGGAGAGAGTGACAGTGAGGATTAGAGAGTGACAGTGAGGTTTAGACAGTGACAGTGAGGATTAGGGTGTGACAGTGAGGATTAGGGAGAGAGTGACAGTGAGGATTAGAGAGTGACAGTGAGGATTAGGGAGTGACAGTGAGGATTAGGGAGAGAGTGACAGTGAGGATTAGGGAGAGAGTGACAGTGAGGATGAGTGAGTGACAGCTAGGATTAGGGAGAGAGTGACATTGAGGATTAAGGATTGACAGTGAGGATTAGAGAGAGTCATTGAGGATTACAGGGAGAGTGACAGTGAGCATTAGAGAGAGACATTGAGGATTAGTGAGAGAGTGACAGTGAAGATTAGAGAGTGACAGTGAGGATTAGAGAGTGATAGTTAGGAGTAGGGAGAGAGCGACAGTGAGGATTAGAGAGAGAGAGCGAGGATTTGAGAGTGACAGTGAGGATTAGAGACAGTGACAGTGAGGATTAGGGAGAGAGTGACAGTGAGGATTAGAGAGAGTGTAACAGTGAGGATTAGCGAGAGAGTGACACTGAGGATTAGAGAGTGACAGTGAGGATTAGGGAGTGACTGTGAGGATTGGAGAGAGAGTGACAGTTACGATTAGAGAGAGAGTGACAGTGAGGATTAGGGAGAGAGTGACATTGAGGATTTGCGAGAGACAGTGAGGATTAGGGAGAGAGTGACAGTTACGATTGGAGAATGACAGTGAGGATTAGAGAGAGTGACAGTGAGGATTAGGGAGAGAGTGACAGTGAGGATTAGAGAGAGAGAGTGACAGTGAGGATTAGAGAGTGACCGTGAGGATTAGGGAGAGAGTGGCAGTGAGGATTAGGGAGTGACAGTGTGGATTAGAGAGTGACAGTGAGGATTAGGGAGAGAGTGACAGTGAGGATTAGAGAGTGACAGTGAGGATTAGAGAGAGAGTGACAGTGAGGATTAGGGAGAGACAGTGAGGATTAGAGATTGACAGTGAGGATTAGGGAGAGAGTGACAGTGAGGATTAGAGAGAGAGAGACACTGAGGGTTAGAGAATGACAGTGTGGATTAGAGAGAGAGTGACAGTGAGGATTAGAGAGAGAGTGACTGTGAGGATTAGAGAGTGACAGTGAGGATTAGAGCGAGTGACAGTGAGGATTAGAGAATGTCAGTGAGGATTAGAGAGAGCGACATTGAGGATTAGGGAGCGAGTGATAGTGAGGATTAGAGAGAGAGTGACAGTGTGGTTGACAGAGAGTGACAGTGAGGATTGGAGAGAGAGTGACAGTGAGGATTACAGTGTAAGTGTCAGTGAGGATTAGAGAGAGAGTGACAGTGAGGATTAGAGAGAGAGTGACAGTGAGGATTAGAGAGTGACAATGAAGATTAGAGAGCTAGTGACTGAGGATTGGAGAGTGACAGTTAGGATTAGAGAGAGAGTGACAGTGAGGATTAGAGAGAGAGTGACAGTGAGGATTAGAGAGTGACAATGACGATTGGTGAGAGAGTGACTGACGATTAGCGAGTGACAGTGATGATTAGATTGAGGGAGACAGTGAGTATTAGAGAGAGAGTGACAGTGAGGATTAGAGAGAGAGTGACTGAGGATTAGTGTGAGCGACAGTGAGGATTAGAGAGAGGGTGACAGTGAGGTTTAGAGAGTAACAGTGAGGATTAGAGGGAGAGTGACGGTGAGGATTTGAGAGAAAGTAACAGTGAGGATTAGAGAGAGAGTGACAGTGAGGATTAGCGAGTGACAGTGAGGATTTGAGAGTGACAGTGAGGATTAGGGAGAGAGTGACAGTGAGGATTAGGGAGTGACAGTGAGGATTAGAGAGTGACATTGAGGATTAGAGAGAGTGACAGTGAGGATTAGAGAGTGACAGTGAGGATTAGGGAGAGAGTGACAGTGAGGATTAGGGAGAGTGACAGTGAGGATTAGAGAGAGAGTGACAGTGAGGATTAGAGAGTGACAGTGAGGATTAGGGAGTGACAGTGAGGATTGGAGAGAGAGTGACAGTTACGATTAGAGAATGACAGTGAGGATTAGAGAGAGTGACAGTGAGGATTAGGGAGAGAGTGACAGTGAGGATTAGAGAGAGAGAGTGACAGTGAGGATTAGAGAGTGACCGTGAGGATTAGGGAGAGAGTGGCAGTGAGGATTAGGGAGTGACAGTGTGGATTAGAGAGTGACAGTGAGGATTAGGGAGAGAGTGACAGTGAGGATTAGAGAGTGACAGTGAGGATTAGAGAGAGAGAGTGACAGTGAGGATTAGGGAGAGACAGTGAGGATTAGAGATTGACAGTGAGGATTAGGGAGAGAGTGACAGTGAGGATTAGAGAGAGAGTGACAGTGAGGGTTAGAGAATGACAGTGTGGATTAGAGAGGGAGTGACAGTGAGGATTAGAGAGAGACTGACTGTGAGGATTAGAGAGTGACAGTGAGGAATGGAGCGAGTGACAGTGAGGATTAGAGAATGTCAGTGAGGATTAGAGAGAGCGACAGTGAGGATTAGGGAGCGAGTGACAGTGAGGATTAGAGAGAGAGTGACAGTGTGGTTGACAGAGAGTGACAGTGAGGGTTGGAGAGAGAGTGACAGTGAGGATTACAGTGTAAGTGTCAGTGAGGATTAGAGAGAGAGTGACAGTGAGGATTAGAGAGAGAGTGACAGTGTGGATTAGAGAGTGACAATGAAGATTAGAGAGCTAGTGACTAAGGATTGGAGAGTGACAGTTAGGATTAGAGAGAGAGTGACAGTGAGGATTAGAGAGAGAGTGACAGTGAGGATTAGAGAGTGACAATGACGATTGGTGAGAGAGTGACTGACGATTAGCGAGTGACAGTGATGATTAGATTGAGGGAGACAGTGAGTATTAGAGAGAGAGTGACAGTGAGGATTAGAGAGAGAGTGACTGAGGATTAGTGTGAGTGACAGTGAGGATTAGAGAGAGGGTGACAGTGAGGTTTAGAGAGTAACAGTGAGGATTAGAGGGAGAGTGACGGTGAGGATTTGAGAGAAAGTAACAGTGAGGATTAGAGAGAGAGTGACAGTGAGGATTAGTGAGTGACAGTGAGGATTTGAGAGTGACAGTGAGGATTAGGGAGTGAGTGACAGTGAGGATTAGGGAGTGACAGTGAGGATTAGAGAGAGAGTGACAGTGAGGATTAGAGAGTGACAGTGAGGATTAGGGAGAGAGTGACATTGAGGATTAGCGAGAGACAGTGAGGAATAGGGAGAGAGTGACAGTGAGGATTAGAGGGAGTGACAGTGAGGATTAGAGAGAGTCATTGAGGATTACAGGGAGAGTGACAGTGAGCATTAGAGAGAGACATTGAGGATTAGTGAGAGAGTGGCAGTGAGGATTAGAGAGTGACAGTGAGGATTAGAGAGTGATAGTTAGGAGTAGGGAGAGAGCGACAGTGAGGATTAGAGAGAGAGAGCGAGGATTTGAGAGTGACAGTGAGGATTAGAGACAGTGACAGTGAGGATTAGGGAGAGAGTGACACTGAGGATTAGAGAGTGACAGTGAGGATTAGAGAGAGTGACAGTGAGGATTAGGGAGAGAGTGACAGTGAGGATTAGAGAAAGAGTGACAGTGAGGATTAGAGAGTGATAGTGAGGATTAGGGAGAGAGTGACAGTGAGGATTAGAGAGTGAGTGACAGTGAGTATTAGGGAGAGATTGACAGTGAGGGTTAGAGAATGACAGTGCGGATTAGAGAGAGTGTGACAGTGAGGATTAGAGAGAGAGTGACAGTGAGGATTAGGGAGTGATAGTGAGGATTAGGGAGAGAGTGACAGTGAGGATTAGGGAGAGAGTGACAGTGAGGATTAGTGAGTGACAGTGAGGATTAGGGAGAGAGTGACATTGAGGATTAAGGATTGACAGTGAGGATTAGAGAGAGTCATTGAGGATTACAGGGAGAGTGACAGTGAGCATTAGAGAGAGACATTGAGGATTAGTGAGAGAGTGACAGTGAGGATTAGAGAGTGACAGTGAGGATTAGAGAGTAATAGTTAGGAGTAGGGAGAGAGCGACAGTGAGGATTAGAGAGAGAGAGCGAGGATTTGAGAGTGACAGTGAGGATTAGAGACAGTGACAGTGAGGATTAGGGAGAGAGTGACAGTGAGGATTAGAGAGAGTGTAACAGTGAGGATTAGCGAGAGAGTGACACTGAGGATTAGAGAGTGACAGTGAGGATTAGAGAGAGTGACAGTGAGGATTAGGGAGAGAGTGATAGTGAGGATTAGAGAAAGAGTGACAGTGAGGATTAGAGAGTGATAGTGAGGATTAGGGAGAGAATGACAGTGAGGATTAGAGAGTGAGTGACAGTGAGGATTAGGGAGAGATTGACAGTGAGGGTTAGAGAATGACAGTGCGGATTAGAGAGAGAGTGACAGTGAGGATTAGAGAGAGAGTGACAGTGAGCATTAGGGAGTGAGTGACAGTGAGTATTAGAGAATGACAGTGAGGATTAGAGAGAGTGACAGTGAGGATTAGGGAGAGAGTGACAGTGAGGATTAGAGAAAGAGTGACAGTGAGGATTGGAGAGTGATAGTGAGGATTAGGGAGAGAGTGACAGTGCGGATTAGAGAGAGAGTGACAGTGAGGATTAGAGAGAGAGTGACTGTGAGGATTAGAGTGTGACAGTGAGGGTTAGGTAGAGAGTGACAGTGAGGATTAGAGCGAGTGACAGTGAGGATTAGAGAATGTCAGTGAGGATTAGAGAGAGCGACAGTGAGGATTAGGGAGCGAGTGACAGCGAGGATTAGAGAGAGAGTGACAGTGTGGTTGACAGAGAGTGACAGTGAGGATTGGAGAGAGAGTGACAGTGAGGATTACAGTGTAAGTGTCAGTGAGGATTAGAGAGAGAGTGACAGTGAGGATTAGAGAGAGAGTGACAGTGAGGATCAGAGAGTGACAATGACGATTGGTGAGAGAGTGACTGACGATTAGCGAGTGACAGTGATGATTAGATTGAGGGAGACAGTGAGTATTAGAGAGAGAGTGACAGTGAGGCTTAGAGAGAGAGTGACTGAGGATTAGTGTGAGTGACAGTGAGGATTAGAGAGAGGGTGACAGTGAGGTTTAGAGAGAACAGTGAGGATTAGAGGGAGAGTGACGGTGAGGATTTGAGAGAAAGTAACAGTGAGGATTAGAGAGAGAGTGACAGTGAGGATTAGCGAGTGACAGTGAGGATTTGAGAGTGACAGTGAGGATTAGGGAGAGAGTGACAGTGAGGATTAGGGAGTGACAGTGAGGATTAGAGAGTGACATTGAGGATTAGAGAGAGTGACAGTGAGGATTAGAGAGTGACAGTGAGGATTAGGGAGAGAGTGACAGTGAGGATTAGGGAGAGTGACAGTGAGGATTAGAGAGAGAGTGACAGTGAGGATTAGAGAGTGACAGTGAGGATTAGGGAGTGACAGTGAGGATTGGAGAGAGAGTGACAGTTACGATTAGAGAATGACAGTGAGGATTAGAGAGAGTGACAGTGAGGATTAGGGAGAGAGTGACAGTGAGGATTAGAGAGAGAGAGTGACAGTGAGGATTAGAGAGTGACCGTGAGGATTAGGGAGAGAGTGGCAGTGAGGATTAGGGAGTGACAGTGTGGATTAGAGAGTGACAGTGAGGATTAGGGAGAGAGTGACAGTGAGGATTAGAGAGTGACAGTGAGGATTAGAGAGAGAGAGTGACAGTGAGGATTAGGGAGAGACAGTGAGGATTAGAGATTGACAGTGAGGATTAGGGAGAGAGTGACAGTGAGGATTAGAGAGAGAGTGACAGTGAGGGTTAGAGAATGACAGTGTGGATTAGAGAGGGAGTGACAGTGAGGATTAGAGAGAGACTGACTGTGAGGATTAGAGAGTGACAGTGAGGAATGGAGCGAGTGACAGTGAGGATTAGAGAATGTCAGTGAGGATTAGAGAGAGCGACAGTGAGGATTAGGGAGCGAGTGACAGTGAGGATTAGAGAGAGAGTGACAGTGTGGTTGACAGAGAGTGACAGTGAGGGTTGGAGAGAGAGTGACAGTGAGGATTACAGTGTAAGTGTCAGTGAGGATTAGAGAGAGAGTGACAGTGAGGATTAGAGAGAGAGTGACAGTGTGGATTAGAGAGTGACAATGAAGATTAGAGAGCTAGTGACTAAGGATTGGAGAGTGACAGTTAGGATTAGAGAGAGAGTGACAGTGAGGATTAGAGAGAGAGTGACAGTGAGGATTAGAGAGTGACAATGACGATTGGTGAGAGAGTGACTGACGATTAGCGAGTGACAGTGATGATTAGATTGAGGGAGACAGTGAGTATTAGAGAGAGAGTGACAGTGAGGATTAGAGAGAGAGTGACTGAGGATTAGTGTGAGTGACAGTGAGGATTAGAGAGAGGGTGACAGTGAGGTTTAGAGAGTAACAGTGAGGATTAGAGGGAGAGTGACGGTGAGGATTTGAGAGAAAGTAACAGTGAGGATTAGAGAGAGAGTGACAGTGAGGATTAGTGAGTGACAGTGAGGATTTGAGAGTGACAGTGAGGATTAGGGAGTGAGTGACAGTGAGGATTAGGGAGTGACAGTGAGGATTAGAGAGAGAGTGACAGTGAGGATTAGAGAGTGACAGTGAGGATTAGGGAGAGAGTGACATTGAGGATTAGCGAGAGACAGTGAGGAATAGGGAGAGAGTGACAGTGAGGATTAGAGGGAGTGACAGTGAGGATTAGAGAGAGTCATTGAGGATTACAGGGAGAGTGACAGTGAGCATTAGAGAGAGACATTGAGGATTAGTGAGAGAGTGGCAGTGAGGATTAGAGAGTGACAGTGAGGATTAGAGAGTGATAGTTAGGAGTAGGGAGAGAGCGACAGTGAGGATTAGAGAGAGAGAGCGAGGATTTGAGAGTGACAGTGAGGATTAGAGACAGTGACAGTGAGGATTAGGGAGAGAGTGACACTGAGGATTAGAGAGTGACAGTGAGGATTAGAGAGAGTGACAGTGAGGATTAGGGAGAGAGTGACAGTGAGGATTAGAGAAAGAGTGACAGTGAGGATTAGAGAGTGATAGTGAGGATTAGGGAGAGAGTGACAGTGAGGATTAGAGAGTGAGTGACAGTGAGTATTAGGGAGAGATTGACAGTGAGGGTTAGAGAATGACAGTGCGGATTAGAGAGAGTGTGACAGTGAGGATTAGAGAGAGAGTGACAGTGAGGATTAGGGAGTGATAGTGAGGATTAGGGAGAGAGTGACTGTGAGGATTAGGGAGAGAGTGACAGTGAGGATTAGTGAGTGACAGTGAGGATTAGGGAGAGAGTGACATTGAGGATTAAGGATTGACAGTGAGGATTAGAGAGAGTCATTGAGGATTACAGGGAGAGTGACAGTGAGCATTAGAGAGAGACATTGAGGATTAGTGAGAGAGTGACAGTGAGGATTAGAGAGTGACAGTGAGGATTAGAGAGTAATAGTTAGGAGTAGGGAGAGAGCGACAGTGAGGATTAGAGAGAGAGAGCGAGGATTTGAGAGTGACAGTGAGGATTAGAGACAGTGACAGTGAGGATTAGGGAGAGAGTGACAGTGAGGATTAGAGAGAGTGTAACAGTGAGGATTAGCGAGAGAGTGACACTGAGGATTAGAGAGTGACAGTGAGGATTAGAGAGAGTGACAGTGAGGATTAGGGAGAGAGTGATAGTGAGGATTAGAGAAAGAGTGACAGTGAGGATTAGAGAGTGATAGTGAGGATTAGGGAGAGAATGACAGTGAGGATTAGAGAGTGAGTGACAGTGAGGATTAGGGAGAGATTGACAGTGAGGGTTAGAGAATGACAGTGCGGATTAGAGAGAGAGTGACAGTGAGGATTAGAGAGAGAGTGACAGTGAGCATTAGGGAGTGAGTGACAGTGAGTATTAGAGAATGACAGTGAGGATTAGAGAGAGTGACAGTGAGGATTAGGGAGAGAGTGACAGTGAGGATTAGAGAAAGAGTGACAGTGAGGATTGGAGAGTGATAGTGAGGATTAGGGAGAGAGTGACAGTGCGGATTAGAGAGAGAGTGACAGTGAGGATTAGAGAGAGAGTGACTGTGAGGATTAGAGTGTGACAGTGAGGGTTAGGTAGAGAGTGACAGTGAGGATTAGAGCGAGTGACAGTGAGGATTAGAGAATGTCAGTGAGGATTAGAGAGAGCGACAGTGAGGATTAGGGAGCGAGTGACAGCGAGGATTAGAGAGAGAGTGACAGTGTGGTTGACAGAGAGTGACAGTGAGGATTGGAGAGAGAGTGACAGTGAGGATTACAGTGTAAGTGTCAGTGAGGATTAGAGAGAGAGTGACAGTGAGGATTAGAGAGAGAGTGACAGTGAGGATCAGAGAGTGACAATGACGATTGGTGAGAGAGTGACTGACGATTAGCGAGTGACAGTGATGATTAGATTGAGGGAGACAGTGAGTATTAGAGAGAGAGTGACAGTGAGGCTTAGAGAGAGAGTGACTGAGGATTAGTGTGAGTGACAGTGAGGATTAGAGAGAGGGTGACAGTGAGGTTTAGAGAGAACAGTGAGGATTAGAGGGAGAGTGACGGTGAGGATTTGAGAGAAAGTAACAGTGAGGATTAGAGAGAGAGTGACAGTGAGGATTAGCGAGTGACAGTGAGGATTTGAGAGTGACAGTGAGGATTAGGGAGTGACAGTGAGGATTAGAGAGTGACAGTGAGGATTAGAGAGAGTGACAGTGAGGATTAGAGAGTGACAGTGAGGATTAGGGAGAGAGTGACAGTGAGGATTAGGGAGAGTGACAGTGAGGATTAGAGAGAGAATGACAGTGATGATTAGGGAGAGAGTGACAGTGTGGAGGAGGGAGTGACAGTGAGGATTAGGGAGAGAGTGACAGTGAGGATTAGGGAGTGACAGTGAGGATTAGAGAGAGTCATTGAGGATTACAGGGCGAGTAACAGTGAGCATTAGAGAGAGACAGTGAGGATTAGGGAGTGACAGTGAGGATTAGGGAGTGACAGTGAGGATCAGAGAGAGTGACAGTGAGGTTTAGAGAGTGACAGTGAGGATTAGGGAGCGACAGTGAGGATTAGGGAGAGAGTGACAGTGAGGATTAGAGAGTGACAGTGAGGATTAGGGAGTGACAGTGAGGATTAGGGAGAGAGTGACAGTGATGATTAGGGAGAGAGTGACAGTGAGGATTAGGGAGAGAGTGACAGTGAGGATTAGGGAGTGACAGTGAGGATTAGGGAGTGACAGTGAGGATTAGGGAGAGTGACAGTGAGGTTTAGACAGTGACAGTGAGGATTAGGGTGTGACCTTGAGGATTAGGGAGAGAGTGACAGTGAGGATTAGAGAGTGACAGTGAGGATTAGGGAGTGACAGTGAGGATTAGGGAGAGAGTGACAGTGAGGATTAGGGAGAGAGTGACAGTGAGGATTAGTGAGTGACAGTGAGGATTAGGGAGAGAGTGACATTGAGGATTAAGGATTGACAGTGAGGATTAGAGAGAGTCATTGAGGATTACAGGGAGAGTGACAGTGAGCATTAGAGAGAGACATTGAGGATTAGTGAGAGAGTGACAGTGAGGATTAGAGAGTGATAGTTAGGAGTAGGGAGAGAGCGACAGTGAGGATTAGAGAGAGAGAGCGAGGATTTGAGAGTGACAGTGAGGATTAGAGACAGTGACAGTGAGGATTAGGGAGAGAGTGACAGTGAGGATTAGAGAGAGTGTAACAGAGAGGATTAGCGAGAGAGTGACACTGAGGATTAGAGAGTGACAGTGAGGATTAGGGAGTGACAGTGAGGATTGGAGAGACAGTGACAGTTACGATTAGAGAGAGAGTGACAGTGAGGATTAGGGAGAGGGTGACATTGAGGATTTGCGAGAGACAGTGAGGATTAGGGAGAGAGTGACAGTTACGATTAGAGAATGACAGTGAGGATTAGAGAGAGTGACAGTGAGGATTAGGGAGAGAGTGACAGTGAGGATTAGAAGGAGAGAGTGACAGTGAGGATTAGAGAGTGACCGTGAGGATTAGGGAGAGAGTGGCAGTGAGGATTAGGGAGTGACAGTGTGGATTAGAGAGTGACAGTGAGGATTAGGGAGAGAGTGACTGTGAGGATTAGAGAGTGACAGTGAGGATTAGAGCGAGTGACAGTGAGGATTAGAGAATGTCAGTGAGGATTAGAGAGAGCGACAGTGAGAATTAGGGAGCGAGTGACAGTGAGGATTAGAGAGAGAGTGACAGTGTGGTTGACAGAGAGTGACAGTGAGGATTGGAGAGAGAGTGACAGTGAGGATTACAGTGTAAGTGTCAGTGAGGATTAGAGAGAGAGTGACAGTGAGGATTAGAGAGAGAGTGACAGTGTGGATTAGAGAGTGACAATGAAGATTAGAGAGCTAGTGACTGAGGATTGGAGAGTGACAGTTAGGATTAGAGAGAGAGTGACAGTGAGGATTAGAGAGAGAGTGACAGTGAGGATTAGAGAGTGACAATGACGATTGGTGAGAGAGTGACTGACGATTAGCGAGTGACAGTGATGATTAGATTGAGGGAGACAGTGAGTATTACAGAGAGAGTGACAGTGAGGATTAGAGAGAGAGTGACTGAGGATTAGTGTGAGCGACAGTGAGGATTAGAGAGAGGGTGACAGTGAGGTTTAGAGAGTAACAGTGAGGATTAGAGGGAGAGTGACGGTGAGGATTTGAGAGAAAGTAACAGTGTGGATAAGAGAGAGAGTGACAGTGAGGATTAGCGAGTGACAGTGAGGATTTGAGAGTGACAGTGAGGATTAGGGAGAGAGTGACAGTGAGGATTAGGGAGTGACAGTGAGGATTAGAGAGTGACAGTGAGGATTAGAGAGAGTGACAGTGAGGATTAGAGAGTGACAGTGAGGATTAGGGAGAGAGTGACAGTGAGGATTAGGGAGAGTGACAGTGAGGATTAGAGAGAGAATGACAGTGATGATTAGGGAGAGAGTGACAGTGTGGAGGAGGGAGTGACAGTGAGGATTAGGGAGAGAGTGACAGTGAGGATTAGGGAGTGACGGTGAGGATTAGGGATTGACAGTGAGGATTAGAGAGCGTCATTGAGGATTACAGGGAGGGTGACAGTGAGCATTAGAGAGAGACAGTGAGGATTAGGGAGTGACAGTGAGGATTAGGGAGTGACAGTGAGGATTAGAGAGAGTGACAGTGAGGTTTAGAGAGTGACAGTGAGGTTTAGGGAGAGATTGACAGTGAGGGTTAGAGAATGACAGTGCGGATTAGAGAGAGAGTGACAGTGAGGATTAGAGAGAGAGTGACTGTGAGGATTAGAGAGTGACAGTGAGGGTTAGGGAGAGAGTGACAGTGAGGATTAGAGCGAGTGACAGTGAGGATTAGAGAATGTCAGTGAGGATTAGAGAGAGTGACAGTGAGGGTTAGGGAGAGAGTGACAGTGAGGATTAGAGCGAGTGACAGTGAGGATTAGAGAATGTCAGTGAGGATTAGAGAGAGTGACAGTGTAGATTGGAGAGTGAGTGACAGTGAGGATTACAGTGTAAGTGTCAGTGAGGATTAGAGAGAGAGTGACAGTGAGGATTAGAGAGAGAGTGACAGTGAGGATTAGAGAGTGACAGTGAGGATTAGGGAGTGACAGTGAGGATTGGAGAGAGAGTGACAGTTACGATTAGAGAGAGAGTGACAGTGAGGATTAGGGAGAGAGTGACATTGAGGATTTGCGAGAGACAGTGAAGATTAGGGAGAGAGTGACAGTTACGATTAGAGAATGACAGTGAGGATTAGAGAGAGTGACAGTGAGGATTAGGGAGAGAGTGACAGTGAGGATTAGAGAGAGAGAGTGACAGTGAGGATTAGAGAGTGACCGTGAGGATTAGGGAGAGAGTGGCAGTGAGGATTAGGGAGTGACAGTGTGGATTAGAGAGTGACAGTGAGGATTAGGGAGAGAGTGACAGTGAGGATTAGAGAGTGACAGTGAGGATTAGAGAGAGAGTGACAGTGAGGATTAGGGAGAGACAGTGAGGATTAGAGATTGACAGTGAGGATTAGGGAGAGAGTGATAGTGAGGATTAGAGAGAGAGTGACAGTGAGGGTTAGAGAATGACAGTGCGGATTAGAGAGAGAGTGACAGTGAGGATTAGAGAGAGAGTGACTGTGAGGATTAGAGAGTGACAGTGAGGATTAGAGCGAGTGACAGTGAGGATTAGAGAATGTCAGTGAGGATTAGAGAGAGCGACAGTGAGGATTAGGGAGCGAGTGACAGTGAGGATTAGAGAGAGAGTGACAGTGTGGTTGACAGAGAGTGACAGTGAGGATTGGAGAGAGAGTGACAAAGGATTACAGTGTAAGTGTCAGTGAGGATTAGAGAGAGAGTGACAGTGAGGATTAGAGAGAGAGTGACAGTGTGGATTAGAGAGTGACAATGAAGATTAGAGAGCTAGTGACTGAGGATTGGAGAGTGACAGTTAGGATTAGAGAGAGAGTGACAGTGAGGATTAGAGAGAGAGTGACAGTGAGGATTAGAGAGTGACAATGACGATTGGTGAGAGAGTGACTGACGATTAGCGAGTGACAGTGATGATTAGATTGAGGGAGACAGTGAGTATTACAGAGAGAGTGACAGTGAGGATTAGAGAGAGAGTGACTGAGGATTAGTGTGAGCGACAGTGAGGATTAGAGAGAGGGTGACAGTGAGGTTTAGAGAGTAACAGTGAGGATTAGAGGGAGAGTGACGGTGAGGATTTGAGAGAAAGTAACAGTGTGGATAAGAGAGAGAGTGACAGTGAGGATTAGCGAGTGACAGTGAGGATTTGAGAGTGACAGTGAGGATTAGGGAGAGAGTGACAGTGAGGATTAGGGAGTGACAGTGAGGATTAGAGAGTGACAGTGAGGATTAGAGAGAGTGACAGTGAGGATTAGAGAGTGACAGTGAGGATTAGGGAGAGAGTGACAGTGAGGATTAGGGAGAGTGACAGTGAGGATTAGAGAGAGAATGACAGTGATGATTAGGGAGAGAGTGACAGTGTGGAGGAGGGAGTGACAGTGAGGATTAGGGAGAGAGTGACAGTGAGGATTAGAGAGAGAGTGACAGTGAGGATTAGAGAGTGACAATGACGATTGGTGAGAGAGTGACTGACGATTAGCGAGTGACAGTGATGATTAGATTGAGGGAGACAGTGAGTATTAGAGAGAGAGTGACAGTGAGGATTAGAGAGAGAGTGACTGAGGATTAGTGTGAGCGACAGTGAGGATTAGAGAGAGGGTGACAGTGAGGTTTAGAGAGTAAGAGTGAGGATTAGAGGGAGAGTGACGGAGAGGATTTGAGAGAAAGTAACAGTGTCGATTAGAGAGAGAGTGACAGTGAGGATTAGCGAGTGACAGTGAGGATTTGAGAGTGACAGTGAGGATTAGGGAGAGAGTGACAGTGAGGATTAGGGAGTGACAGTGAGGATTAGAGAGTGACAGTGAGGATTAGAGAGAGTGACAGTGAGGATTAGAGAGTGACAGTGAGGATTAGGGAGAGAGTGACAGTGAGGATTAGGGAGAGTGACAGTGAGGATTAGAGAGAGAATGACAGTGATGATTAGGGAGAGAGTGACAGTGTGGAGGAGGGAGTGACAGTGAGGATTAGGGATTGACAGTGAGGATTAGAGAGAGTCATTGAGGATTACAGGGAGAGTGACAGTGAGCATTAGAGAGAGACAGTGAGGATTAGGGAGTGACAGTGAGGATTAGGGAGTGACAGTGAGGATTAGAGAGAGTGACAGTGAGGTTTAGAGAGTGACAGTGAGGATTAGGGAGAGATTGACAGTGAGGGTTAGAGAATGACAGTGCGGATTAGAGAGAGAGTGACAGTGAGGATTAGAGAGAGAGTGACTGTGAGGATTAGAGAGTGACAGTGAGGGTTAGGGAGAGAGTGACAGTGAGGATTAGAGCGAGTGACAGTGAGGATTAGAGAATGTCAGTGAGGATTAGAGAGAGCGACAGTGAGGATTAGGGAGCGAGTGTCAGTGAGGATTAGAGAGAGAGTGACAGTGAGGATTAGAGAGAGAGTGACAGTGTGGATTAGAGAGTGACAATGAAGATTAGAGAGCTAGTGACTGAGGATTGGAGAGTGACAGTTAGGATTAGAGAGAGAGTGACAGTGAGGATTAGAGAGAGAGTGACAGTGAGGATTAGAGAGTGACAATGACGATTGGTGAGAGAGTGACTGACGATTAGTGAGTGACAGTGATGATTAGATTGAGGGATACAGTGAGTATTAGAGAGAGAGTGACAGTGAGGATTAGAGAGAGAGAGACTGAGGATTAGTGTGAGTGACAGTGAGGATTAGAGAGAGGGTGACAGTGAGGTTTAGAGAGTAACAGTGAGGATTAGAGGGAGAGTGACGGTGAGGATTTGAGAGAAAGTAACAGTGTGGATTAGAGAGAGAGTGACAGTGAGGATTAGCGAGTGACAGTGAGGATTTTAGAGTGACAGTGAGGATTAGGGAGAGAGTGACAGTGAGGATGAGGGAGTGACAGTGAGGATTAGAGAGTGACAGTGAGGATTAGGGAGAGAGTGACAGTGAGGATTAGGGAGAGTGACAGTGAGGATTAGAGAGAGAATGACAGTGATGATTAGGGAGAGAGTGACAGTGTGGAGGAGGGAGTGACAGTGAGGATTAGGGAGAGAGTGACAGTGAGGTTTAGGGAGTGACAGTGAGGATTAGGGATTGACAGTGAGGATTAGAGAGAGTCATTGAGGATTACAGGGAGAGTGACAGTGAGCATTAGAGAGAGACAGTGAGGATTAGGGAGTGACAGTGAGGATTAGGGAGTGACAGTGAGGATTAGAGAGAGTGACAGTGAGGTTTAGAGAGTGACAGTGAGGATTAGGGAGCGACAGTGAGGATTAGGGAGAGAGTGACAGTGAGGATTAGAGAGTGACAGTGAGGATTAGGGAGTGACAGTGAGGATTAGGGAGAGAGTGACAGTGAGGATTAGGGAGAGAGTGACAGTGAGGATTAGGGAGTGACAGTGAGGATTAGGGAGTGACAGTGAGGATTAGGGAGAGTGACAGTGAGGTTTAGACAGTGACAGTGAGGATTAGGGTGTGACAGTGAGGATTAGGGAAGAGTGACAGTGAGGATTAGAGAGTGACAGTGAGGATTAGGGAGTGACAGTGAGGATTAGGGAGAGAGTGACAGTGAGGATTAGTGAGTGACAGTGAGGATTAGGGAGAGAGTGACATTGAGGATTAAGGATTGACAGTGAGGATTAGAGAGAGTCATTGAGGATTAAAGGGAGAGTGACAGTGAGCATTAGAGAGAGACAGTGAGGATTAGTGAGTGACAGTGAGGATTAGGGAGTGACAGTGAGGATTAGAGAGAGAGTGACAGTGAGGATTAGAGACTGACAGTGAGGATTAGAGAGTGATAGTTAGGAGTAGGGAGAGAGCGACAGTGAGGATTAGAGAGAGAGAGCGAGGGTTTGAGATTGACAGTGAGGATTAGAGACAGTGACAGTGAGGATTAGGGAGACAGTGACAGTGAAAATTAGAGAGAGTGTAACAGAGAGGATTAGCGAGAGAGTGACACTGAGGATTAGAGAGAGTGACAGTGACGATTAGAGAGTGACAGTGAGGATTAGAGAGAGAGTGACAGTGAGGATTAGGGAGAGAGAGACAGTAAGGATTAGAGAGAGAGTGACAGTGTGGTTGACAGAGAGTGACAGTGAGGATTGGAGAGAGAGTGACAAAGGATTACAGTGTAAGTGTCAGTGAGGATTAGAGAGAGAGTGACAGTGAGGATTAGAGAGAGAGTGACAGTGTGGATTAGAGAGTGACAATGAAGATTAGAGAGCTAGTGACTGAGGATTGGAGAGTGACAGTTAGGATTAGAGAGAGAGTGACAGTGAGGATTAGAGAGAGAGTGACAGTGAGGATTAGAGAGTGACAATGACGATTGGTGAGAGAGTGACTGACGATTAGTGAGTGACAGTGATGATTAGATTGAGGGATACAGTGAGTATTAGAGAGAGAGTGACAGTGAGGATTAGAGAGAGAGAGACTGAGGATTAGTGTGAGTGACAGTGAGGATTAGAGAGAGGGTGACAGTGAGGTTTAGAGAGTAACAGTGAGGATTAGAGGGAGAGTGACGGTGAGGATTTGAGAGAAAGTAACAGTGTGGATTAGAGAGAGAGTGACAGTGAGGATTAGCGAGTGACAGTGAGGATTTTAGAGTGACAGTGAGGATTAGGGAGAGAGTGACAGTGAGGATGAGGGAGTGACAGTGAGGATTAGAGAGTGACAGTGAGGATTAGGGAGAGAGTGACAGTGAGGATTAGGGAGAGTGACAGTGAGGATTAGAGAGTGACAATGACGATTGGTGAGAGAGTGACTGACGATTAGTGAGTGACAGTGATGATTAGATTGAGGGATACAGTGAGTATTAGAGAGAGAGTGACAGTGAGGTTTAGAGAGTAACAGTGAGGATTAGAGGGAGAGTGACGGTGAGGATTTGAGAGAAAGTAACAGTGTGGATTAGAGAGAGAGTGACAGTGAGGATTAGCGAGTGACAGTGAGGATTTTAGAGTGACAGTGAGGATTAGGGAGAGAGTGACAGTGAGGATGAGGGAGTGACAGTGAGGATTAGAGAGTGACAGTGAGGATTAGGGAGAGAGTGACAGTGAGGATTAGGGAGAGTGACAGTGAGGATTAGAGAGAGGGTGACAGTGAGGTTTAGAGAGTAACAGTGAGGATTAGAGGGAGAGTGACGGTGAGGATTTGAGAGAAAGTAACAGTGTGGATTAGAGAGAGAGTGACAGTGAGGATTAGCGAGTGACAGTGAGGATTTTAGAGTGACAGTGAGGATTAGGGAGAGAGTGACAGTGAGGATGAGGGAGTGACAGTGAGGATTAGAGAGTGACAGTGAGGATTAGGGAGAGAGTGACAGTGAGGATTAGGGAGAGTGACAGTGAGGATTAGAGAGAGAATGACAGTGATGATTAGGGAGAGAGTGACAGTGTGGAGGAGGGAGTGACAGTGAGGATTAGGGAGAGAGTGACAGTGAGGTTTAGGGAGTGACAGTGAGGATTAGGGATTGACAGTGAGGATTAGAGAGAGTCATTGAGGATTACAGGGAGAGTGACAGTGAGCATTAGAGAGAGACAGTGAGGATTAGGGAGTGACAGTGAGGATTAGGGAGTGACAGTGAGGATTAGAGAGAGTGACAGTGAGGTTTAGAGAGTGACAGTGAGGATTAGGGAGCGACAGTGAGGATTAGGGAGAGAGTGACAGTGAGGATTAGAGAGTGACAGTGAGGATTAGGGAGTGACAGTGAGGATTAGGGAGAGAGTGACAGTGAGGATTAGGGAGAGAGTGACAGTGAGGATTAGGGAGTGACAGTGAGGATTAGGGAGTGACAGTGAGGATTAGGGAGAGTGACAGTGAGGTTTAGACAGTGACAGTGAGGATTAGGGTGTGACAGTGAGGATTAGGGAAGAGTGACAGTGAGGATTAGAGAGTGACAGTGAGGATTAGGGAGTGACAGTGAGGATTAGGGAGAGAGTGACAGTGAGGATTAGTGAGTGACAGTGAGGATTAGGGAGAGAGTGACATTGAGGATTAAGGATTGACAGTGAGGATTAGAGAGAGTCATTGAGGATTAAAGGGAGAGTGACAGTGAGCATTAGAGAGAGACAGTGAGGATTAGTGAGTGACAGTGAGGATTAGGGAGTGACAGTGAGGATTAGAGAGAGAGTGACAGTGAGGATTAGAGACTGACAGTGAGGATTAGAGAGTGATAGTTAGGAGTAGGGAGAGAGCGACAGTGAGGATTAGAGAGAGAGAGCGAGGGTTTGAGATTGACAGTGAGGATTAGAGACAGTGACAGTGAGGATTAGGGAGACAGTGACAGTGAAAATTAGAGAGAGTGTAACAGAGAGGATTAGCGAGAGAGTGACACTGAGGATTAGAGAGTGACAGTGAGGATTAGGGAGTGACAGTGAGGATTGGTGAGAGAGTGACAGTTACGATTAGAGAGAGAGTGACAGTGAGGATTAGGGAGAGAGTGACATTGAGGATTTGCGAGAGACAGTGAGGATTAGGGAGAGAGTGACAGTTACGATTAGAGAAAGAGAGATTTAGGATTAGAGAGTGACCGTGAGGATTAGGGAGAGAGTGGCAGTGAGGATTAGGGAATGACGGTGTGGATTAGAGAGTGACAGTGAGGATTAGGGAGAGAGTGACAGTGAGGATTCGAGAGTGACAGTGAGGATTAGAGAGAGAGTGACAGTGAGGATTAGGGAGAGACAGTGAGGATTAGAGATTGACAGTGAGGATTAGGGAGAGAGTGACAGTGAGGATTAGAGAGAGAGTGACAGTGGGGATTAGAGAGAAACAGTGAGGATTAGGGAGAGTGTGACAGTGAGGTTTAGAGAGTGACAGTGAGGATTAGAGAGATAGTGACAGGGAGGATTAGTGAGTGACAGTGAGGATTAGGGAGAGAGTGACATTGCTGATTAGCGAGAGACAGTGAGAATTAGGGAGAGAGTGGCAGTGAGGATTAGAGAATGACAGTGAGGATTAGAGAGAGTGACAGTGTCGATTAGGGAGAGAGTGACAATGAGGATTAGAGAGAGAGTGACAGTGAGGATTAGAGAGAGAGTGACAGTGAGGATTAGAGAGAGAGTGACAGTGAGGGTTAGAGAATGACAGTGAGGATTAGAGAGATTGACAGTGAGGATTAGAGAGAGAGTGACAGTAAGGATTAGAGAGAGAGTGACAGTGAGGGTTTAAGAGAGAGTGACAGTGAGGATTAGGGAGAGAGTGACAGTGAGGGTTAGAGAATGACAGTGTGAATTAGAGAGAGTGACAGTGAGGATTAGAGAGAGAGAAACAGTGAGGATTAGAGAGAGAGTGACAGTGAGGATTAGAGAGAGATTGACAGTGAGGGTTAGAGAGAGAGTGACAGTGAGGATTAGAGAGAGAGTGACAGTGAGGATTAGGGAGTGAGTGACAGTGAGGATTAGAGAGTGAGTGACAGTGAGGATTAGTGAGTGACAGTGAGGGCTAGGGAGAGAGTGACAGTGAGGATTAGGGAGTGACAGTGAGGATTAGGGAGAGAGTGACAATGAGGATTAGAGAGTGACAGTGAGGATTAGGGAGTGACAGTGAGGATTAAGGAGATAGTGACAGTGAGGATTAGGGAGAGAGTGACAGTGAGAATTAGTGAGTGACAGTGAGGGTTAGGGAGAGAGGAACTTTGAGGATTAGAGAGTGACAGTGAGGATTAGGGAGTAACAGTGAGGATTAGAGAGAGAGTGACAGTGAGGATTAGAGAGTGACAGGGAGGATTAGAGAGTGATAGTAAGAATTAGGGAGAGAGTGACAGTGAGGTTTAGAGAGAGAGAGCGAGGATTTGAGAGTGACAGTGAGGATTAGAGAGAGTGACAGTGAGGATTAGGGTGAGAGTGACAGTGAGGATTAGAGAGAGAGTAACAGTGACGATTTGAGAGAGAGTGACACTGAGTATTAGAGAGTGACAGTGAGGATTAGGGAGTGACAGTGAGGATTAGGGAGTGAGTAACATTGAGGATTAGCGAGAGACAGTGAGGATTAGGGAGAGAGTGACAGTGAGGATTAGAGAATGACAGTGAGAATTAGAGATAGTGAGAGTGAGGATTAGAGAGAGAGTGAGAGTGAAGATTAGAGAGAGAGTGACAGTGAGGATTAGAGAGAGAATGACAGTGAGGATTAGAGAGTGACCGTGAGGATTAGGGAGAGAGTGGCAGTGAGGATTAGGGAGAGACAGTGTGGATTAGAGAATGAAAAGGAGGATTAGGGAGACAGTGACAGTGAGGATTAGAGAATGACAGTGAGGATTAGAGAGAGTGACAGTGAGGATCAGGGAGAGAGAGACAGTGAGGATTAGAGAGAGAGTGTCAATGAGGATTAGAGAGAGAGTGACAGTGAGGATTGAAGAGAGAGTGACAGTGAGGATTGGAGAATGACAGTGAGGATTGGAGAGAAACAGTGAGGATTAGGGAGAGAGTGACAGTGAGGATTAGAGAGAGAGTGACAGTGAGGATTAGTGAGTGACAGTGAGGATTAGGGAGAGAGTGACATTGAGGATTAGCGAGAGACAGTGAGGATTAGGGAGAGAGTGACAGTGAGGATTAGAGAGTGACAGTGAGGATTAGAGAGAGAGTGACTGTGAGGATTAGGGAGAGACAGTGAGGATTAGAGATTGACAGTGAGGATTAGGGAGAGAGTGTCAGTGAGGAATAGAGAGAGAGTGACAGTGAGGATTAGAGAGAAACAGTGAAGATTTGGGAGAGTGTGACAGTGAGGTTTAGAGAGTGACAGTGAGGATTAGAGAGTTACAGTGATGATTAGAGAGATAGAGACAGGGAGGATTAGTGAGTGACAGTGAGGATTAGGGAGAGAGTGACATTGAGGATTAGCGAGAGACAGTGAGGATTAGGGAGAGAGTGACAGTGAGGATTAGAGAATGACAGTGAGGATTAGAGAGAGTGACAGTGTGGATTAGGGAGAGAGTGACAATGAGGATTAGAGAGAGAGTGACAGTGAGGATTAGAGAGTGACAGTGAGGATTAGGGAGAGAGTGACAGTGAGGATTAGAGAGAGAGTGACAGTGAGGGTTAGAGAATGACAGTGAGGATTAGAGAGAGTGACAGTGAGGATTAGAGAGAGAGTGACAGTGGGGATTAGAGAGAGATTGACAGTGAGGGTTAGAGAGAGAGTGACAGTGAGGATTAGAGAGAGAGTGACAGTGAGGATTAGGGAGTGAGTGACAGTGAGGATTAGAGAGTGAGTGACAGTGAGGATTAGTGAGTGACAGTGAGGGCTAGGGAGAGAGTGACAGTGAGGATTAGGGAGTGACAGTGAGGATTAGGGAGAGAGTGACAGTGAGGATTAGAGAATGACAGTGAGAATTAGAGATAGTGACAGTGAGGATTAGAGAGAGAGTGAGAGTGAAGATTAGAGAGAGAGTGACAGTGAGGATTAGAGAGAGAATGACAGTGAGGATTAGAGAGTGACCGTGAGGATTAGGGAGAGAGTAGCAGTGAGGATTAGGGAGTGACAGTGTGGATTAGAGAATGAAAAGGAGGATTAGGGAGACAGTGACAGTGAGGATTAGAGAGTGACAGTGAGGATTAGAGAGAGATTGAAAGTGAGGTTTAGGGAGAGACAGTGAGGATTAGAGAATGACAGTGAGGATTAGAGAGAGTGACAGTGAGGATCAGGGAGAGAGAGACAGTGAGGATTAGAGAGAGAGTGACAATGAGGATTAGAGAGAGAGTGACAGTGAGGATTGAAGAGAGAGTGACAGTGAGGATTAGAGAATGACAGTGAGGATTGGAGAGAAACAGTGAGGATTAGGGTGAGAGTGACAGTGAGGATTAGAGAGAGAGTGACAGTGAGGATTAGTGAGTGACAGTGAGGATTAGAGAGAGAGTGACATTGAGGATTAGCGAGAGACAGTGAGGATTAGGGAGAGAGTGACAGTGAGGATTAGAGAGTGACAGTGAGGATTAGAGAGAGAGTGACTGTGAGGATTAGGGAGAGACAGTGAGGATTAGAGATTGACAGTGAGGATTAGGGAGAGAGTGTCAGTGAGGAATAGAGAGAGAGTGACAGTGAGGATTAGAGAGAAACAGTGAGGATTTGGGAGAGTGTGACAGTGAGGTTTAGAGAGTGACAGTGAGGATTAGAGAGTTACAGTGATGATTAGAGAGATAGAGACAGGGAGGATTAGTGAGTGACAGTGAGGATTAGGGAGAGAGTGACATTGAGGATTAGCGAGAGACAGTGAGGATTAGGGAGAGAGTGACAGTGAGGATTAGAGAATGACAGTGAGGATTAGAGAGAGTGACAGTGTGGATTAGGGAGAGAGTGACAATGAGGATTAGAGAGAGAGTGACAGTGAGGATTAGAGAGTGACAGTGAGGATTAGGGAGAGAGTGACAGTGAGGATTAGAGAGAGAGTGACAGTGAGGGTTAGAGAATGACAGTGAGGATTAGAGAGAGTGACAGTGAGGATTAGAGAGAGAGTGACAGTGGGGATTAGAGAGAGATTGACAGTGAGGGTTAGAGAGAGAGTGACAGTGAGGATTAGAGAGAGAGTGACAGTGAGGATTAGGGAGTGAGTGACAGTGAGGATTAGAGAGTGAGTGACAGTGAGGATTAGTGAGTGACAGTGAGGGCTAGGGAGAGAGTGACAGTGAGGATTAGGGAGTGACAGTGAGGATTAGGGAGAGAGTGACAATGAGGATTAGAGAGTGACAGTGAGGATTATGGAGTGACAGTGAGGATTAGGGAGAGTGTGACAGTGAGGATAGGAGAGAGAGTGACCGTGAGGATTAGAGAGTGACAGTGAGGATTAGGGAGAGAGTGACAGTGAGGATTAGAGAGACAGTGACAGTGAGGATTGGGGAGAGAGTGACAGTGAGGATTAGAGAGAGAGAGTGACACTGAGGATTTGGGAGAGATTGACAGTGAGGGTTAGAGAGAGAGTGACAGTGAGGAATAGGGAGTGAGTGACAGTGATGATTAGAGAGTCAGTGACTGTGAGGATTAGAGAGAGACAGTGAGGATTAGAGAGTGACAGTGAGGATTAGAGAGAGAGTGACAGTGAGGATTCGAGAGTGACAGTGAGGATTAGAGAGTGACAGTGAGGATTAGAGAGAGACTGACAGTGAGGATTAGGGAGTGACAGTGAGGATTAGAGAGTGACAGTGAGGATTAGGGAGAGAGTGACATTGTGTTTTGTGGCGAGACAGTGAGGATTAGGGAGAGTTTGACAGTGAGGATGAGAGAATGACGGTGAGGATAAGAGTGAGTGACAGTGAGGATGAGGGAGAGAGTGACAGTGAGGATTAGGGAGAGAGTGACAGTGAGGATTAGAGAGTGACAGTGAGGATTAGTGAGTGACAGTGAGGATTGGAGAGAGAGTGACAGTTACGATTAGAAAGAGAGTGACAGTGAGGATTAGGGAGAGAGTGACATTGAGGATTTGCGAGAGACAGTGAGGATTAGGGAGAGAGTGACAATGAGGATTAGAGAGTGACAGTGAGGATTAGGGAGTGACAGTGAGGATTAAGGAGATAGTGACAGTGAGGATTAGGGAGAGAGTGACAGTGAGGATTAGAGAGTGACAGTGAGGATTAGGGAGTGACAGTGAGGATTGGAGAGAGAGTGACAGTTACGATTAGAGAGAGAGTGACAGTGAGGATTAGGGAGAGAGTGACATTGAGGATTTGCGAGAGACAGTGAGGATTAGGGAGAGAGTGACAGTTACGATTAGAGAATGACAGTGAGGATTAGAGAGAGTGACAGTGAGGATTAGGGAGAGAGTGATAGTGAGGATTAGAGAGAGAGAGAGATTTAGGAGTAGAGAGTGACCGTGAGGATTAGGGAGAGAGTGGCAGTGAGGATTAGGGAATGACAGTGTGGATTAGAGAGTCAGAGTGAGGATTAGGGAGAGAGTGACAGTGAGGATTAGAGAGTGACAGTGAGGATTAGAGAGAGAGTGACAGTGAGGATTAGAGAGTGACAGTGAGGATTAGTGAGTGACAGTGAGGATTGGAGAGAGAGTGACAGTTACGATTAGAGAGAGAGTGACAGTGAGGATTAGGGAGAGAGTGACATTGAGGATTTGCGAGAGACAGTGAGGATTAGGGAGAGAGTGACAGTTACGATTAGAGAATGACAGTGAGGATTAGAGAGAGTGACAGTGAGGATTAGGGAGAGAGTGATAGTGAGGATTAGAGAGAGAGAGAGATTTAGGATTAGAGAGTGACCGTGAGGATTAGGGAGAGAGTGGCAGTGAGGATTAGGGAATGACAGTGTGGATTAGAGAGTGACAGTGAGGATTAGGGAGAGAGTGACAGTGAGGATTAGAGAGTGACAGTGAGGATTAGAGAGAGAGTGACAGTGAGGATTAGGGAGAGACAGTGAGGATTAGAGATTGACAGTGAGAATTAGGGAGAGAGTGACAGTGAGGATTAGAGAGAGAGTGACAGTGGGGATTAGAGAGAAACAGTGAGGATTAGGGAGAGTGTGACAGTGAGGTTTAGAGAGTGACAGTGAGGATTAGAGAGATAGTGACAGGGAGGATTAGTGAGTGACAGTGAGGATTAGGGAGAGAGTGACATTGCTGATTAGCGAGAGACAGTGAGAATTAGGGAGAGAGTGGCAGTGAGGATTAGAGAATGACAGTGAGGATTAGAGAGAGTGACAGTGTCGATTAGGGAGAGAGTGACAATGAGGATTAGAGAGAGAGTGACAGTGAGGATTAGAGAGTGACAGTGAGGATTAGAGAGAGAGTGACAGTGAGGATTAGAGAGAGAGTGACAGTGAGGGTTAGAGAATGACAGTGAGGATTAGAGAGATTGACAGTGAGGATTAGAGAGAGAGTGACAGTAAGGATTAGAGAGAGAGTGACAGTGAGGGTTTGAGAGAGAGTGACAGTGAGGATTAGAGAGAGAGTGACAGTGAGGGTTAGAGAATGACAGTGTGAATTAGAGAGAGTGACAGTGAGGATTAGAGAGAGAGAAACAGTGAGGATTAGAGAGAGAGTGACAGTGAGGATTAGAGAGAGATTGACATTGAGGGTTATAGAGAGAGTGACAGTGAGGATTAGAGAGAGAGTGACAGTGAGGATTAGGGAGTGAGTGACAGTGAGGATTAGAGAGTGAGTGACAGTGAGGATTAGTGAGTGACAGTGAGGGCTAGGGAGAGAGTGACAGTGAGGATTAGGGAGTGACAGTGAGGATTAGGGAGAGAGTGACAATGAGGATTAGAGAGTGACAGTGAGGATTAGGGAGTGACAGTGAGGATTAAGGAGATAGTGACAGTGAGGATTAGGGAGAGAGTGACAGTGAGAATTAGTGAGTGACAGTGAGGGTTAGGGAGAGAGGAACTTTGAGGATTAGAGAGTGACAGTGAGGATTAGGGAGTAACAGTGAGGATTAGAGAGAGAGTGACAGTGAGGATTAGAGAGTGACAGGGAGGATTAGAGAGTGATAGTGAGAATTAGGGAGAGAGTGACAGTAAGGATTAGAGAGAGAGAGCGAGGATTTGAGAGTGACAGTGAGGATTAGAGAGAGTGACAGTGAGGATTAGGGTGAGAGTGACAGTGAGGATTAGAGAGAGAGTAACAGTGAGGATTAGAGAGAGAGTGACACTGAGTATTAGAGAGTGACAGTGAGGATTAGGGAGTGACAGTGAGGATTAGGGAGTGAGTAACATTGAGGATTAGCGAGAGACAGTGAGGATTAGGGAGAGAGTGACAGTGAGGATTAGAGAATGACAGTGAGAATTAGATATAGTGACAGTGAGGATTAGAGAGAGAGTGAGAGTGAAGATTAGAGAGAGAGTGACAGTGAGGATTAGAGAGAGAATGACAGTGAGGATTAGAGAGTGACCGTGAGGATTAGGGAGAGAGTGGCAGTGAGGATTAGGGAGTGACAGTGTGGATTAGAGAATGAAAAGGAGGATTAGGGAGACAGTGACAGTGAGGATTAGAGAGTGACAGTGAGGATTAGAGAGAGATTGAAAGTGAGGTTTAGGGAGAGACAGTGAGGATTAGAGAATGACAGTGAGGATTAGAGAGAGTGACAGTGAGGTTCAGGGAGAGAGAGAGTGAGGATTAGAGAGAGAGTGACAATGAGGATTAGAGAGAGAGTGACAGTGAGGATTGAAGAGAGAGTGACAGTGAGGATTAGAGAATGACAGTGAGGATTGGAGAGAAACAGTGAGGATTAGGGAGAGAGTGACAGTGAGGATTAGAGAGAGAGTGACAGTGAGGATTAGTGAGTGACAGTGAGGATTAGGGAGAGAGTGACATTGAGGATTAGCGAGAGACAGTGAGGATTAGGGAGAGAGTGACAGTGAGGATTAGAGAGTGACAGTGAGGATTAGAGAGAGAGTGACTGTGAGGATTAGGGAGAGACAGTGAGGATTAGAGATTGACAGTGAGGATTAGGGAGAGAGTGTCAGTGAGGAATAGAGAGAGAGTGACAGTGAGGATTAGAGAGAAACAGTGAGGATTTGGGAGAGTGTGACAGTGAGGTTTAGAGAGTGACAGTGAGGATTAGAGATTTACAGTGATGATTAGAGAGATAGAGACAGGGAGGATTAGTGAGTGACGGTGAGGATTAGGGAGAGAGTGACATTGAGGATTAGCGAGAGACAGTGAGGATTAGGGAGAGAGTGACAGTGAGGATTAGAGAATGACAGTGAGGATTAGAGAGAGTGACAGTGTGGATTAGGGAGAGAGTGACAATGAGGATTAGAGAGAGATTGACAGTGAGGGTTAGAGAGAGAGTGACAGTGAGGATTAGAGAGAGAGTGACAGTGAGGATTAGAGAGTGACAGTGAGGATTAGGGAGAGAGTGACAGTGAGGATTAGAGAGAGAGTGACAGTGAGGGTTAGAGAATGACAGTGAGGATTAGAGAGAGTGACAGTGAGGATTAGAGAGAGAGTGACAGTGGGGATTAGAGAGAGATTGACAGTGATGGTTAGAGAGAGAGTGACAGTGAGGATTAGAGAGAGAGTGACAGTGAGGATTAGGGAGTGAGTGACAGTGAGGATTAGAGAGTGAGTGACAGTGAGGATTAGTGAGTGACAGTGAGAGCTAGGGAGAGAGTGACAGTGAGGATTAGGGAGTGACAGTGAGGATTAGGGAGAGAGTGACAATGAGGATTAGAGAGTGACAGTGAGGATTAGGGAGTGACAGTGAGGATTAGGGAGAAAGTGACAGTGAGGATAGGAGAGAGAGTGACCGTGAGGATTAGAGAGTGACAGTGAGGATTAGGGAGAGAGTGACAGTGAGGATTAGAGAGACAGTGACAGTGAGGATTGGGGAGAGAGTGACAGTGAGGATTAGAGAGAGAGAGTGACACTGAGGATTTGGGAGAGATTGACAGTGAGGGTTAGAGAGAGAGTGACAGTGAGGAATAGGGAGTGAGTGACAGTGAGGATTAGAGAGTCAGTGACTGTGAGGATGAGAGAGAGACAGTGAGGATTAGAGAGTGACAGTGAGGATTAGAGAGAGAGTGACAGTGAGGATTCGAGAGTGACAGTGAGGATTAGAGAGTGACAGTGAGGATTAGAGAGAGACTGACAGTGAGGATTAGGGAGTGACAGTGAGGATTAGAGAGTGACAGTGAGGATTAGGGAGAGAGCGACATTGTGTTTTGTGGCGAGACAGTGAGGATTAGGGAGAGTTTGACAGTGAGGATGAGAGAATGACAGTGAGGATAAGAGTGAGTGACAGTGAGGATGAGGGAGAGAGTGACAGTGAGGATTAGGGAGAGAGTGACAGTGAGGATTAGAGAGTGACAGTGAGGATTAGGGAGTGACAGTGAGGATTGGAGAGAGAGTGACAGTTACGATTAGAGAGAGAGTGACAGTGAGGATTAGGGAGAGAGTGACATTGAGGATTTGCGAGAGACAGTGAGGATTAGGGAGAGAGTGACAGTTACGATTAGAGAATGACAGTGAGGATTAGAGAGAGTGACAGTGAGGATTAGGGAGAGAGTGATAGTGAGGATTAGAGAGAGAGAGAGATTTAGGATTAGAGAGTGACCGTGAGGATTAGGGAGAGAGTGGCAGTGAGGATTAGGGAATAATAGTGTGGATTAGAGAGTGACAGTGAGGATTAGGGAGAGAGTGACAGTGAGGATTAGAGAGTGACAGTGAGGATTAGAGAGAGAGTGACAGTGAGGATTAGAGAGTGACAGTGAGGATTAGGGAGTGACAGTGAGGATTGGAGAGAGAGTGACAGTTACGATTAGAGAGAGAGTGACAGTGAGGATTAGGGAGAGAGTGACATTGAGGATTTGCGAGAGACAGTGAGGATTAGGGAGAGAGTGACAGTTACGATTAGAGAATGACAGTGAGGATTAGAGAGAGTGACAGTGAGGATTAGGGAGAGAGTGATAGTGAGGATTAGAGAGAGAGAGAGATTTAGGATTAGAGAGTGACCGTGAGGATTAGGGAGAGATTGGCAGTGAGGATTAGGGAATGACAGTGTGGATTAGAGAGTGACAGTGAGGATTAGGGAGAGAGTGACAGTGAGGATTAGAGAGTGACAGTGAGGATTTGAGAGAGAGTGACAGTGAGGATTAGGGAGAGACAGTGAGGATTAGAGATTGACAGTGAGAATTAGGGAGAGAGTGACAGTGAGGATTAGAGAGAGAGTGACAGTGGGGATTAGAGAGAAACAGTGAGGATTAGGGAGAGTGTGACTGTGAGGTTTAGAGAGTGACAGTGAGGATTAGAGAGATAGTGACAGGGAGGATTAGTGAGTGACAGTGAGGATTAGGGAGAGAGTGACATTGCTGATTAGCGAGAGACAGTGAGAATTAGGGAGAGAGTGGCAGTGAGGATTAGAGAATGACAGTGAGGATTAGAGAGAGTGACAGTGTCGATTAGGGAGAGAGTGACAATGAGGATTAGAGAGAGAGTGACAGTGAGGGTTAGAGAATGACAGTGAGGATTAGAGAGATTGACAGTGAGGATTAGAGAGAGAGTGACAGTAAAGATTAGAGAGAGAGTGACAGTGAGGGTTTGAGAGAGAGTGACAGTGAGTATTTGGGAGAGAGTGACAGTGAGGGTTAGAGAATGACAGTGTGAATTAGAGAGAGTGACAGTGAGGATTAGAGAGAGAGAAACAGTGAGGATTAGAGAGAGAGTGACAGTGAGGATTAGAGAGAGATTGACAGTGAGGGTTAGAGAGAGAGTGACAGTGAGGATTAGAGAGAGAGTGACAGTGAGGATTAGGGAGTGAGTGACAGTGAGGATTAGAGAGTGAGTGACAGTGAGGATTAGTGAGTGACAGTGAGGGCTAGGGAGAGAGTGACAGTGAGGATTAGGGAGTGACAGTGAGGATTAGGGAGAGAGTGACAATGAGGATTAGAGAGTGACAGTGAGGATTAGGGAGTGACAGTGAGGATTAAGGAGATAGTGACAGTGAGGATTAGGGAGAGAGTGACAGTGAGAATTATTGAGTGACAGTGAGCGTTAGGGAGAGAGGAACTTTGAGGATTAGAGAGTGACAGTGAGGATTAGGGAGTAACAGTGAGGATTAGAGAGAGAGTGACAGTGAGGATTAGAGAGTGACAGGGAGGATTAGAGAGTGATAGTAAGAATTAGGGTGAGAGTGACAGTGAGGATTAGAGAGAGAGAGCGAGGATTTGAGAGTGACAGTGAGGATTAGAGAGAGTGACAGTGAGGATTAGGGTGAGAGTGACAGTGAGGATTAGAGAGAGAGTAACAGTGAGGATTAGAGAGAGAGTGACACTGAGTATTAGAGAGTGACAGTGAGGATTAGGGAGTGACAGTGAGGATTAGGGAGTGAGTAACATTGAGGATTAGCGAGAGACCGTGAGGATTAGGGAGAGAGTGACAGTGAGGATTAGAGAATGACAGTGAGAATTAGAGATAGTGACAGTGAGGATTAGAGAGAGAGTGAGAGTGAAGATTAGAGAGAGAGTGACAGTGAGGATTAGAGAGAGAATGACAGTGAGGATTAGAGAGTGACCGTGAGGATTAGGGAGAGAGTGGCAGTGAGGATTAGGGAGTGACAGTGTGGATTAGAGAATGAAAAGGAGGATTAGGGAGACAGTGACAGTGAGGATTAGAGAGTGACAGTGAGGATTAGAGAGAGATTGAAAGTGAGGTTTAGGGAGAGACAGTGAGGATTAGAGAATGACAGTGAGGATTAGAGAGAGTGACAGTGAGGATCAGGGAGAGAGAGACAGTGAGGATTAGAGAGAGAGTGACAATGAGGATTAGAGAGAGAGTGACAGTGAGGATTGAAGAGAGAGTGACAGTGAGGATTAGAGAATGACTGTGAGGATTGGAGAGAAACAGTGAGGATTAGGGAAAGAGTGACAGTGAGGATTAGAGAGAGAGTGACAGTGAGGATTAGTGAGTGACAGTGAGGATTAGGGAGAGAGTGACATTGAGGATTAGCGAGAGACAGTGAGGATTAGGGAGAGAGTGACAGTGAGGATTAGAGAGTGACAGTGAGGATTAGAGAGAGAGTGACTGTGAGGATTAGGGAGAGACAGTGAGGATTAGAGATTGACAGTGAGGATTAGGGAGAGAGTGTCAGTGAGGAATAGAGAGAGAGTGACAGTGAGGATTAGAGAGAAACAGTGAGGATTTGGGAGAGTGTGACAGTGAGGTTTAGAGAGTGACAGTGAGGATTAGAGAGTTACAGTGATGATTAGAGAGATAGAGACAGGGAGGATTAGTGAGTGACAGTGAGGATTAGGGAGAGAGTGACATTGAGGATTAGCGAGAGACAGTGAGGATTAGGGAGAGAGTGACAGTGAGGATTAGAGAATGACAGTGAGGATTAGAGAGAGTGACAGTGTGGATTAGGGAGAGAGTGACAATGAGGATTAGAGAGAGAGTGACAGTGAGGATTAGAGAGTGACAGTGAGGATTAGGGATAGAGTGACAGTGAGGATTAGAGAGAGAGTGACAGTGAGGGTTAGAGAATGACAGTGAGGATTAGAGAGAGTGACAGTGAGGATTAGAGAGAGAGTGACAGTGGGGATTAGAGAGAGATTGACAGTGAGGGTTAGAGAGAGAGTGACAGTGAGGATTAGAGAGAGAGTGACAGTGAGGATTAGGGAGTGAGTGACAGTGAGGATTAGAGAGTGAGTGACAGTGAGGATTAGTGAGTGACAGTGAGGGCTCGGGAGAGAGTGACAGTGAGGATTAGGGAGTGACAGTGAGGATTAGGGAGAGAGTGACAATGAGGATTAGAGAGTGACAGTGAGGATTAGGGAGTGACAGTGAGGATTAGGGAGAGAGTGACAGTGAGGATAGGAGAGAGAGTGACCGTGAGGATTAGAGAGTGACAGTGAGAATTAGGGAGAGAGTGACAGTGAGGATTAGAGAGAGAGTGACAGTGGGGATTAGAGAGATACAGTGAGGATTAGGGAGAGTGTGACTGTGAGGTTTAGAGAGTGACAGTGAGGATTAGAGAGATAGTGACAGGGAGGATTAGTGAGTGACAGTGAGGATTAGGGAGAGAGTGACATTGCTGATTAGCGAGAGACAGTGAGAATTAGGGAGAGAGTGGCAGTGAGGATTAGAGAATGACAGTGAGGATTAGAGAGAGTGACAGTGTCGATTAGGGAGAGAGTGACAATGAGGATTAGAGAGAGAGTGACAGTGAGGGTTAGAGAATGACAGTGAGGATTAGAGAGATTGACAGTGAGGATTAGAGAGAGAGTGACAGTAAGGATTAGAGAGAGAGTGACAGTGAGGGTTTGAGAGAGAGTGACAGTGAGTATTTGGGAGAGAGTGACAGTGAGGGTTAGAGAATGACAGTGTGAATTAGAGAGAGTGACAGTGAGGATTAGAGAGAGAGAAACAGTGAGGATTAGAGAGAGAGTGACAGTGAGGATTAGAGAGAGATTGACAGTGAGGGTTAGAGAGAGAGTGACAGTGAGGATTAGAGAGAGAGTGACAGTGAGGATTAGGGAGTGAGTGACAGTGAGGATTAGAGAGTGAGTGACAGTGAGGATTAGTGAGTGACAGTGAGGGCTAGGGAGAGAGTGACAGTGAGGATTAGGGAGTGACAGTGAGGATTAGGGAGAGAGTGACAATGAGGATTAGAGAGTGACAGTGAGGATTAGGGAGTGACAGTGAGGATTAAGGAGATAGTGACAGTGAGGATTAGGGAGAGAGTGACAGTGAGAATTATTGAGTGACAGTGAGCGTTAGGGAGAGAGGAACTTTGAGGATTAGAGAGTGACAGTGAGGATTAGGGAGTAACAGTGAGGATTAGAAAGAGAGTTACAGTGAGGATTAGAGAGTGACAGGGAGGATTAGAGAGTGATAGTAAGAATTAGGGTGAGAGTGACAGTGAGGATTAGAGAGAGAGAGCGAGGATTTGAGAGTGACAGTGAGGATTAGAGAGAGTGACAGTGAGGATTAGGGTGAGAGTGACAGTGAGGATTAGAGAGAGAGTAACAGTGAGGATTAGAGAGAGAGTGACACTGAGTATTAGAGAGTGACAGTGAGGATTAGGGAGTGACAGTGAGGATTAGGGAGTGAGTAACATTGAGGATTAGCGAGAGACCGTGAGGATTAGGGAGAGAGTGACAGTGAGGATTAGAGAATGACAGTGAGAATTAGAGATAGTGACAGTGAGGATTAGAGAGAGAGTGAGAGTGAAGATTAGAGAGAGAGTGACAGTGAGGATTAGAGAGAGAATGACAGTGAGGATTAGAGAGTGACCGTGAGGATTAGGGAGAGAGTGGCAGTGAGGATTAGGGAGTGACAGTGTGGATAAGAGAATGAAAAGGAGGATTAGGGAGACAGTGACAGTGAGGATTAGAGAGTGACAGTGAGGATTAGAGAGAGATTGAAAGTGAGGTTTAGGGAGAGACAGTGAGGATTAGAGAATGACAGTGAGGATTAGAGAGAGTGACAGTGAGGATCAGGGAGAGAGAGACAGTGAGGATTAGAGAGAGAGTGACAATGAGGATTAGAGAGAGAGTGACAGTGAGGATTGAAGAGAGAGTGACAGTGAGGATTAGAGAATGACTGTGAGGATTGGAGAGAAACAGTGAGGATTAGGGAAAGAGTGACAGTGAGGATTAGAGAGAGAGTGACAGTGAGGATTAGTGAGTGACAGTGAGGATTAGGGAGAGAGTGACATTGAGGATTAGCGAGAGACAGTGAGGATTAGGGAGAGAGTGACAGTGAGGATTAGAGAGTGACAGTGAGGATTAGAGAGAGAGTGACTGTGAGGATTAGGGAGAGACAGTGAGGATTAGAGATTGACAGTGAGGATTAGGGAGAGAGTGTCAGTGAGGAATAGAGAGAGAGTGACAGTGAGGATTAGAGAGAAACAGTGAGGATTTGGGAGAGTGTGACAGTGAGGTTTAGAGAGTGACAGTGAGGATTAGAGAGTTACAGTGATGATTAGAGAGATAGAGACAGGGAGGATTAGTGAGTGACAGTGAGGATTAGGGAGAGAGTGACATTGAGGATTAGCGAGAGACAGTGAGGATTAGGGAGAGAGTGACAGTGAGGATTAGAGAATGACAGTGAGGATTAGAGAGAGTGACAGTGTGGATTAGGGAGAGAGTGACAATGAGGATTAGAGAGAGAGTGACAGTGAGGATTAGAGAGTGACAGTGAGGATTAGGGATAGAGTGACAGTGAGGATTAGAGAGAGAGTGACAGTGAGGGTTAGAGAATGACAGTGAGGATTAGAGAGAGTGACAGTGAGGATTAGAGAGAGAGTGACAGTGGGGATTAGAGAGAGATTGACAGTGAGGGTTAGAGAGAGAGTGACAGTGAGGATTAGAGAGAGAGTGACAGTGAGGATTAGGGAGTGAGTGACAGTGAGGATTAGAGAGTGAGTGACAGTGAGGATTAGTGAGTGACAGTGAGGGCTAGGGAGAGAGTGACAGTGAGGATTAGGGAGTGACAGTGAGGATTAGGGAGAGAGTGACAATGAGGATTAGAGAGTGACAGTGAGGATTAGGGAGTGACAGTGAGGATTAGGGAGAGAGTGACAGTGAGGATAGGAGAGAGAGTGACCGTGAGGATTAGAGAGTGACAGTGAGGATTAGGGAGAGAGTGACAGTGAGGATTAGAGAGACAGTGACAGTGAGGATTGGGGAGAGAGTGACAGTGAGGATTAGAGAGAGAGAGTGACACTGAGGATTTGGGAGAGATTGACAGTGAGGGTTAGAGAGAGAGTGACAGTGAGGAATAGGGAGTGAGTGACAGTGAGGATTAGAGAGTCAGTGACTGTGAGGATTAGAGAGACAGTGAGGGTTAGAGAATGACAGTGAGGATTAGAGAGAGAGTGACAGTGAGGATTCGAGAGTGACAGTGAGGATTAGAGAGTGACAGTGAGGATTAGAGAGAGACTGACAGTGAGGATTAGGGAGTGACAGTGAGGATTAGAGAGTGACAGTGAGGATTAGGGAGAGAGTGACATTGTGTTTTGTGGCGAGACAGTGAGGATTAGGGAGAGTTTGACAGTGAGGATAGGAGAATGACAGTGAGGATAAGAGTGAGTGACAGTGAGGATGAGGGAGAGAGTGACAGTGAGGATTAGGGAGAGAGTGACAGTGAGGATTAGAGTGTGACAGTGAAGATTAGAGAGTGACAGTGAGGATTAGGGAGAGAGTGACAGTGAGGATTAGGGAGAGAGTGAAAGTGAGGATTAGTGAGTGACATTGAGGGTAAGGGAGAGAGTGACATTGAGTATTAAGGACAGACAGTGAGGTTTAGAGAGAGTCATTGAGGATTACAGGGGGAGTGACAGTGAGCATTAGAGAGAGACAGTGAGGATTAGGGAGTGACAGTGAGGATTAGGGAGTGACAGTGATGATTAGAGAGAGAGAGACAGTGAGGATTAGAGAGAGAATGACAGTGAGGATTAGGGAGTGAGTGACCGTGAGGATTAGGGAGTGACAGTGAGGATTAGGGAGAGAGTGACAGTGAGGATTAGGGAGAGAGTGACTGTGAGGATTAGAGATAGAGTGACAGTGAGGATTAGGGAGTGAGTGACAGTGAGGATTAGAGAGTGACAGTGAGGATTAGGGAGTGACAGTGAGGATTAGGGAGAGAGTGACAGTGAGGATTAGGGAGAGAGTGACAGTGAGGATTAGTGAGTCACAGTGAAGGTTAGGGAGAGAGTGACATTGAGTATTAAGGACAGACAGTGAGGATTAGAGCGAGTTATTGAGGATTACAGGGAGAGTGACAGTGAGCATTAGAGAGAGACAGTGAGGATTAGGGAGTGACAGTGAGGATTTGGGAGTGAAAGTGATGATTAGAGAGAGAGTGACAGTGAGGATTAGAGAGTGACAGTGAGGATTAGAGAGTGATAGTAAGGATTAGGGAGAGAGTGACAGTGAGGATTAGAGAGAGAGTCACAGTGAGGATTAGAGAGAGAGTGACACTCAGGATTCGTGAGTGACAGTGAGGATTAGGGAGTGACAGTGTGGATTGGAGAGAGAGTGACAGTTAGGATAAGAGAGTGAGTGACAGTGAGGATTAGGGAGAGAGTGACTGTGAGGATTAGAGAGGGAGTGACGCTGAGGATTAGAAAGAGAGTGACAGTGAGAATTAGGGAGACAGTGACATAGAGGATTAGCGAGAGATACTGAGGATAAGGGAGAGAGTGATAGTGAGGATTAGAGAATGACAGTGAGGATTAGGGAGAGTGACAGTGAGGATTAGGGAGAGAGTGACAGTGAGGATTAGAGAGAGAGTGACAGTGAGGATTAGAGAGAGAGTGACAGTAAGGATAAGAGAGAGAATGACAGTGAGGATCAGAGAGAGTGACAGTGAGGATTAGAGAGAGAGTGACAGCGAGGATTAGAGAGAGAGTGACAGTGAGGATTACGCAGAGAGTGACAGTGAGGGTTATAGACTGACAGTGAGGATTAGAGAGAGTGACAGTGAGGAATAGGCAGAGAGTGGCAGTGAGGATTAGAGAGAGAGTGACAGTGAGGATTAGAGAGAGAGTGACCGTGAGGGTTAGAGAGAGAATGACAGTGAGGATTAGAGAGAGATAGTGAGGATTAGGGAGAGACTGACAGTGAGGATTAGAGAGAGAGTGACAGTGAGGATTAGGGAGAGAGTGACAGCGAGGATTAGAGAAAGACAGTGAGGATTAGATAGAGTGACAGTGAGGATTAGGGAAACAGTGACAGTGAGGATAGGAGAGAGAGTGACAGTGAGGATAGGAGAGAGAGTGACCGTGAGGATTAGAGAGTGACAGTGAGGATTAGGGAGAGAGTGACAGTGAGGATTAGAGAGACAGTGACAGTGAGGATTGGGGAGAGAGTGACAGTGAGGATTAGAGAGAGAGAGTGACACTGAAGATTTGTGAGAGATTGACAGTGAGGGTTAGAGAGAGAGTGACAGTGAGGAATAGGGAGTGAGTGACAGTGAGGATTAGAGAGTCAGTGACTGTGAGGATTAGAGAGAGAGAGACAGTGAGGATTAGAGCGAGAATGACAGTGAGGATTAGGGAGTGAGTGACAGTGAGGATTAGGGAGTGACAGTGAGGAATAGGGAGAGAGTGACAGTGACGATGAAAGAGTGAGTAACAGTGAGGATTAGAGAGAGAGTGACAGTGAGGATTAGAAAGTGACAGTGAGGATTAGGGAGTGACAGTGAGGATTGGAGAGAGTGTGACAGTGAGGATTAGAGAGAGAGTGACAGTGAGGATTAGGGAGAGAGTGACAGTGAGGATTAGAGAGGGAGTGACACTGAGGATTAGAAAGAGAGTGACAGTGAGACTTAGGGAGAGAGTGACATTGAGGTTTAGTGAGAGATAGTGAGGATTAGGGAGAGAGTGACAGTGAGGATTAAAGAATGACGGTGAGTATTAGAGAGAGTGACAGTGAGGATTAGGGAGAGAGTGTCAGTGAGGATTAGAGAGAGAGTGACAGTGAGGATTAGAGAGAGAGTGACAGTGAGGATTAGAGAGAGAATGACAGTGAGGATTAGAGAGTGACAGTGAGGATTAGGGAGAGAGTGACAGTGAGGATTAGGGAGAGAGTGACAGTGAGGATTAGAGAGAGAGTAACAGTGAGGATTAGAGAGAGAGTGACACTCAGGATTCGGGAGTGACAGTGAGGATTAGGGAGTGACAGTGAGGATTGGAGAGAGAGTGCCAGTTAGGATAAGAGAGTGAGTGACAGTGAGGATTAGGGAGAGAGTGACAGTGAGGATTAGAGAGGGAGTGACACTGAGGATTAGAAAGAGAGTGACAGTGAGAATTAGGGAGACAGTGACATAGAGGATTAGCGAGAGATACTGAAGATAAGGGAGAGAGTGACAGTGAGGATTAGAGAGAGAGTGACAGTGAGGATTAGAGAGAGAGTGACAGTGAGGATAAGAGAGAGAATGACAGTGAGGATCAGAGAGAGTGACAGTGAGGATTAGAGAGAGAGTGACAGCGAGGATTAGAGAGAGAGTGACAGTGAGGAGAAGGGAGAGAGTGACAGTGAGGGTTATAGAATGACAGTGAGGATTAGAGAGAGTGACAGTGAGGAATAGGCAGAGAGTGACAGTGAGGATTAGAGAGAGAGTGACAGTGAGGATTAGAGAGAGAGTGACAGTGAGGGTTAGAGAGAGATTGACAGTGAGGACTAGAGAGAGATAGTGAGGATTAGGGAGAGACTGACAGTGAGGATTAGAGAGAGAGTGACAGTGAGGATTAGGAAGAGAGTGACAGCGAGGATTAGAGAATGACAGTGAGGATTAGATAGAGTGACAGTGAGGATTAGGGAGACAGTGACACTGAGGATTAGAGAGAGAGTGACAATGAGGATTAGCGAGAGACAGTGAGGATTAGGGAGAGAGTGACAGTGAGGATTAGAGAGAGAGTGACAGTGAGGATTAGTGAGAGAGTGACAGTGAGGACTAGAGAGAGAGTGACATTGAGGCTTAGGGAGAGAATGACAGTGAGGGTTAGAGAATGACAGTGAGGATTATAGAGAGTGTGACAGTGAGGATTAGAGAGAGATTGACAGTGAGGATTCGAGAGTGACAGTAAGGATTAGAGAGAGAGTGAGAGTGAAGATTAGGGAGAGAGTGACAGTGAGGATTAGTGAGTGAAAGTGAGGGTTAGGGAGACAGTGACATTGAGGATAAAGGACAGACAGTGAGGATTAGAGAGAGTCATTGAGGAGTACAGGGTGAGTGACAGTGAGCATTAGAGATAGACAGTGAGGATTAGGGAGTGACAGTGAGGATTAGGGAGTGACAGTGATGATTAGGGAGAGAGTGACAGTGAGGATTAGAGAGGGACAGTGAGGATTAGGGAGTGACAGGGAGGATTAGAGAGGGAGTGACACTGAGGATTAGAAAGAGATTGACAGTGAGAATTAGGGAGAGAGTGACATTGAGGATTAGCGAGAGATATTGAGGATTAGGGAGAGAGTGACAGTGAGGATTAGAGAGAGGGAGAGCGAGGATTAGAGAGAGAGTAACAGTGAGGATTAGAGAGAGAGTGACAGTGAGGGTTAGAGAGAGATTGACAGTGAGTTTTAGAGAGAGAGTGACAGTGAGGATTAGGGAGAGGGGGCAGTGAGGATTAGGGAGTGACAGTGAGGATTAGAGAGTGACAGTGAGGATTAGGGAGAGAGTGACAGTGAGGATTCGAGAGTGACAGTGAGGATTAGAGAGAGATTGACAGTGAGGATTCGAGAGTGACAGTAAGGATGAGAGAGAGATTGGGAGTGAAGATTAGGGAGAGAGTGACAGTGAGGATTAGTGAGTGAAAGTGAGGGTTAGGGAGACAGTGACATTGAGGATAAAGGACAGACAGTGAGGATTAGAGAGAGTCATTGAGGAGTACAGGGTGAGTGACAGTGAGCATTAGAGATAGACAGTGAGGATTAGGGAGTGACAGTGAGGATTAGGGAGTGACAGTGATGATTAGGGAGAGAGTGACAGTGAGGATTAGAGAGGGACAGTGAGGATTAGGGAGTGACAGGGAGGATTAGAGAGGGAGTGACACTGAGGATTAGAAAGAGATTGACAGTGAGAATTAGGGAGAGAGTGACATTGAGGATTAGCGAGAGATATTGAGGATTAGGGACAGAGTGACAGTGAGGATTAGAGAGAGGGAGAGCGAGGATTTGAGAGTGACAGTGAGGATTAGAAAGAGAGTGACAGTGAGGATTAGGGAGAGAGTGACAGTGAGGATTAGAGAGAGAGTAACAGTGAGGATTAGAGAGAGAGAGACACTGAGGATTAGTGAGTGACAGTGAGGATTAGGGAGTGACAGGGAGGATTAGAGAGGGAGTGACACTGAGGATTAAAGAGAGAGTAACAGTGAGGATTAGAGAGAGAGTGACAGTGAGGATTAGAGAGTGACAGTGAGGATTAGGGGGTGACAGTGAGGATTGGAGAGAGTGTGACAGTGAGGATTAGAGAGAGAGTGACAGTGAGGATTAGGGAGAGAGTGACAGTGAGGATTAGAGAGGGAGTGACACTGAGGATTAGAAAGAGAGTGACAGTGAGAATTAGGGAGAGAGTGACATTGAGGATTAGAGAGAGATAGTGAGGATTAGGGAGAGAGTGACAGTGAGGATTAAAGAATGACGGTGAGTATTAGAGAGAGTGACAGTGAGGATTAGGGAGAGAGTGTCAGTGAGGATTAGAGAGAGAGTGACAGTGAGGATTTGAGAGAGATTGACAGTGAGGATTACAGAAAGAGTGACAGTGAGGGTTAGAGACAGATTGACAGTGAGTTTTAGACAGAGAGTGACAGTGAGGATTAGGGAGAGAGGGGCAGTGAGGATTAGGGAGTGACAGTGAGGATTAGAGAGTGACAGTGAGGATTAGGGAGAGAGTGACAGTGAAGATTAGGGAGAGAGTGACAGTGAGGATTAGTGAGTGAAAGTGAGGGTTAGGGAGAGAGTGACATTGCGGATTAAGGACAGACAGTGAGGATTAGAGAGAGTCATTGAGGAGTACAGGGAGAGTGACAGTGAGCATTAGAGATAGACAGTGAGGATTAGGGAGTGACAGTGAGGATTAGAGAGTGACAGTGAGGATTATAGAGTGACAGTGAGGATTAGAGAGTGATAGTAAGGATTAGGGAGAGAGTGACAGTGAGGATTAGGGAGAGAGGGGCAGTGAGGATTAGGGAGTGACAGTGAGGATTAGAGAGTGACAGTGAGGATTAGGGAGAGAGTGACAGTGAAGATTAGGGAGAGAGTGACAGTGAGGATTAGTGAGTGAAAGTGAGGGTTAGGGAGAGAGTGACATTGCGGATTAAGGACAGACAGTGAGGATTAGAGAGAGTCATTGAGGAGTACAGGGAGAGTGACAGTGAGCATTAGAGATAGACAGTGAGGATTAGGGAGTGACAGTGAGGATTAGGGAGTGACAGTGAGGATTAGAGAGAGAGTGACAGTGAGGATTATAGAGTGACAGTGAGGATTAGAGAGTGATAGTAAGGATTAGGGAGAGAGTGACAGTGAGGATTAGAGAGAGGGAGGGCGAGGATTTGAGAGTGACAGTGAGGATTAGAGAGAGTGACATTGAGGATTAGGGAGAGAGTGACAGTGATGATTAGAGAGAGAGTAACAGTGAGGATTAGAGAGAGAGTGTGACTGAGGATTAGAGATTGACAGTGAGGATTAGGAAGTGACAGAGAGGATTGGAGAGAGAGTGACAGTTAGGATTAGAGAGAGAGTGACAGTGAGGATGAGGGAGAGAGTGACAGTGAGGATTAGAGAGGGAGTGACACTGAGGATTAGCGAGAGATAGTGAGGATTAGGGAGAGAGTGACAGTGAGGATTAGAGAATGACAGTGAGGAATAGAGAGAGTGACAGTGAGGATTAGGGAGAGAGTCACAGTGAGGATTAGGGAGTCACAGTGATGATTAGAGAGAGAGTGACAGTGAGGATTAGAGAGAGAATGACAGTGAGGATTAGGGAGAGTGATAGTGAGGATTAGGGAGAGAGTGACAGTGAGGATTAGAGAGAGTGTGACAGTGAGGATTAGGGTGAGAGTGACAGTGAGGGTTAGAGAATGACAGTGATGATTAGAGAGAGAGTGACAGTAAGGATTAGAGAATGACAGTGATGATTAGTGAGTGATAGTAAGGATTAGGGAGAGGGTGACAGTGAGGATTAGAGAGAGAGAGCGAGGATTTGAGAGTGACAGTGAGGATTAGGGAGAGAGTGACAGTGAGGATTAGAGAGAGAGTAACAGTGAGGATTGGAGAGAGAGTGACAGTGAGGGTTAGAGAGAGATTGACAGTGAGTTTTAGAGAGAGAGTGACAGTGAGGATTAGGGAGAGGGGGCAGTGAGGATTAGGGAGTGACAGTGAGGATTAGAGAGTGACAGTGAGGATTAGGGAGAGAGTCACAGTGAGGATTAGAGAGTGACAGTGAAGATTAGAGAGAGAGTGACAGTGAGGATTAGGGAGAGACAGTGAGGATTAGAGATTGACAGTGAGGATTGGGAGAGAGTGACAGTGAGGATTTGAGAGAGAGAGTGTCAGTGAGGATTAGCGAGAAACAGTGAGGATTAGGGAGAGAGTGACAGTGAGGATTAGAGAGTGACAGTGAGGATTAGAGAGTGACAGTGAGGATTAGAGAGAGAGTGACAGTGAGGATTAGAGAGTGACAGTGAGGATTAGGGAGAGAGTGACATTGAGGATTAGCGAGAGACAGTGAGGATTAGGGAGAGAGTGACAGTGAGGATTAGAGAATGACAGTGAGGATTAGAGAGAGTGACAGTGAGGATTAGGGACAGAGTGACAGTGAGGATTAGGGAGAGAGTGACAGCGAGGATCAGAGAGTGACAGTGAGGATTAGGGAGAGAGTGACAGCGAGGATTAGAGACAGAGAGTGATACTGAGGATTAGAAAGAGAGTGACAGTGAGGATTAGGGAGACAGTGACAGTGAGCATTAGAGAGAGAGTGACAGTGAGGATTAGAGAGAGAGTGACAGTGAGGATTTGTGAGAGATTGACAATGAGGGTTAGAGAGAGAGTGACAGTGAGGATTAGGGAGACAGTGACAGTGAGCATTAGAGAGAGAGTGAAAGTGAGGATTAGAGAGAGAGTGACAGTGAGGATTAGAGAGAGAGTGATAGTGAGCATTAGAGAGAGAGTGACAGTGAGGATTAGAGAGAGAGTGACAGTGAGGATTTGAGAGAGATTGACAGTGAGGGTTAGAGAGAGAGTTACAGCGAGGAATAGGGAGTGAGTGACAGTGAGGATTAGAGAGTGAGTGACTGTGAGGATTAGAGAGAGACAGTGAGGATTAGAGAGTGACAGTGAGGATTAGAGAGTGAGTGACAGTGAGGATTCGAGAGTGACAGTGAGGATTAGAGAGTGACAGTGAGGATTAGAGAGAGTGACAGTGAGGATTAGAGAGAGAGTGACATTGTGTTTTATGAAGAGACAGTGAGGATTAGGGAGAGTTTGACAGTGAGGATGAGAGAATGACAGTGAGGATAAGAGTGAGTGACAGTGAGGATGAGGGAGAGAGTGACAGTGAGGATTAGGGAGAGAGTGACATTGAGGATTAGAGAGTGACAGTGAGGATTAGGGAGTGACAGTGAGGATTAGGGAGAGAGTGAAAGTGAGGATTAGTGAGTGACAGTGAGGGTTAGGGAGAGAGTGACATCGAGTATTAAGGACAGACGGTGAGGATTAGAGAGAGTCATTGAGGATTACAGGGAGAGGGACAGTGAGCATTAGAGAGAGACAGTGAGGATTAGGGAGTGACAGTGAGGATTAGGGAGTGACAGTGATGATTAGAGAGAGAGTGACAGTGAGGATTAGAGAGAGAGTGACAGTGAGGATTAGAGAGAGAATGACAGTGAGGATTAGAGAGTGACAGTGAGGATTAGGGAGAGAGTGACAGTGAGGATTAGAGAGAGAGTGACAGTGAGGATTAGGGAGAGAGTGACAGTGAGGGTTAGAGAATGACAGTGAGGATTAGAGAGAGTGACAGTGAGGAATAGGGAGAGAGTGACAGTGAGGATTAGAGAGAGAGTGACAGTGAGGATTAGAGAAAGAGTGACAGTGAGGGTTACAGACAGATTGACAGTGAGTTTTAGAGAGAGAGTGACAGTGAGGATTAGGGAGAGAGGGGCAGTGAGGATTAGGGAGTGACAGTGAGGATTAGAGAGTGACAGTGAGGATTAGGGAGAGAGTGACAGTGAAGATTAGGGAGAGAGTGACAGTGAGTATTAGAGAGTGACAGTGAGGATTAGGGAGTGACAGTGAGGATTAGGGAGAGAGTGACAGTGAGGATTAGGGAGAGAGTGACAGTGAGGATTAGGGAGTGAGTGACAGTGAGGATTTGGGTGTGACAGTGAGGATTGGAGAGAGAGTGACAGTTAGGATAAGAGCGAGAGTGAGAGTGAGGATTAGGGAGAGAGTGACAGTGAGGATTAGAGATGGAGTGACAATGAGGATTAGAAAGAGAGTGACAGTGAGAATTAGGGAGACAGTGACATAGAGGATTAGTGAGAGATAGTGAGGATAAGGGAGAGAGTGACAGTGAGGCTTAGAGAATGACAGTGAGAATTAGAGAGAGTGACAGTGAGGATTAGGATGAGAGTGACAGTGAGGGTCAGAGAATGACAGTGAAGATTAGAGAGAGTGACAGTGAGGATTAGGGAGAGAGTGACAGTGAGGATTAGAGAGTGACGGTGATGATTAGAGAGTGATAGTAAGGATTAGGGAGAGAGTGACAGTGAGGATTAGGGAGAGAGTGACAGTGAGGATTAGAGAGAGAGTAACAGTGAGGATTAGAGAGAGAGTAACAGTGAGGATTAGAGAGAGAGTGACAGTGAGGGTTAGAGAGAGATTGACAGTGAGTTTTAGAGAGAGAGTGACAGTGTGGATTAGGGAGAGAGGGGCAGTGAGGATTAGGGAGTGACAGTGAGGATTAGGGAGTGACAGTGAGGATTAGAGATAGAGTGACAGTGAGGATTAGAGAGTGACAGTGAGGATTAGAGAGAGAGTGACAGTGAGGATTAGGGAGAGACAGTGAGGATTAGAGATTGACAGTGAGGATTAGGGAGAGAGTGACAGCAAGGATTTGAGAGAGAGAGTGACAGTGAGGATTAGAGAGAAACAGTGAGGATTAGGGAGAGAGTGACAGTGAGGATTAGAGAGTGACAGTGAGGATTAGAGAGTGACAGTGAGGATTAGAGAGAGAGTGACAGTAAGGATTAGAGAGTGACAGTGAGGATTAGGGAGAGAGTGACATTACAGGATTAGCGAGAGACAGTGAGGAGTAGGGAGAGAGTGACAGTGAGGATTAGAGAATAACAGTGAGGATTAGAGAGAGTGACAGTGAGGATTAGGGAGAGAGTGACAGTGAGGATTAGAGAGAGAGTGACAGTGAGGATTAGAGAGTGAC